>NC_091484.1:22603184-22912448 GCF_947461875.1 Haliaeetus albicilla | reverse complement strand
AAGAAATCTGCCTGTAGCGATACAGCAATGGCAAGGTCGGTGAAACGGAGGGGAGAAAGAAAAGAGTTTGCAAGGCTTTTGCTCTCAGTGGGGGAAATTAAAGGTGGCTTGTGTTATAAAATATTAAATAGTGATTTAATCAGCAGTGAGATATGTAAGTGAGCTTAATTAGAAATACATATTATTCTTTGACTTTAAAGCACAAAATGAAAAATTAAAGCAATCTTAGAGGATATGTAATCAGCGAGGAATAATATGTTGGAAAATGAGCCTGATGTTGTAATTGGTGTATGCAATTAAAATTAATTAATTTTAGTTAGCATACATGCATGCAAATATGAAATCAATGAATTTCAGATATTAAACTCATAATTATAGTGATACTATTGCCAGAGCTAGTGACAGAGGAATTGACTTTTCAATGGTAAATACTTGCTCTTCAGATTTGAGGTCTGTTCTCTCCTGCTATCGTGTCAAGCTGAAACCTAATGATTAAAACTATCTGATCAGCCATGATTAAAAAAAAATGTTTAGAATCCCTCTCATTTTGACTTGCACTTCCTAGCTTCTCAGCTATATCAGTCATACCCACCTATGGGATAACTGCAAGACATTTTTCCATCACGAACAATTTGAGTTTAAGAAGTTCCCACCCACACACTCACCAGTTGATACACCTCTCTTCCCCTAGATTGCTCTCCTTGTCTCTTTGCTAATATAGGCTTGCAGAGCTGTGCTGTAAGCCAACTCATTAAATGATCCAGCTTTGTGAAAAGAAATCTTCCGCCTGGTTTCTATGCACATTATTTCATTCTTTAATAACTGTTCACCAAACAAAGCAATTTTTTTAATTTCACCTACAAATAAAACCCACAATGCCGGCAACAAAATTGCTTCGGTGTAAGGAAATTATACAGAATAGCAGCCCCCTTGGCCCTGGTCAAAATTTGCTTCAAGTCTCTACAGTTCCTTGCTTTGGACCCTGACACATTGTTACAAAAGCTCCTTTTTTTCCAAAAGTCATCCAAGGTAACATAGGAGCAATTCTGACAGAGAGTGATTATACTGGTACTGAAATGAATAAAAAGTCTAAAACAACAGAAGTATGATAACTCTAAAACTACAGCTATTATTAAACATTAGATAGGGTACATTATGCTCTAACATTTTTTGATCCAGTTTAGCCTAGCAATCAGCACCACATTAATTCCCTTCAGATTATATATGCAATCCAAAACAGTAAGAAAACCCCTATTGGCTCAAAGTAGCATTAAAAAAAGCCTTTAAAATAGCTTTAAAGTAAGCTTCCCTGTTCTCCCATGGTATAAACATACATGGAAGGACAATTCAAGGACACTCTCTAAGAGAAACAGAAAGGAAAGATGCATGCATGAGTGAAAGGGAAGGCAGAGCTCCCCTGCTTCCACCTGTGCGTACCTGCGTACCCAGCACGCCGGACTCTGCCGTGCCTTTGGTTTTCGCTTACTCCAGTATGCTCTCCTGTTCTGGCAGCAATCTATTCACTGCAAATGCGTTTCCTTACTAAAGCCTCCAGCTATTTAAAAGCAGCCGTTTCTCACACAGGGTATCTGTGAAGGCTCGCCCAGGTTACAAGAATGAGGTGCATGGGGAGGGTGGGGGAATATTTGAAAGACAATTAGGTGGGTGCCATTGCTAGCACACCTTTGTGCTCGGTGCCTGTCTACTCAGTGAGAGCTGAAGCTGCTTTTACTCCAGCTTCCTCTGCCTGTTTTAGGTACCTGTAGGGGTTTTTTTTGGTGTCCCTTCCCCCTCTTTTGCACTGTAGTCTGTTTGTGTGTGCATGCTGTATATTAAATGCAAATTAATATATTGAAGGAATGATAATTAGCTTATGTAGGTAGTCTGTGGAGAAAGATCATGTTTGTGTAAAAATGGAACCTGAGCAGACTTATATGATCACCAGGAAAATGTCTGATTTGTCTTAAGCGTTACCACTTTTAACCACTGCACGCAATAGCAACAGGAATCAAAGCAGCTAACTTTCCATCTTCTCAGGACAAAGGTGCCTGTTTGATTCAGCTTCAAGGGCTGCATGCACAATCAGACCCCTGGAGATACTGAAAGGCAGGAACCAGAGAGATGCTTCAACAAAGTTCATAGGGAGGAAGCTGCCAGCATGGAAAGAAAAAGAATGAGAAGAGAAATGAAAAATGGGATGGGACATAAATATGCTCAGAGGTCAAAGAAAGGTCTAAAAGGGGAAGAAGATATTCAGAAAGGCACTTAGAATGGAAATATGGCTGCTATTAAAACAAAACAGAGTCATTACTTAGGTTTAATGAAGCTGAATTTAATCAAGAAGGAATTGAACAAACTGTTTGATGATTGCACGCTGTAATGTAACAACACAGTGTGACAGAGCTTTGCAAAATGCTGCAAATTCTGTCCCTGCCTCTGCACACACGGAGGTGGAGCGGGCAACCTGCAGAGTGGCACAGCTCCTTTTGGTGTTGGGAAGGTCAGGTCTCCAGGGCCCTCTTTCCCTGGCAAGTGTGGATCTCGGGTGCTAGCATGGCAGGGAGGAGAGGACTGCCTTGGGGCCCTGTGTGGCAGTCAGCTAGAAGTGAGAAGAGTCAAATGGGGACCAGCTGGGTGATTCAGCCTCCGTTATTCACTGGGCTGCACTTTCTCAAAGGATCTTCTGCATGTTTTCTCTGGGATGTATGCCTCAGCTCTCCCACCCACGTGTTGCATGTCAAGTGTGGTCATCCCAAATTCTGGGTAGAGAGCTGTGCCTCTGTGCATGTGTGCACTCTGCACAATCCCTGTTGGTCTCAGGGGTACAGAGGAGCAGACGTCTAACAGGCTGTGTGGCACCCCAGCCACCCTGCTGTCACCTCTCGCACTGGAGAGTCGCCCTGAGCGAGTGCTTGAAAAGTAGGGTAATGCAAAAGTAAATACACAGCTACAGTATTCTGGGGTCAAAAGTCTGAGTCTGGAGAGATTCTTTAGACTGCTTTGTTTCCTGATAATGATTCTGCAGCTTACTATATTTATGCTTGCTTTAGCTGCACCACTTCTAACAGTGTGGTTCCTTTCATGCAGATAGAAGGCGTTGAAAAAATACGTGCACCCAGGAGATCCACATGTCCTACCTCCTGCAAGGTTACAGAAGGGTTGGCACACGCCAGTGCAAAGAGAGAGTGGTTTAAGGAGGGGCAAAAATTCAGCCACGCCGACGCTGCGTATCTGCTGCTCTGCCTCTTCAGGGCTGGCTCTCAGTCCAGTGCTCCGTGCCGGCTGTGCTTTTGGCGCTGACTGGCACGACACTTTCTTTGGGTTTGCCTTTTGCCAGAACGGCATCTCTCAGAGGAAACCAGAATATCTCAGGAGGTACATACTTGTGCCATATTTCTGTGGCAGTAGCTTTTACTGATGCAAAAAGTAATAGAGATCAGTGAGGCTCCACAGTGTGTGACTCAGTGGCCATGAAATTTGAATGAATGGCAGAAGAGGTAAAAGTTTAATTTACTGTCTTTGTATTTGGGCAACAGGTGTAAAGAAGTTAGTGATTTTGTTGCCTGTGTGGCAACAGTCATGCTAATTTTCTGAATTTTCACTTTCACATGGCAGAAGGTATGAGCACAGCTAGGTTGTAGTTTTTGTTTTCTTTTTCCTGGGTGAGTAAAAACAAAGGGATTGGTCTCTGGTGCTTCAGGATGCAGATGTATTACTCTCATCAAATTTTACTATCAAAAGTCTGAAGGTAGAGTTTATGGCAGGCCATTATTCCAGTTTTATGCCCTGGTAACTTTTATGTAGTTCTTTAAGAAGGAATGCTTTTAAAGTCACCTTATTTTGCCCCCTTTTCCATCAACAACTGTTGTTGGTAGCAGCAGTAGAAACAAATTCTGATGTGTGAAAATAACATGCTCTGTTTGCTTTTCAACATAGAGAGATTAAAGGAAATAGTGTGATAATTATTAATTTTGCTCTTTTAAGTGAATCTACACATTTTTCATCTGTCCCCACTCATTTTGCTGCAAAAGGTGTTTTCTTTTTAACTCACATTTATCTGATAGCTGCATTTTGAGATTGGAAATCCCTGTCCTATTCCTCCAACCCAAGCATAAAATAAATGCAAGAGACAGAATCTTGAATCCACATAAAGACCTGAGGAAGGAAGAGACGGGTCGCTCTGAAACCTCTAACATCATAGCCTTTTATGAGAGCACTACTACAAATTGATCAAGAGAAATAAGCTTTGCTTGTTATTCATTGAGTCACCTGATCCCTCAGCCAATACCAAACTTTTTTGTTGGGTATTGAAATTAAAGCTATGAACAGAAACTACTTTATTGTTTGCATTGCATTGTGTCGAGACTAGTCATTCGTGAGTTTAATCACCTTCTAATGTTAGGAAAAAGAGTATTTAAAGGCAGGGCATGGTGGCATCAGTTCAATGGTATTCTAGGAATCTAGCTGCTTTGCCTCCTGCAGTGGTTTTGTGTCTCAGCCTTGTGCTTAGGCCCTATTGCCATAAGTGGGAGGGAGGCTTTGGAGGCAGTGGAAGATTGCTTCTGGAGCAATTGTGCCTTGTATGCAAGAGTGAGGTATTATTGGCAAAACAATATGAGAGAAAGTCATGTGGCTGATCGTACAGTTATTCTTTGGCTGAGTGGGGAAAACAGATGAAATATGTAAATAGGAGATGAATTTTGTGTCAGTCAGGGATTGAAATGGGCCAGTATTTAATGATACTGTATTGTTACTTCTCAGAACATGAAACAGGTGTAACAACACTTTATAAGCATATAGGCTGCAGGAAAAATAGGTTTCATTAAATACTCTTAAATTTTCATTTTGACCCCAGGTAATAGTGGAGAACAATGGTGATCACAGATGTTGAAAAGCCAGGCTACTGCCAATCACGAGATTTTCAAAAATTGGTTAGATTAATGTGTTTAAATTAAAACTGAATGGATCATTTAATCAGGTGCCTCCAGGAGCAAAAAGAAAATGCCAAGTATTGTGTGACTAGTGAAAAAACCTAAATTCCAAGAGTGTCCAGCCTGCATTTACTTAAATCCCTGGAGCTGAATTGCCTTTTGGAGAAGGTGCTTCCTAAAAGTGATGAGAAGTAAAGAGAGAGCTGGCGATGAAGGAACACAGGTGGGAAGCATATTGTAATAGAGGGAATTAAGGATTAGTGGGGAACTGCATTCTTATTACTGGCTGCCTTTTAAGTGACTTGTAGGCTAGTTAAATAGTCTTGTGTCATATCTGTGCCAGGATCCTAAATATTTCAAGCTGTTCTGCTAATGCCACTGTTGAGGAAAGGATGCATGATTTTGTGAGAGGTCTGACTCTGCCTGACTTGAAACGCTTTCCAGTCCATGCTGCTGGCAGCTATGTATGCAGTTTCCCCAGGTTAGGACCAATATGGGCCAGAATATTTTACTGGTGCTTGAGGTCATACTCCAACAGCTAAAGATTTCCAGAGAACAAGGGCCTTTTCTCTGGGGTGCACCTTCTCACCAGACAGGCTTTGGGGCTGAGACAATGCTGACACGGTACCTAGGGCAGCACCTCAGTACGCTGCTGAGTGTCTTTGCAGGCAGGTAACAGGAGAGACTCAAAGAACACCTGGAAGTGTTTCAACTGGCACAGTGCATCTTAAATCAAAGCTGTAGACAGGGCATTTTCAACTAGTTAAAAGAGGTGCACACACCAGATCCTCAGCTGGACATCTGCCGGCTGACCTACCCTAATTGAACTTCACTGCAGTCCTTGGGGCTGAAACTCCAAACTGAGAATCTCACACTTCACATTCAAGGGTCTTAGAAGTCTTGGATTGATTTAACCTGCACAAAACAATAGTAATAAATCCCTGGAGAACCAACCAAAGCGTACAAAGGACTTCTGCACCTGTGATGGTTTATTTAAAATCGATCATTATTAAACACAAAGGTGGCAACGGATCCCTTTTTCCAGTTGCCTCTAATTTTGCCAAACTTCAGCAATTTGGGCAAAAATTTGTCATGCTGGGTGTCTGCCTTAGGCTGATGGTTTGATAATTTTGCTGGTGCTTTGTTTCTGCTTTGTTATTTTAGTGAGTTTTATAGACTTTTTTTTCCTTCTCTTTTAACATTTCTGTTTCTGCTTGAAGCTGAAAATTTTTTTGACTATTTTTATTTTGTGCAGGAAGAATGGAAGGAAAGCCTTTCTTTGTCACTTGAAGGTTAATTGGGGTGTACTTTGGGGCATTCCTCTTGGGACAGCAATGACCAGATGACAAAAGAAAAATGTGCTCCTTCCAAGGCATTGACCTGGCAAAACAATGGTCTTTCTTTGGGCTGAGAATTCAGTCTGATTTCCCTGCTTCCTTGAAACAAAGGGAGAAGCCTCCAACTGCAATGCAGATTCCTTCTCCTGTGTTAGACCCACCTCAAAGATCACATGCAACTCTGCTTATATCCCTGTGCCCGTTTATCACTGCAGATCTGATCACTGCCAGCACTTGGGGTCTTTAATCTGATAAAACTGACAGGAGGTGCTTATGCATACCATTAGGAAGGCAATATTCCATATGCTCTCTAATTGGTTTGGATTTATCCTATTATTTCAACATTTAAATGTTGCTGAACATAATTTAGATGTGTCAGGCTCATAAAGTGTAGGCTCTGGTGGGAGTTCATTATTGAAAAAAGATACATCCACCAAGGCTTTTTCTGGCTCCAGGCCCAAACCCTCAGCATTTTGCTTACCTCATGTGTGGCTTTTGTCTGCTAGCTATACTCCTACATCCATGCTGAAGTCATCTCTCACACATTCTTTTTATTGCTTTCCCTCCAGTATAATATCTTTTTTTTTCCCCATGTCACAGGGTGTGTATACAATTTGTTTATTTAAGAGAGTGATAGCTCGTTCAGAATGCAGTCGCCGTAACCAGAGTAAAAAACCCACACTTTTGTAAGGATGCTGAAAGATGTGAACAGCATCCTCGGTTTTAGTGACTGCCTAGCTAATGCAACGAAACCCGATAGCCACCATCTTCTAATCTGGGCGTTGTGACCAGTGCTAGTATCTAGTTATTGAAACCGATGAAAGATGAGCTCATTCTTCTCCTGAGAGGAATGTGTGGTCCGTGGACACTGCAAACACTGAGAGCTTTTCTTTAGTCCCGTTTAATCTCTAATGTGACGATTTGGAAGGCTATATAAAGGTTTGGGGCTGCATGGTTTTGTGACATATTTCTATAACAGTAAAGGTCACCCTGAAGAATGTCTTGAGCACCGTCAGAGACCAGGTGTGAAAGCATGCTAATGCCTTCCACACATATGCACTCACATGGCATGGGGGGTAATGAATGACTCAAGCTCCAAGGAATTTGTATGTTTTCATCATTCATCTCTGTAAGAAAAGGTTTTTATATGATTGTCTTACAAATATTAGTAAGCAGAATTTAATCCACTGCTGCACTTTAAGGATCCAAAAGGTTTATACCCACACCACTTTATACAGCTTTCTCCTTTTATAAGGTGCAGGCATTCTGTAATGGTTTATGGTCATGCTTTGATGGTGGCCTTAATCTCTGATAGAGGAACCAGTTTCCCTATAGGCAGTTTCCCTGATGCCAGCAGCTTTGTGCAGCTTCTTTAGGACATCATCACAAAGCAGGCTGGTAGTAAGGCCAATGATGCCATCTAAGGACAAATAAGTAAGAAAAGGTTTGTGGGTAGAGGTATGACTTTTATTAGACTTGCACCAAAACCCGAAAAAAAATAGGCAAGCGCATGCCTGACAGCTTGCCTTGCTTATGTTGACCATCTGATTCAACAAGAAGACACCTACAAGAGATGTGTTGTAGACACTTACAAAACAGTGACCTCGCAGACATGCGTGAATTATGACAGATAGGACTTGCAAGCATGTTTCAGGCATTTGGATATGGCCTCACACATTTTTCTCACATTTTTCATTGATTTAATCTTGTGATGTGGGGAGGAAAGAGCTCTGGATGTTGAAAGCGAATATGTAACATACTTTCTGCCTTAACATTATACCATCTTTGTGTTGCATTTACAAAGCAAGCTACCAATGTTACACCCCTTTTAACTGTTCCTGGATATGCACTTTGGGGATAGTCCTGAATTTCTTTCCCTCACTCTTGGTGAAGCCCCTGGTTCAAGTACACTAGGCTGGTTTTCTTGAGGGCGAGGCAGATGGTAGCCTTCTCCATTCCCCAAGCTGTCTGCCTGCAACAGTTATAGAGGCACTTCGAGTCTGAAAATCCTTGCTCTCTGGGCAAGGTGGGATTAGCAAGTAGCGAGAATAGCTGCAAAACAGGCTTCTTTTAAATGGCATAGTATATTTTCATTTATCTAGAGTTAGGAAGCGTGTATATCAAGGAGTTATAAAGTTATAATAAAAGCCTTTCTATATATTTCTTCTTTTCTTGAAAGGTTTGGTGCATTATGTAGCCTGCTCACCTCCACCTCTGGGATAAATTTAGCACTCTTCCTTGCTGGACCTTCTATTTTTCTCTTTTCCCATCTCTTACAGCGTGACTCACTGCTGTCATTGACATTCTTGTTGGTAATTTACTCTCTACTCTGGCTTGGGGCTCTACAACAGTTAAATAACTTCTCATCCTGTGTTTAAGAATAGAAAACCATTTTCATACCCAGGTAGACAGCTTTTTCCAAACCGGTGGCCCAGCCAAGTCCTTCGAAGATAAACCCTTTGAAGCTGTTCACCTAAGCTGTTTTATCTTTCCCTGTTTATGTTTATTTGTCATTTGTTTCCAGAGGATTTAACTTCTTCTGTCCTTTGGTTTAGCTCTGGCCACAGAGGTGGGATAATATCACTAAGATAAACACGTGATATAATTTTCCACACCAAGTTACTGTAGTTCCTCCAGTGTGGGGAGAAAATTTTGTACCAGTCTCCATAAGAATTCCAGGATGTATAAATGTCTTTCCTTTATATAAGGTAACTAAAAGCATGATACAATATCCATTTGAAAATAACTTTTGTTTTACGTGTCGTTCCTTACTGGTTGTATCAATTCCTTATCCTTGACTAATCAGTTTAATCTGCCTTATGCAAATGACTTTTCTTTCCTTTCAATATATTAGAACAAAGTGCATCGCTTTTGAAATTTGTATCACAGAACACCACCACCATCACCGTTTGAACACTGTATTTCTGAAGGGTTTTCTTTCTTATAGTTCACTTGGATTTATAATCAGGCGAGATTTTTTTTTTTTTTTTTACTTCTGAGAGATGTATGAATTGGACGATGCGCAGATGTCATCAATGTGATAGGTACTGTCAGAAATCACAAGGAGATGCTGGAACAACTCATACTTTCTTCTCCCTGGATAAAATTTCATCCTTCTAGAGGCGTCTCTGTGTGAGTATATGTGAGCGGGACATAAACTTGCAAATAATTGGTCCTGATGCATGGGAATTGACTAGTAGTAAAGACTGATTTGTAAATAGTTACATACAGCAGGATTTGAAAATCTGTCTACCTGTGGGTTATGCCAGCTGCTGAAGAATGAAAGGAGTTTTTCCTTGGCTGTGGGGCATGTTGCGTGCTCCAGTCAGTGGGAGCTGAATTTGACACAAGGAAATGGCTGGAGAAACAGACAGCTTCTCTGAATAGTAACAGGTCGATCGTAATATTCCAGGCTCAGCAAGGAATTTACAAGTCACTAAGATAATTAATGACTTTAAATGGGAGGAAAGGGCATTTGGTTTTACAAGGAACCACAACTTATTTTTCAGTTCAAATTAATCACTGCTATTGTTTAAATGTCTTGGTGACACTAGGGAAAAAGACAAACTTATTTGTCTTTGGAATTTTAATAGCAATTACAATTCTCCATAATAAACATAACCAAAATACACTCTCTTGTCAATCAAACTGACTAATGAGATCAGCAAAAGAGTGGATAGCCAGGGAACAATACCCACTTGACTGATAGGTGCCCACAAATTCTTTTGAGTATACAGGCAGCACAAAGAAAAATTCAAATATTTTCTAATTCTTTAGGGCAAGGATTGTAGGAAATTGGATTTTTTGTTCATAGTAGGATGATGTGAGTGAAGCTCACCGTAAACAGTGAAAGGTGAGGGAGCTTTTCCCAAGGGTGTCTAGGCAGTTTGACCTCTTTGTATTCCAAGGATGTATTTTTTGCACACTTAATCCAAATTCACCTGCGACAGAAGGGACAGCCTCCTAAAGAGCACTTCCTTTCCCCATCAGCTTTTACCTGTGAGGTTCAATGACAATAAGATTTGTAGGAACATGAGTACAAAGGTGAAATACAAAGGATCCCCTAATCTTTTTGAGTGTACTGGCGTTCCCAAAGTGACTGCATGTGTGGCAAAATGCCTTCTCTAAATGTCACAAAATGGCCGTCGGAGCTCTGTGGTCCCATGAGTGGTTGCACAGCTCTTAGGCAATGCTTCTGTCTTTTTTGCAGTTATACTGTTAAACTTGTTAAACCTCCTAATGCAGCACAGGAGAGAATTTCACCCAAACAGATGAATTCAGGCAGCTCTCTCTTTGAATAGTTCTAAATAAAAAATGAGACTCCAAGTATTATATTTTGCTTGGTCTCAAAGCAAATAATTTGCAAAATCACCAGTATCGCAGAATTTCCACAAGCAGCACAAGTATAGTAGGAGCTGATTGAAGTTTCTCTCACGATTACTCCAATTTCCTTAAAAAAAAAACCCTACAAAAGCTGGCAAATCTGCTATGACCTCTAGGCTAGTAACAGTCTGGTTCTGCAGGGTTTGAAGGGTTTAGCTATACGACATAACAGAAAAATCGAGAGTACTTCAGCCATGTGGTTCCAATCAAATACTATGTTTTTTAATGTAGCCAGCTGAAAGACCACAAAGTTAGAAACAAACAAATGTAGACCATATGTAGTGAAACAAATCTGTGAAATGCTTACCTTTGATTATGAGCAAAGACATGCACAGGAAGCACAGTGTAACGCCACAGGCAGAAAGATTGGATTTAATGATGGTTCGGTTTGTGATAGTGCCTCTCAGATTGTGTACATTCCAGCAACACAGCCTCTGGCCCCAAGGATTCGTAAGTCTTCATACAAAATGTGAGTACAGTCCTTTGACTGCTGAGAATTGGAGTCATGATCAGGACTATGGAGGTGTTGTTCCCTTTGTTATATAGCATCTGTGAAATCGCTCTTGTGATCCGATGCCAGGTTAAAAAATGCAACTCCAATTTCAGTCTCTTCCTATGTACAAAGAGAGCACAAAAAACATAACTGCAAATAAAGCACAAAAACATGACAGCGAAGGTAATTAATCGGTGGGATGGATTACCAAGAAATGCAGTAGACTCTCCATGCTTTAAAAATGTTTTATCAAAGTTACAGACCTTTATTAATGTTATGTTCTAGTTTAACCATGAAGCATTGGACTTGATTACAGGAATTACTGGGTGAAAATCAATATGACGCAGGAGGTCAGACAAGTTGCTGTCAGTAGTCAGGTCTAGCCTTAAAATCTCTGGGTCTAAGGATTTTCCGCAGCTGTAGTGTGTGCAAACGGATGTTATCTTATTCATATTGCTTCCTGCATTCCTTTCTGCTAGTCATGAATAAACATCTCCCTCGTTGAGGATTTTCCAATGCAACCAAACATGAGTTTATTTTCTGAAAAACTGCAGATGTGACAGCTACTGTTTGATTTGCATTGGGAATCTGTGACCACCCCCTTTCTGCCTGAACAGACGGCAGAGGGTCCGGCCCTGGGGCTTGTAAAATACCATCCTGGTGCATGACTAGATTTGTATCTTTGTGGGAGCAGAATATGGAATTACACAGAGGTTCGGGAAGTTGTTTCATAGCATATCTTGGTCTCCTGGGAAGTGTGGGTTGGGAAGTGAGAATTAGTCCCGAGGCAGATGGATTTATAGCCCATCAAAGATAAAAGAAAGATGTGATATATAACAGAGTTGTGCTGGCTAATTATACAGCAGAGCAATTACTGAATCTCTCTCTCTAACCAGCCACTTGACATGGGTGTACGTATGCTACCATGCCAGTCCTTAATTTTGTGTGTATGCTGCTCAGCAGCAGAGTAATCAAACACCAACCTGCATGTCCACAGGTCACTCTTTTGCATCGCACACTCTTTTCACGGACACCTAAGGACATAATACAACACATGACTTTGGAACAATGTTAGCCTGTAAAAGCTGCTGTATAAAGCATACCGTGAGTGGGAAATCAATTACCTTGCTGGGGCTAATGCCAGACTTAATGTTGGCAAGCTAAACTAGCCCAAGGTGAGCTAGGGACGTGATCATGAAGGGAACACAACTGCTGTTTAACTCGGCAGTAAACCTAGTACGAGTCAAACCACTGGTGCTGACACAGCTGTCAGTATCCCATTTTCCTAACCATGCAGGAGGATGCAGTAGAGAACAGCTCTAAATGGACAGATGAATTAAATACGGTCCTGGATTGAAACTGAGGTCTTTCTTTCCTGTAAGTTTAATTCTTATTAATAATTTGCCATTTCAAAACTGTCAGGGTTTTGATGAAGGAATGCACGCGCTAATCAGGTTTCCAGAGAGTGTTTACTGTACGGAGGAAAACTCACTGTTTTGTTACCAGGCCTGAGGTCACTTGGAGGACTGGGAGGTAGAAGATTTTGGAGGATTGTTTTGGAAGATTCAATTTCCTCTTTTCTAAAATAATTATTTAAAAAGAAAATATATGTATATATATTTTCCCTTGTGTGCAAGCTCTTACATTTCTGAATTGCAGTTCTGTATGATACAACAATATTTTTGGAAATAAGTTGTTTCCCTCAAGCTACAGTTTCCAGTTCTTGCCCAGCTCTAGATTTGCAGGATGTCTGTGGGTGAAAGTGAGAATTAGGAGTTGGGAAAGAAGTTTCTGAGAAGTAGGTTATCTAGGGAGGACCATATTGGACTAGCTGAGGTGTGGACCAAGACTTCAGCAATAAGGATATTTTTGCATGATGATACAAGATGCCTATAAACTCAATGAGATCTTAACTGAGTGAAGCCTTTTCTCTGAAGAGACAAAATGTTCCTCCACACTCCTCCCACTCTGTTAAGCAAAACAGTTCAGGTCCTCATTCAAATGTTGAATTCAAGTTCCCATCTTTCAAGCGTTCACGGACCACTTAAGAACAATTTCACTCCCTTCTACAGTTCTCACTGACTTTGGTGATATGAGGTTATATCCTTGCACCATGGTGTTGCTTCTTGTTCTGCCCAAATATCACTTACTTAAGCACAAATATGTAACTGTTGTCAGAATAATAACCATAATAACTGTTATTCTGAGCTGATTCCTAGCGAACTGTTTGGTTTCTGCAAGTTGGGAAAGGAGGATGGATAGCCACCTTTTTGCTTGCAGTGGGTAACAATTAGCTACATTGCAAAAAGAAATATGACACAGTCCTTCAAAACTGAACATTTGCCTGGACTACTCTATCATAGAATTAGTTAATGCATAGGTATAGCACACCTGGAATGGAAAAGAATTATGTCATTGTTGGGAAATGCTTGGTTTTTAGTTGGTACCTGTGTATAAATTAAGTCCAATGCAGTGTTTTGTGTGGAACCTTTCTTAATCTGAATGTCGCTCCTACCCTGTGAACAACACTATGTTGTCATTGGAAAAATCACTGTATCTTTTTGCTTAAACTTTGTAAACAAAGACAATACCTGCAGTTTGTGCCCCAGGTCATAAAGAAATGCTAGTATCTGTTTGGACTGCACCGAGTCTAGGGATGTATGCAGGTAAACTGCTTGCAATATAACCACCAGAAAGCTCAGTACTGGGGTCCCCTAAGTGACATGAAAAATCTTAGTGCTAGTTAGGTTAGCAGTCATAAACTTAATGAAGTTTACTTGGCCAGACCTATGCTGAAAGCATTTTTATTTTAATTAAAAAGTTTATTTCTACTCAGCCAGGCCCATTATTAATTATGTGGATCTGAAGAAATGTGTTCATTGTACACCACTTGATAACACGGCTCTTGTGATATTTCTATACGGGACCGCAAACTAATACAGCCATAGTAGCTTTTCACCTGCATGGCTGACGACCAAAGAAAGCTGCCATTGCCCAGTATTTCATGACATTTAAAAATAAGGTCCTTTAAAAAAAAAGAAAGTTGGGGGAGAGGAAGAAAAAGAAACCCTGCTGCTCTGTCAGGAGCAAATTTTCTTTGTGTCTAATGCATTTCCACAGAACAATGCAGGCTTGCTCTGCAGTCACCAGAGCTGTGCTCATGGTTCTGGAAGATAGTCCTCTACACTTGGCACGAATCCTCTCCTCTCGCTCTTTTGCTTGGCAATGTTGGAATTTTTCTAACTCCATAAAACTTGAGCCAGGAATCTCTCCCCTCACCCCACCCCAGTTTTGTCTCTGTGCATCAAATTATCATTTTTTAAAAGGCACTGTGAAGCAAGAAAACATTTGCTTTAGAATGCTATTATATGCAGCATTACTAACAAGAAGCGTAGTGTAAGCTAAGGATTAAAAAAAAAAAAAAAAGGTTTATCTCTAGGACTCATTCTGGGAAGGGGAGAGATACAGTTTTTGGATTCTCCCCCCCCCCCCCCCCCCCAAGAAACCTATGTCTATGCTTCTGATGACTATGAAAGAAGCATGAAGTAAATGTCTCTGTTTTTAGCCAAAACCTTTTTTCGTGCAAATTGCACATATGACATCAAAGAAATATCAACTGAATAAGTGCTGCTTTCATCAAGTTACAGGGCAAAATGAAGGGGAAGAGATGGAAGTGCAGAAGGAGGGTTTGTAGGCCATGTAGCAACAGAGCCAGGGGAGGTGGAAAATGTTTCAATGGAGTTTATTTTTCACAAGTGTAAGCACAGGGTATATCCTGCTTTCAGTAATGCTCTTAGACAGGAAACTTCCATTTTTCTATATAGTCATTTCTGTTGCTGGTTTGCGTGCATTAATCTAATGGTGTTTCACAAGGGAGTAAGAAGATACGTTCGTCTTACACAATGTGATCTCAAACTCAGTGAGTGCCTTCCAAGTCTTGGGGTTTAACTCAGTGAAACTGAGCACTTCAGCTTTGCCTGAATTAAGCATAATTAGCATAACCCCCCCCCAAGCATAAAATTAACCAGAATGAACAACTTGGCGCGTATGACTAGATGGCTGCACATTGCATTATTTCTGTGTCTGTAGCTTGCACCCAGAATGCACTTTCACAATGATGGGCTTGTCAGCAGCCACTCATGGGGGTGACTGTTCATGCTAACACTCGTGACTTCCTTGTCAGAGTTTGGGAATGAGCGTTTCTTCATGTAGTGTGCAGCAAGCAGGTAGGAAAGAGCTGAGGAGAATACAATTATCTGGTTAAAGAAATAACACCACCCATGTTTTCAGCATTCATTCAGTGTGCGTTGCAAGGTTCCTCGCCAGCATTTTAAAACTTGCTTATCCTTTAAAAGGACTGAGTTTTATTTTTTGCAGTCGGCAGGAGCAACAGCTGAAAAACCCACAGTACCAGTGTTTGTTTCCCCATGGCTAGGCTCGCATCACTGAAACACAGAGGGGCATATTTCAGCCAGAAAGACAAAAGCACATGCAGAGAAGCAACCCTTTCCTGATGACATTGGCTACCTGGAAGCTGGCCGGCGTGCGGGTTGAGCGGGAGGTCATGTTGGCTCCCTTCAGGCTGGCTGCAGATGGGTTGGCAGGGATTAACTGGCTGCAGTTACACTGCCACTTCTGGCCTGAGTGACAATTTGGCAGGGCATTCAGGTGCAAGAAGCAGAGCAGCAATCTGTTCCCTTCCCCAGCCCTCCTGCCCAGAGCAGCCGTATTTCTTCTCACTTGAGGCTGGTGCTCCCTCCCTTTATTTGTGTGTGCGGGTGCCCGCGCGCCTTTCTCTGTGGTAGTGGCATTTGTAAGACACCAGCGTTTGCTCCATCTGGCTCCTGTATCTACATTCCTTCTCATGGCAGTGGGAATCCAGGATAGATTTAAAAAAAAAAAAAAAAAAGTGGTCACCACTTTTTCCTTCTGTTTTACTCTCTGACATGTGGGTGGCACCGAGGTCACCATGCTAGCTTCTCCCCTCTGAGACACGCTTGCAAGGATGTGG
This sequence comes from Haliaeetus albicilla, assembly GCF_947461875.1. Taxonomy (NCBI): domain Eukaryota; kingdom Metazoa; phylum Chordata; class Aves; order Accipitriformes; family Accipitridae; genus Haliaeetus; species Haliaeetus albicilla. The sequence continues at coordinate 22,896,293 of NC_091484.1, read as the reverse complement.
CAGTCCACTGAAAATTAGTAAGAAGCCTGATCAAAGTGTTCCCTGGCCAGGCTTCCCACACCCTTCCACCTCTAGCATCCTCCCAGCCCTTGCCAGGGTGTTGAACCTAGAGCTACGTGGGTACCCACTGTCTTCAGAAAATGCCAATTTGCCAAAACTGAAATGTTTTGCAGAAGTGCAGTTCAGCCCTTCATTGGCAAGGTGTTTTTTAGCTGCAGAGGGCAGTGAAAGGAGACTGATGAGGGGACAGACAGGGAGATAAAAGGGTGAGAGGCAAGAGGGGCTGGTGTCAGGAGATCACATTCCTTCACCTTGCAGTAGCCAGCATGTGATTTTTTCAGGCGTGGGAGTGCTTCCTTCAAATCCCTTGTCTGTCTGATTTTCAGTAAACCCTGGGCATATGTGCATTTGGACTAAAGAGGGGGCGGAGGAAGGCATGGGAAACAATTTCTGTCTTTTTCACAAATATTTTTGAAAGATGTCTGTTTTTCTCTGCATCACAGTAAAAAAAAAACCAAACTGAAGACTTTCTGTATTCCACAACTTTTTTCACATAATTTCCTTGCCAGCTACCCTATCCTATACTCTAATAGTAAATCTGACTATTTATGCAATAGGTATTGTGAAGAAAGATCTAGCAGTGAGCAGCTAAAACACATGATAAGGAATCAGGAAACAAACATCATGTCAACCACTTGGAACTGCACATTTTTGGAGCGCAGGTTTTGCCACTGACATTAATATAAGAAATGACTGGTTGGTGGCCTATTCTTTGATTAGTTATTATGCTGAGATTACATTTCCTAATCTAATTTTTATCACTGAAAAGCATTTGAATTTTGGGGGGGGTGGAGGGTGTTGAAAGAAAATAATTTGGGTTTCTTAGGCCTGAGACTGTTACATTCCCAATACTGCTTGATTCACTGTGATCCAAGCCCTTTGTGCTACACCATTTTCAGAATTAAATTATTCAGGAATGTGCCTAGATTAGACTGCAAAACTGCATTGTGTTACTCATTATGTAATTAATAATTGAAATTTCAGTTTTATTAATGTTTTCTGAAATGCATTGCAAAGTTAAAATATAATTAACACAATCACAATCAGTCCTGTCTCCTTTCATGCAAGTCATCAGGAGCATAGTGACACTTCCATTCTAATGACATATCCAGGGAAAAAATAGGCTTATAGCATTCCAAAAGGACAGACTCTCTAGGTATTAAAAGGCTAAGATAATTGGTTAGTGCCATTTTGTAGGTTGGATTATGCAGGAGAAGAAGTGTGCATTTGAGTGGGATTTGCAATCAGAAAGAGAAGACGAATACTGAGAAAAATACGTATAAGATAGAATCCTATGTATTAGAGGATAAACCCCTTTTTAGGTCATCTGGCCCATCTGTGAGATTAAGGTAGTTCTCTGCTGCACCTCTTTTAATGCATTCCCTGCTGCACCTTAGGTGTTTCCAGTGAGAGACCTGTAATACTCTCCCAGGGAATTTATTTCACAACATAATAGACAGCTGGGCTTCTTCTAATACTCATACTACATTTTCCGTTTTTTCTTCCATTCAGTATACTAAAGAAAAAGGGAGGTGTGCTCCTGAAGATGTAAATAATATTCAAAATGGTGGTCTTCCTGAGAAATAATTTATGCTCCGATTGACCCAGTAGACCAAAACATATAAAAATAAGTAAAAATATGTTCTTGCTCTGTGCTTCTCTGTCAAAGCTCGCTGATGGTCACTGCATGGTGAAGGCCTGGGAAAAAAGCCATAAGCAATGGAGAAAAAGGAATATGATCCATATATGATAATTCCTAAAGAAATTTTATAGGGTTTCGTTGTTGCATACTGCTGATGCTGGATGAAGTTTCAGGGAATAGGGTTTCAGGTCCAGGTTTTGCCATAGGTTTTGCATGTGCCTTTGGAGATGTTATTGGAATATGTAAGGAAGTTTAACATTCCCTCAAGAATGACCTCACTTTTCTGTGCCATAAACTGAAAAGGAAAACCTGCTCATTTCAAGTGTTCTAGGCCAAGAAAAAATATATTCATCATAAAAGTGACTGCAGCTAGCTTAAAAAATAATTGGCAGTTAATTTGTTCTCTGCTTTTTGTCATCCCAGTGGAGTTCAGGCAGCTGAGGCCAGACCACAGGTAAGAAATTATCTGTGTGGCTTCAAAATGGCAATGCTAATGCTATTCTGTCAGAGGCTATGAGAAACCAGGCATGGACACCCTGTCCAGGGCTCCAGTCCACTTTTTACTAAATAAGTTCCACATAGAGTAGTTACAAGTCTGCCCTGGAAATAAAATGACAGTTGACCTGAGGTGTCAGAAATACTCTTTCAAAGGGCTCAGAAACTGCTTTTATTCCTGTCTGATTTCAAATACCACCTAAATGGCAAAGAAAGTCTATAACTAGACTCAGATAAACTCACTTTAGCAGCCTGTGTGTGCATCTTCCCAGTAACTGAAGCCACCTTGTCAGATAAATATGCAACAGAAACCTTTACCTTATTTAATAGCTCATTAAATAAGTTCCACATTCTTTTACCAGCTCCTTAGGTGATTTCAAGAAATCTACTGCCATGACCACTGCTTTGGCATTCCAGCTGTGCCCGCACGGAGGCAGTAAGTAGGGACCTCCCAACTCTTTACAGCCCAGTCTTTCAGTCTTGTTACACAGCATGCAACACACCTCGTGTTTCACCATCTTACTCCCCATCTTGCTTCCCATACAGCTTTCTTCAATAAAGTGCCTGGAAAAATCATCACCTAGGTGCGGTACCAATAAAATGCAAAACCAGCCTTGACCACTTTTAGCTTCATCAGTTCTTATTCACTTGTTTAGTAAAGAAATCATCTTGTTTTCTAGCAACATGCTTCAGGTTTTGCCAGACCTGTGATTCATCACATCTCACCCAATTTGATATACCTGCTAAGGCTAAGACTTAAATGAGACATGCTTTGTTCTGTAAATAAGCAAGCTAAATGTTGCATCTGATTACCCATTTTGTTTAGTAGCCAGCCATTTTAGGAAAGGAGGTTGGTAGCAAGCATGGCCAGGTCATTTAGTGTATGGATGGGTAGGCAAAGGTGACTGAGTGATCTGTGCTTCTCAAGTTACTGCTTCTCAGCTGATGTGTGGTAAATGGGCATGTTCAGTTACTGACCAGTTGCAGACTAAAACTGGTCTCTTAAACTGATTGAATATTTGCTTTTCATCTGAGCTGTGAAGCAGAATGCCTTATCCCTTGGTGTGGTTCACAGCATACTCATTATTGTGGTTTATGTGTCTCAGCTGGTAAGCAAGGGCTCAACTACTTTCATTCACATACAGGCTCTTCCATCTTCCATAGAAAAACTCTGATCTCTCCCTGTTGCAGGTAATATTTCTTCTTATATTGTGCTATTTCTTTTGGACTAAGGTTTAAGAAATGTATTCATAGATACATACACATATATGCATGCATACAATCACATGTAAACATATAAATTTGTGTATGTAATAAGTGGTAAGTGAATGTGGTATCTGAAAGAATCACGTGCTGCCTCAGGGGCTGGAATGCTACATTTGCTGGGTGCGCTTCTCTGAGTCTCCCTTTACTAGTTTTTCATACTGCTTTTGTCTGTGTGTGAACAAAAGCTTAGTTCTCCTGAATTTGATGGATGTATGGAAATTTGACTCTTTTATCTGTAGAAGACATAATGTACAGACAGTAGCAAAGCAGGGATCCTTCCCAGGCTTTTTGAATAGGTATGGCGTTGGAGATGTAAGGGGTTAGAATATGAGCTTAGCATTGTGGTTAAGAAGTTCTTATTTCCGCCCTTGGCTACTGAACTTCTTGCAGCTACCTAGTCCTTAAAGAGAAAGGCAGTTTCCAAAACAGTTAATTCCTTTGTTTGTTATTGCCAGCAAAACATACTGGTGACTGAATTGATAGAGACACTTTTAAAGACCACAGAATGATGAGAAATGATGGCATGTTGGGCACCCATTTGGGATTAGGACGCATGATTGCACAGATCCTAAGAGCAGAGCTCCCACATCTGTTTGTGCAGGTAGGAATGCTGTTTGGCAAGGGCACAAGATGACGTTAGTGTCACAGCATTATTGAGTACAGCTTGAACATACTTGGCAGTATCCCACGACCTTCTCTCCTACTCCAGGTTCTCCCCCGATAGCAGAACCGTCTCTGGCCATACATTAATTTTTCTGATGGCTTCTAAAGTTTCTGGATAGAGAATATCAGTGAAGACAGCTGAAGAAAAAAAATAAATGGTTGGTGAGCCCTGAATCACAGGCCGTAAGCTTCATTGTTCTTCTCTACTCCTATGTGGGCCACTTCAACAGGAGCCCAGGGAACTGCTTAAATCTCCTCTTAAATGGTAAAAATGTAAAGCTGATTTCCCATTGGCTGGCATATTATGCAGTCACTCACACCAGCATAAAGCAGTTGGAAAGGTGTGGCATTCCAATTTGGTACAATTTTTATTTAATTTCCCCTCGTTTTAATGAAATTATGTAAGGTTTGGGACAGTGAAGAACTGGAAACCATGTATCTGACTCTGCCTGTGACTGCCTGCTACTGTGCACAGTAGGAACACTTTCAAAAGTCACCGTGTCTAATTAAAAGCCACCAGTGAAGTTCAGCCAGCAGCAGAAGTCTGCTTAGCAAATTGGAGGTCTGTCTATAAATACAGAGGTAGGAATATTAAGAATAAACTTTGAAATTAAGAAAAAGACCATTAACTATTGCATATTGTCACTAATTGCTTAATAAGGTAAAAATGTTAAAATACCAGAAAATTAAAAGTGACAAACATAGCTCTGGTGTGACTTAGTGTGCCAAGCTAACAGAGGGTGAGCAGAAGCAATAAGTTTTTTGAGCTTCCACAGAGCTGAAATCTCCAGAGATGACAAGTAAGAGAATATCTGGTCCAATATGTGCATCTATATGGATTTTAAAATATCTGGAGGAGGCAACTGCAGTAGAAATAAGAGCTGCAGAAGATGGGAAGTTGGCACCTGGTAGGCAAATTCACTGATTGCCCCATGGGCTTTTGTTGCTTAGTAAAAAAAGGCTATATGTTGCTATATGTATCCTTACAATACTCTGTGATAAAGATAGTCCAAGGAGATCAAATGATAGTTTTACAAAAATAGCTTCTGCCCTTCTTGAATTCCTGTGCTAGATTCTGACACCCTTGTCATAAAAGCCACACTGTAAACTCTGGGATTGTTGATGTAGCAGTCTGTAAGATTTCTTGGTATGAACAGGAAAAGGACAGAAAAATACAGCATTTATTTTGGCCTTATCAGCTATAAAACTTCACCTTGTTCTGTAGGATAATGGCAGGATAGTATCTATTCTTTAAATTCTCTTTTTCCAGATCTAATCTTGTTTCCATTGTTAAATCAATGCTTTGTAGGGATTTATGAACACTTGGAAATCCCACAAAACCTGGGATTCAGACAGTGTGGGGGGAGAATTAAAATCCTGGAAAGCCTGGGAGTACATAGGCAAGTCACAGAGATGGGAGGGAAATAAGTGTGTTAAAGAGGATTTGTGTCTATGTGCGTGCCATGTGGAATGATTTTCAGCAGATGTGTGTGAAGGAATGGGCTCTTTGGTTCAGCTCCAGCCCAAATCAGTAATTGTTGCTATTCTGATAGCAGCTAAGCGGTCCGTGGGAAATGACTTAGTGGTCTCACTCCAGTCTTATGAGTAGTTGTTCATTACATGAAAACACTAATGAGCAGAGCAAAGAAGAAAATGGTGGAGGGAATTGTGGGGACTGGAGCTTCTTTCTGCATTTCAGGGCTAAGATGTACAGGAAGGGTTGGAGGGAGTGTAGAAATGGAGTGGACCAGTGCTACAGCTCTTGTGTGGGTAACTTGGGGATTTTGGCCAGGAGGGCTGACAATTTGGTACTTCCCACAAGCATCAAAATCATGGGCTGATGGGTGATGATGGCAAAGACTGCTTCAGCCTCGTGGTGTCTCTGCACCTGGATGTGGCCAGCTCTGTGCAAGTCAGGATGGTGCTGCCTTGACTGCCTGCCCCTTAAGTCACGTACTGCTGCCCGTGGCAGGCCAGCAAGCTGGCAGTGGGACGTTGCTGGTGCGGGAGTAATGTGGTGGGGCCAGGCATCTAAAACGAGGGCGGCAGGGCAAGAAGAGCAATAAATGCAAAGATAGAGGAAGATGATGTCAACCATGTTCCCTTTTTCACCACGGGCTGCCACCGAGCTAACTGGGCTTGTGCTTCTGTCAAGATTTTCAGATGCAGCAGTGCTGAGGTCAGCCCTGGGGGCACCTTTCTCTTAGCTCATTATGGAACTTCGGTCTCTGCTTTCAGCTCCTTGCACATCTGAGAAGGGAGAAGGATGAGAGGTGCCTCCCAGCCAAGAGCCCTGCAGGCAGCAGCAGTGACTGCTCCCACCTCTGCTCCCCCTGGATGAAATCCTTGCAGAACTGGCTGTGACTGGTGCCAGTATCCCTTTCTACAGGGACTCGTTTGTGTTGCTTACATCATATGCTGGATTTAGAAGACCTCCAGTGTTACCATGGCAACAGTTTCTGCTTAACTATAGGTGAGAATGTAAGTTAATTTTAAATAAGGTGAAATGAAGGTGGGGGTGAAAAAAGCTCTCACAAAGCATCTGAAGCCCCACAGATCTATCTGTCTAATCAGTTTTGTAAGAAAGCTTCTAAAGTTAATTTCTCATCCCTGAGGTTACATCCTCCTCGTAACAAAAAAAAAAAAAAAGACGTTCAGAGCCTGTTTCTTTGGACTGTTGCTGCTTGTGGTGGTGGCAGACCTGGGAAGCCTTCATCTCCATCTCCACTCCATGTTCCCCATGTACGTGTTGCCAAATACTCTGCGTGCAGTGGGGTCAGAAGATGAATAAGACCTAGAAACAGCCTATCTAGTTGGATGCTCTGAGGCTTCATGGAGTGTGGGATTAATGCAATCTTGCTGCTGCTGCTGCAGGAGAGGCCAATATGCTGTCCTTCATACTGTGGCCCAAACTCTGCCCTCAGCGGTATCCTTAAAACCTGAAGTCTATATATAAAAATACAACGTGTGTATACGTATGTATATTTATTGTGTTTTATCATTGGAAATTAACAAAAGAAAAAAGTACAGTCTGTAAAATAGACATGTTCTGTTTATAGTAAAATTATCTGCAGAAGAAAAAAAATTTGTGTTTGATAAAGCACCAGTATGAGGAGTGCTGCTCACAAAAGCATTATAAGATTGCCCCTTTTTGCTTTTTACCAGCCCAGTTGGAGCACTCTTTCTCTCTCAGCTCCATAATCGGCACTTATCACCATTGTGTGCGAGTGTCTAGTCCATTAAATAAATATCAAGGTAACAGTAAGAGATCCAGAAGCCCACTTAAATGTTCACCTAGTTGTTTGACACTCTGTGATCCACGCTTTGGCAGAGTTACCTTCTTAATGTACAGAGTTTACAGCTTAAGAGCAGGCAGCTTCAGGAAAAGTAAAGGGTGGTTAATGCAAACCCTTTCGTGGCACTGGTCACACTTGCACCGGGAGACACGCTATCTCCCGAGTGACCTGACAACACCAGTGGGGGCTGACCCTTCTGCCCTCAAATCTGAGTAACAAGAGGATGCTATTTAGATTTTTTGTCATAAATGGTTGCCTGGTAATAAGCTTTTGTAAATCTTTTTGCGGCACTGGTAGCACAAATACCTGTGCCCAGGTGTTTGTCCCTTCCCTTTACCTGGAGGCGACAGCCACACAAGCAGAAATAAGAGTGCTACTGCCTACTGGCCCATTCATGGCCAACCATTTACTAAGCAGTAAGACACAAGAGACTGAGATAAAATTACGGTGCTGATTAATAAACAGTTTCCTTTCTTTGCCCTGATTTTCAGAACTGCTTTTTCACTTCTCATCTCTGTTTCGTTTGTTTTGCCATGAGTCACTTCCCTGCTGCTGCTGCTGCTTAGTGCAAGAAAAAACATCTCTCTTCTGGAGTCTGAAAGAGCAAATTTCTAGCATAAAAGCTCTACAGTACTACAGAGGAGCTGTGTAATGTTATAAATCACTTGTAAAGACATTTCCAACTTTCTGCTCTGAATTTCTTCGGTTGTGTTTGGTGAACTGATTTATGGTCTCATTTATGTTGGTGATGAGTTCTTCTATCTGTATGCAGATATGAGTTGTATGCAGAAGGCTTAATTAATTAGAGTATCACGTGACTTCAAGCCAGTCACTGTTAAAATCACAAGATCAGAAAGGAGGTAGCTGCTGACATAAAGATTGTTAGATTTCTGAACCTATCTGGATTACGTGGTGCATTCATGTGGGTTGGGCTGCCCTGAGCATGCAGCCCGAATCTGAACTCCTGCTCTGCAGGGGGGTGGATAGCTTATTGCATGCCTCACAAAGAGAGATGCTCCTCAGGATTACATTCGTATGGTATGTGTTTTAGCAGGTATTCTTACAGCCTAAGCATTCAGTAGACAACTGGAATATCAGAAATCTTAACAGAAAGAGGTTCTTTGTGTAGCTAATGGGTTATAAAAAGGGATCTGAAGGAAGGAAAGTAAAGCAATGGTGGGACAAATCAAGCAGAGGCCCTAAACATAAGGACTGGTGTGAACAAATAACGGGATAAACTGAGGGGATGGGTAGCTCTGAGGGTCAAATGGAAAGCAGTAACGATGATGATGTTTTCACGGGAATGTGGAAAAGGGACCCTGTTTACAGAGAGCTCTGTTACATGGCGCTGACAATGCAAAGGCTGTTGGTGATGCTGCCTGATGTGTCTCACCTAGAAAGGACAATATGGGGATTATTTTGTGCTGCGTCCAGAATATTTCCTTCCACTTTTGGTATTTCCTGAACAGGTACATCCAGATGCAGGGCTACAGCTATGCCACAACAGCTGTCCTAATCACAGCAAGAGAAGAAGAACTCACCTAAGTGTGATGGAGGCTGTCTGAAATTTGCCAATCAGACAATGAGCAAGTTCCCTAAAGGAAACAATTTGGAGTTTCTTCTTTACCTGTGCCAAACGTGTGGCAGGAAAGGAAGGCATCGGTGAGGGGTTTTGAAAGTGTGAGTGTGGATCTCTGGTGGCATCTGCCAATTACTTAGAAATGTTTGGCAAAGGGGGACTAAGAAAAGCATGCCTGTCTGTAGACTCAAACTCTGTACCCAGCGGCCTACAGCTATGACAGAAAATCTGAGTCTACTGAAAGCTGCTAACATCTGCTGTATTCATTGCTACCCCCAAGAAGACCCCCAAGGGACTTTTTATTACATTCATGATTGCTTGCATTTAACAGTGCTTCCACTATTAGTCACCTTTACCACTTACTATACACAAAATCTACTATTTAAGGGGTATGTAAAGGCCTTGGGTAATTTCTCTCACTGTGTTGGAGTATGCCTCTCCTCTGAGCAAAGGCTGCATAAGCTGGAAAGAAGACAAAATCCTTGATTTTTGCTTGCCATCGCTGGTAACTCATATAATAATACAGTATAAACTGAAACCATATCTTTTCTCTCCAAAGATGGCTATCTCAAACTACAGAAATTCAGTCTATGGATTGTATTTGAGAGAGGGTAAAATTAATGGGAAAAAAAATAATAATCTGAGTGAACTTGATGGCCTCCAGCCCAGGCAAAGAACACAGACAAGAATGGTAATTGGGAAGAAACAAAGAATAGCTGTTCTTAAGGGCGAGGGATGAATATCTGGATTAAGAAGATATAGGAATTGAAGCTACCATCTGAAGTAATGTGTGGAGAATAGAATGGTTTTGGAATGAAGACCACATAGAGAAAGACTCCAGCATAATTTAGGGATGTATTTCTAGTGTAGGAAGCAATGAAAAAAGGAAACTGAAGAGGAACACCAAACCTGCTGGGCAGGCCAGCAGAAGGAGAGAGGTAAAATACCCCAACTGAAAGTTTGTGTCCCTAATACATTGTCCCACTCATGGCAGGGGAAGACAAGATGTCTTCTATTAATGTATGTTTTGCTATTTGCTGGCACGAGGTATTCAAAAGCATTTTCATAGTGTCAGACTATAGATAGTCTTTGGGGCACATAGTGCCTTTCCTCTGCAGTAATTTATTCCATGTGTAGGATTTTGGAAGGTTATAGGAGCTTATTGCATAATTTCTACACCACCTCTTTCATTATAGTGTGGAGAGATGGAGGGCAGAGATCATCCTGAATCTGTAGGAAGTGTCTCTGTTAAAACTAGTCACGGAATATGGAGCAAAACATCTACTAAAATGTTAATGAATTGGGGGAGATGTAGTTTACCAAGAAAGTAAATCAACAGAAGCACATGAAGCCAGGAACTGCAGCTCTCATGAGCAGTATGGTGATGCTCATGGATGAAAAGTAGAATATTGATCCAAACCAATAGATTTCGTTCAGGTAATTCTCAGGATGTAATGATGCAGAAAAACATAAGTAAATTCTCATTTGGTGTTGCAAGCAGGACAGCATTGGTGTTTATGCCAAATTACACCATACAGGACTTTCACAACTGAAGTCCACCTAGAGAAAATTCTTTCCCAAGGAAGAGGTTTGTTTCATTTTCTGATTATATATCTTCATTTTATTCTTGTTGAGCAGTCACAGAAAGTCCAGTTTCATCACAGCTTTGTGCTATGCAGGAGTTTGATGCCTTGAACAACCATTTGATAAAGAATTTCCATAACATTACCCAGGAACGTTAATTCATATCCAGGATTGGAATATACTTTTTCCTTTAATTCTTGTAGGATACCCTTCTAAGCGTATTACGTATTTCCTCTCCTGCGGAAGAACTTCACATCATACCAGAGAGGCAAAACAGCTCTCAGCCTGTTGGAAAAGGCAGTTTGGGAATAGTGGCTGAAGTCCACCCTGTTGCATTGGACAGATTGGAATCCCTGTTTCACTGGATGTTCCCGCTTCTCTTGGCTAAAAGCCCACAAGGAAATCCACACATACTACACTACTAGCTACTGAGCTAATTTCCATGCATCTATGCAACGCTCCCTTGCACATTTTAGATGTGCTTCTTATTTAAGAACCTCTTGTAAGAATGCATGTTGCTTGTGGGACTGCTGACAGAGTTTTAAAAGCCTGGAGTAATTGTAAGCTTCCTTTGCAATATTTCTGTCTGTAGCTCTTCTTTCATGCTGGAGGAATTGGCACATGTCTCTCCATGAATCAGCAGAAGTTACTCACCAGCTTTAAGTAGGGCTATAATTCTTTTGAACAGAGAGATAGAAAAAGTGCTTGCCCCATTGCACAAGGTCAGAGATCCTATCTTCCTTGTTCTGTGTTGCTGAGCTGTTGTTCTCAGTGGGGTTAACGGTGACTGATCTGGACTTGCTCTACTTTTGCAAAGGACTTTAGCTTCATTTGCTTCTCACTGACTTTTAGATCACCCATTCCCTTCGAATGAGCCTTTCCTTTTACTGAGCACTGCTGGCTTCATTGCTTCATGCTTTCACTCTGTTTACTTCTCTAAATCCGAGGTGCAGGAAAAGGTTTTGATTTTGTGTGTGTTACTTCCTGGAGCAGTTCAGACTGTATTAATTGCACACTTAGTCCTCATGACTCACCTTTGGTTTGCAGTGCTCTGTGAGAGATAACACTGCTGCTGGCATCTTTCTAGCTTTTCTTCAGTGTTTGCTGCACACTTCCTTATTCAGGCCCCTGAAGGTACTTCCAACTTGCAGTCTTTTATTGTATATTTTCCTTCGTCCGAGACCTTCCCTGCCTTCAAGGAATATATGCGTATGACCTGGAAAGCAAGAGGGGAGTTGAAGAATAGCTCACCAAACAGAGAGACTGGGAAGGCATTTATTCTCTGTCCTCGCTTGCTGACATTTGAGTCCTGCAGGACCAGGGGCAGGTGTCTTGAAGAAGCAAAACCCAAGGAGTTCAAATTACTGTCTGAATGATACGGTAGACTGGATACTAAATACAGCTGGGTCCTTATGCCAGTGGCACCAGTCCTGCCACTCTATCTGCAGCAACATACCAAAGTATTTAGTGAAGCAGGTCAGCTTTCTTTTCTTTTGGCCTGTTCCCTCCTTACCAGAGACCAAAAGCAGGGAGGACTTTAAATGCCAAAGATCTGACAATAAAATAAAAGCCTGAGTAAAAATGCATATGTTCTATTGAAAATTTCAGCCATGAGTTGATCAAAGGCTGGCCTCAATATGAAACCAAAATTGGTGAGCCTGGGCAAGCCTTTACTGATTCTATTCCCCTCTGGCCTTTCCTGTCATCATCAGCAAGGATTGCTAGAATGTCAAAAAGAAGCGAAACCTATGGTGTTGCAAAGCCTGCCAAACCTCAGGCACGTGGCAACAGGGTTTATGATGTGTGACGTTTCAGTCGAGGAACTTGACTGAAAACTGTGTTAGAGAAAATTGAAAAATGAAGTGAGGGTGTCTTTCATGCGATAACATCTCTGCAATCTCATTTTAAGGAGAGGTGGGTGGGAACTGGTTGTTTTTATATCCAAATGTATATGAATCCAGTGGTTTTGGGCCTGTTTGTGTCTTTTTCCCTTTTAATTCCCAAAGGGAATGAATGCAAAAAGTTGTGAGAAGCTAAAGAAACAAAATTTCAGGAGGGGAGCTGGGTAGGGAAAGGCTTGTGCACAGTGTTTTTTCCTGATTTTTTTTAATTTTTTCACATGATGTGCCAAATGAAATAGAAGAAGTTGAGATGAAGATTGGGTTTGAAAATGGATAATCAAAACTATATATTCCCAGAAAGCATCAAAACAAAATGTTCTCAAAATCGACACAATTTTTGTGCTACGTTTAGCTGTCCACAAATTGGCATTTCCTGCTAAAAGAAAAATTAAATTGCAGCTAGTTTTGTGATTCCGTGAGATTCCCAAAGCTGCTGGGTGAATTATCTAGCTGTCAGGTTCATGTTTGGGCTCCAGCTGCATCAATATTTTGTGTTAGCATGGCACCTTGAGCAGAGCACACAATGATTTTTCCCCCCCTGGTGCTCTTCCTCCCCAGTTTCCATGGGAGGCAACCAAGACAGATGAATCTGAAGAGAGCTAAGGCATGGCAACAGCCAGATCCCTGACGTGATGTGGAGCACATCTAGACCGCAGTGTGAGAGATGGGACAGCAAGTTCCATACCTCAGTTCTTTTATTATCAGAAACTGCAGATTTGAAATTACAGTATTGAGCTGAACAATTACAATAATGAGGGAATGTAAATTTTGTAAATGAGCACTATAGCTCATGATATCCAAGTGAAAGAGAAATACTTGCGTGCCTTGAGATGGAAGGCAACAGAGCAGGCAGCCATGTCTTCTGGACCCAGGTGGGACAGAAGGAGGAGTATCTCCAACCCCCAATCTCACCCAGGGAAGAGCCCCCACCTGCCTGCCTTTTGTCATCATAGCCTCTTGGCAAATAACGTGTGGGATCAGTGGGTTTAAAGCTTATTTTACTCCAGAGCTAGCTCAAATTATAATTCAAGCGCTGTCACTCACTGAAGACCTATCCACATCAAAAATTGCAACAAACATCCCTTCATTTGAGTGCTGAGGAGTTTCTAACACAAGCCTAGGCTAAAGCTCAGCAGATCCTAACATGTTGATATTCTCCACGCAAATCTGATTTTTTTGTGTGGTCATCTGGTTGCCTTGTGCTGCTGAAGATTTATGTCGCACATGTCTGCCTTCACCTTGATCTATGGCAAGTCGTGTGAATTAACTCAGCAATGAAGACATATCTTTGGAGTTAAAAATTGTGGTGAGGTAAGATCAAACCAGACTACAGAAAACATTAGGAGCTAAAACTAACCATTCAGTATTAAATCCAGATGCTTCTAGGTAAGGGCTAAGAATTAAAAGAAATAAAGGCAGTAATTCCTGTCAATGCAGGAAACTGTAAGACGGCATGGCTGAGCACACAGCCAGAGCACTCATCTGCCACAGCCTCCACATTTGCTCTCTTTGTGATTTCTTTGATGACCTTTGGGACATCAAAGAGTTGAAAATTCTCCTTCAGCTCCTCAAGAAGGAAAATCCTGATGGCAAGTCACATCACACGTTTCACTGACCAATACAGGTATTGTTTCCCCCATCTTTTTTTTTTTTTTTTTTTTTTTCCCCCGTGGGATCACCTAACTCCCCAGCCTCAAGCTTCAACTTGGTGGTTAAGCTAAAATTAGCTTAGGGAATAGCTTGTAATAGATGATAGAAACTGAAAATGGAAGTGGTGTTCATTTATTGTACAAACAAAATGAAAAATTAACTCCTATATCGTACTATTTTTTTCCCATCTAAATTTTAAGCATAAGAGAGGAGTTACTGATGGGAGCAGGGGCAAGAGATTAGAGGTCTTCATAAATGGTAGTTGCTGTGTTTCCTTCATTAATATTGGGTAAAATCCTGATCCTGTTGAGGTTAATGAAAATTTTGCTTCTGACCTCAGTGGGGCCAAGAATTCAGTCCTAAAAACCTGGTGACCTGTTACTCTTTGTTTCAGTTCTTCCTTTGTTGTTGTTACTATTTCTAAATATAACCTGTACATTATCACTTAGATCTATCAAATTCTAAATTTTTTTTCTATGGTGCTGCTCTTGATGTCCCTTATATCAATTTGCATGATATATCCCACTCTAAAATAAACATTTTCTTTTAATTCCATGTTTTCCAACATTGAGATTGGTAACATCAGCTGCACACATGGTACAACTCTGTGTGTTTCTTGCAGGATAGGTGCTATGGTAGGATCTTCCATGATGATTCAGCTGGTTGATCTGCACTGTCTTAAATACAGCAGATATTTCAATTAAAATGTTGTAGCCAGGAAGTTCTGTGACCTCATTTCTGAGTATGTCCCGTCAGATTTGTTTGACAGAACCAATTTGGCATTGCCTTCATTCTAGTATGCATAGGAATGCAATTATGTGTCAAAATCTCTGAAATCTTCAGGGAACTCGAGGTAATCTGTATTAGATGGGCACTATACTGTTTTGTCCTCTAGATCTTTATCTAGATAGGCATACCTGGCATTTTCTCAATTTTCTCTGTGTCAATTAAATGTAGTTAAAATTTTTTTGTGAGAAATTTTTCAAGTAGCTTACTATTCAGAGAAAAACCATTTGAAGACATTTCTCCCTGATAATACAATCTGAAATAAAGGATGCCAAAAATATCTGCTAAAAATATATTGAGAGTAACTTTTACAGCTCCTACATATATGGCTGAGTTACATCAGTGAATAGGCTCCACATAGTATTAAAAGTCCATTATCCTTTTCAAAAATCAAACCTGTTGGTTGAGAGGAAGTGTCAGGATATATTTTAAGTGGCATCTAGATGTTCATTTCACTTGCCTACTTGAAAAATCACAAAATTGTTACAGAAAATGGAGTGGTATTCTTTCCTTAAAAACCTGATGATCTCCTAATATCCAAACTTCCTTTAGAGAGCATTAAGTAATGAAGGTCCTTACTTTCACACATTTTCCCAATTAACATTTCACATACATGCTTGTGCTTTTTGAAAACAAATTATTATTCATTTTATAGTGGAAAAAATATAAATGCAATTGCTAAATATATTTCTATTTCCTATTTAGTATACAATACCAAGAATAAATTATATGTTGAAAGATCTTCAAAACAGGGTCTGATAACTTCACAACTTTTTGGTGTATCTCTATGTCATTATGGTATATAAAAGCCCTGTATCTGAGGCTATATTCTGCTAGGCAGTACCATACTTCTTCCTCAGTGATCTTATGCTCTAAACAGGTTTGCCAAAGGACTTCGAGGCTAGAGGGTTGAGGCAGAGATTTCAAGCAACTTTTCTGGGTGTAAAAGTTGAATCCTGACTCTGATACAGTGCTTATGGATAAGAACTAACTTTCGCTTTGCTTCAGCTGATTTCTGTACCTATTGCTTCTGCAGAGCAATGTTTTACAGGGCTGGGTGATATTACAAGTAATTAACATACTGGAATTGTACAGTGATCCCTTAAGTATTCTAGTACTTTTGTGTGTGTGTGTGTGATTTACTAATTTCTTTGCACTTTCATATCAGTTTTGTCTAGAGAAAAGGATGCAGTACAATACAGTAGCGTATAGTACATGGATGCTGAATGGTTTAGGTATCACTTGCCTAATCTTAGCTGCTCATTTGTAACTATAATGGCATTTGTAGCTGTTCTTTACACATCTGAGTGTTGTAGGTAGACGCTCTCTAGCACCCTACTGGTCAAAGAACATTGAAATTGCAGGTAATAACAAGAAAAGATTTTGTTGTTGTTATTTCCAATCTTCAGTATCTTTCGAGACCATCACAACATGTAATCTTGTATTTTGGTCAGTGAAAAGGGTACAGAAGCGTCTCTGGTAGCTCAAGATATCCATCTAACCATCACTGTTTATTTCTTTTTTTTTTTCCCTTCATCATGTTCTGGCCCTTTCAAGTGCTGCACACCAGCACTGCTGCTCTGATTTCAAAGGAGCTATGCCAAGCAGCAGTGAAGGAAGGCTTCACCTTATTCTCTATGCTTTCTTCCCCTCTCAGTTTGTCATTTTATTTCTTCTCTCAACTCTTTCAAGAGACAAGAAGCCTACACTTGACTAATGGATGCCTTTTTTTCTCTTAATCTTTTCCAAAAATTCCCTTTCGTAAGAAGTAGGTTATGGTCACGACACTTGTTTTGCATCGCTGGATTTGAGCTACTGAGAGCTAATGTAAGTGGTAAGCAGCCATCTTCTGCCTATGTGCAATCGAAGTCAGTACAAATTCCTGAATTCAAAGGTGGATTCATATGCTCAGATCTACACTTGCTCTCACTGTAATCCATAAAATGTGTTGCTAGCTTCAGTAAGTCTGTTAATTTTAGGGAAAGTGGTTCATTTTAGGGAGGTGAGAATCTGGCCCTGAGCGTTTGATTGCTTCCTGTGCATTGCAGTTTGTAGGGAGGCGTGTTATATCACTTCAGCTTTTAACAGAATCCACACAGCTCGCTTTTCTGACAAAGAAATGTCTCCACCTGCCATTTGAAATATGCTGATATTACGGACTGTCGCAAACCCGCTTCGCGGTTCGGTGTGATTGGCAGTCCCCACTTGGAGGCTGTGAGAGGGGGGACGTGGGAGGTCAAACGGAGCTGTGTTAGCGGAGCCCCGCGAGGAAGCTGGCAGGCTCCCTCCTCGCTCGGGGCAGGGATCCCCCTCCCTTTCCTGGGCTGGGAAGCGGGAAGCACTGTGGAGCAGCGAACAAACAGATTGAGCGTGTTCTTAACCTCCGTGGTGTTCTACCAGGCTCTCATAAAAGACATTCACCCTCCCACTAAATGAATAAATGAGAGGTTGATTGATGACTCAGAAGTGTATTTATTCGAACTTCTATTTATCTGTAGCTACACAACAGCTCTCTGAACTTATGGCAAATGAAGCAATTCAGCTCCCTATAGGTATGAAAGTGTGAGAGGGCAACATATATGTTGCAATATGCTTATCACCTTTAAAAGTATTAGAGAAGAGCTCCATGGTTTAAGTTTCCTTACTGGTGGAGTCTACAGTGATTTTCCTCTTGAATAATTATTGCTTTTCTGTACTAGGGCATGCTGTGGTGTGTATTCTCCAACTTGCTGCATGTGTTTTACTTGATTTTTTTTTTTAAGTTGGGGGTTTTTTGTTTGTTTTTTTTTAAGCAAGCAAAGCCAGTTTACCCCAACAGCTGTGTCTAAGTAGATTTGGGGTTTGTATCCAGCCTGAAAGGAAACACTGTTTCTATATATCTGCTCAGCTGTTTATTGGGGAAATGTATATCAACTCACTGAACCGTTTATGTATTTTCTTTACATTGACAACATTGGTTCCTGTTACTTTTCTTGTATTAACAGTGACACAGAAGTTGATAGATCATTTTAGTTTAAAGAAAAAGCTTCCTATAAATATTGCTGAAATACAGGTGTTTGTAAGCTACACAGGCCTATATCTTATATAGAAATTACAATATACTCTTAGATGCAAACCTGAGAGGTGTGTGTGTGTTCATGTGCCCGCATATATGATATACATTTCTGTTGCCAGTTACAGCTGAAGTAAGCGTCAGCTGGCATTTACTACTTTTTTCCCTCCCATACAAATACCTTTTTACCACTTCAGCTTTTCAGATCTTTGAGGAATAGGGACAGTGGTTAAACATAATTTGTACTTACAGATATTTCTGATATGACTCACAAAAAGGTCCCCCACAAAAAAAACCCAAAGAAACTGAAGTATTTGGGATTTTGTAGTCCTGACATGCATTTTAATATATGCAGATAATATATTTTAATATATTTGCAGCCTTTACAAAACAGCCTATCTGCCTGTCCTTTGGACGATACCCCCACTGCAGCTATAGAAGGACCAAAAAGTGGTCCTTAGTGCCTGTGCATTCTCTTTTGCTCAGTGTTTTTTTCCCTACTAGTGTGTCTGTGGGTGTTGACTACTGTAATTTTGATTCAGCAGCATTATTACAGATACCTAGAAAGCTACTAATACTTCTTGCTTATGTGTGCCTTGACAGGGGTGAGGTTGGATGGCTCGCTGTCCTGTAGAGCTGAGTCTGCACTACCATATTCCTCACAGACCTCCAAGACGGGACCTTCCTCATGCAGAAGATCTGGCTTTGTTGCTAGTTGGCCTGTGATAGGGTGGTCTTGCTACTCTTCTGTTTGCTGTGCACTCCCAGACTAATCAATCACCAAATCTATCAGCACCTCTGTAAATATTCTCCCCACATATCTCTTCATGCCAGCATGTGTGATATCTGTAGGAAAGGATGTCTCTGTTTTCTCTTATTAGCCAGGCACTGGAGAAATAGTCACTATGCATCTTCCTTCCCTTCCTCTCAGAATTGTGCTAATAACTGGTTTGCTTCATTGGTCCAGACTGTAACTGCACCTTCTGACCGAAACAAAGGCACAGGACTGAAACCTGAAATGTGTTAACTTGGAAGTGTTTTGTGTAAATTAGCTGCTAGTTCAAGGTCATTTTTGCCCATTAGCACAAAGAAGGCAATCAAATTCTCCTGCAACAGGCTAGGAGAGGATTCATGGGGTAGCTCATGTCACCACAGCACTACGTTCTGCAATGTCTGCCCCAGAAGTCCTAGCACACAAGTCAACGCAGGGCACCAAAAGTCAGTGCAGCACCTACAGATGGCATTGCAGAGAGATCTCAGTGAAGCTAGACTGTCCCAGCTTTGATACTGAATCCATGAGAAAAAAGTGGAGTCAAATTAATAGTTTAGAGAGCTAACAGACAGGTAACATTGGCTCATTTTGCTTTGTAGCTCTTATAATATTACCTTCAGATTTGTTGCAGTATAGATGCTGTGGTTAAGCAGAAGAGACTTTTTTTTGAGACTTCTTCCCTCCTCGGAGGAAGGAAAAGGACCGTGCAATAAGTGAGTTAGTAAATCAAAATGTGTCATTTAAGTTTGATGGAGAAGGCATGATCCTATGAGTCAACAGGAGTTTTGTCATGGACTTTAGTGGGATCAACGCTTCAGCATGCGGCGGACCAGTGCTCACCCAGTCATCTTACGCGTGACAGGTGAATGAAACAGGGTGAGAAGAGAAATCTAAGAGCCTGAGATTCTTTGGCTTCTCCTGGTGTAGATTAGTTGATTTCTCAAGTAGGTCAATGACTTAGTCATGATATTACTAAGTATAGGTTGTTATTCTTTGGTTAACTGAACTAGTTGCTCGTTAATCGGTTCTCACTAACAAATCACTGTTGACAGGCTATGTAGCAACCTTATCCCTTGGTCTGTCTATGAGTATTCAAGGTCATCCTCAGGTTTCAGTAAGAATGGCATCTTGGAATTCAGGATCTAAAACTGTCCCTAAGGTTCCTGTGATCTCCTGAAGTCCTGGGATCCCATAATGAACCCTTTCATCAGGCTGATCCCCTAATACTCAGTAACTGTATCCTCAACTACTTCAGAGCACTCGCTCACACAGCTTGCTTCTTCACTCACTCTCCCTTTCTTTTTTTTCTTTTTCTTTAAAGGAAGAGACAAACAAATGGGATAATCTTATATCGTCTCCAAATGGCACATGAACATTTCTTAAAATACAGCTCAGCAGTTGTCAGCTGTTTCACTATAGGGATACTTCCTATTAGTCTCCAGGTTTTTAACTTTGCTTTTGTCTCCATGGAAAAATGAATCTTTGGAAATACTATGAAAATGTGGAGACCCCAAATATCTGTATTTTGGACTTTAAAAAGCCTTTTCCAAATGAGAAACCTTCTGTGTCTTTTTGTATGTCTGCCATATCCTGTCTTCTCTATATGACTACTATAGACTTTGAGTTAGTACCAACTGTCTAGCGCAGAATACACTTGATGCCAAACTAATATCAATAGTTTGAAGGTAAACTCCCCCTCCAACCTCCAAACCATAGGTTTTTACTAACTCGTTGTGCCATGAAGCCTGAGCATGCTACCATTTGACCTGCCTGTAGCTGTGTGGAGTGTCCTCCTTTCAGGCTAAACTGATTTGCAGCTCCAGCTCTTTCAAGAGATGATGTCAGCCTCTAAACGGTGAGCCAAATTGGCATCAGGCCGTAGGTGCATAGCCAATCTGCTTTCCATATTGTTCTCTTGGCTTTCATACATCATGAATAATCTGTTCAAGATAGTCTGAAAACCTCAGCACAAGCAGGATGCACGTTGTATCCCTAAAGTCACTTTTCACATTTGCATAGGCCTTGTGCCCGGTGAGGGGCCTGTATGTGTGAGAGGGAGAAAAGAGAGAGAGAGAGATCTTGCAGAAAACAGTTCTGTGATTTTATTTATTTATATGATGCTTCTTGAAACCATGACTGAAGACAGTCATTTTTCCACTGACATATGCATGCAATTTTTCCTGAGATGCAGGAACCAATTCTGTCAGTCTCTTGATGAGCATTACGGAAAGAAGGACACCCAGGATAATTTAATTAGACCCCAAGAGATAACCCAAACTGAAGGACATTTTCTGGTTGTCAGGGACTAAAATCGTCTTTATAATAGGTGAAAACATCCCCCCTGCTCTCTGATCACCTCTGAATTGCTTTTACTCTGTGATGCTGAGGGTTCCCTGACCCTTCCTAGAGATTTGCTTTAAGATCCTCAGCTGTGTTAGATCCATAGTACACCTGAGGAAGTGAGGGGAAAAAGTGACCTTGTGCTATAGTCCAAAATGCTATAAAGAATGATCTAGGTCCAAAGAATAATTTAGAGCAGCTTCAAGATGTCTAAATTACCCTGACCTGCATTAACCATTGCGGAATGGATGCAATAATGAATGATGACATAGTTACTTAGGAACAGCTGATTCTTTCTCATTTTCTATATAGTTCCTAGCTCTGGAAGAAGGTGTAATGCTGCTTTGGTAAGTTATGGATTATTTGTAGATTTTTGACTTTGTTGTTGGGGGTTTTTTTTCCCCTCCCTGGAGGTGAGTTTAGTGCAGGGGGGGGAAAGGCACAGCAAGCTGTCTTGGACAAAGTAGAGTTGGAGGAAGGGAAAGGTAGAGGAAGAAATAAAAATGGCTAGGTGGAAAGATGTATCTGCCTCCCTTATCACAGCTGAGCTGTCATTGTTGCAATCCAAGACTGATGGTCTGTGACCCTGAAGGTTTCTCATTACGGCTTGATCCCGTGTTGCATTGCTTGAGAGACCTGTGCTGCTGGGCACAGATGCCGGCTGAGCTCAGGAATACAGGGTCTGTTCTTAGCTCCGCTAACAATTCCCAGCCTGACCTTTGCCAAACTTCTGCTCCATTTAAAGCAAGACTTTCTGATCTGAGAATGACAGAAATAAGACCCTCTTTTAAATATTTTTATATCTTCAAATACAAAGCTGTTGTAGAAGAGGCAGGCTGGCATGTGCTACAGTTAGGTGATTCTTTCTCTTCTGAATAAAGAAAGAGCTTTGCATGACCAGAGCTGAATGTGTCCCATTACTGAGTACATAAGAGTTATGCAACTTGCCTACTTGGAATAATATAGTTACCATTATTAATAACTATATATAAAATAGTTCATTAGGCCTCTATTTTGAAAAAACTAATATATTAACTCACTAAAAATTATGTTCAATGACCCATCTGCTAATTACCAAAATCGGAAGTCACCCTCCATCTGCTCAGAAACATACACAAAGCAAGGCACTTAACTCATCAACGAATAACTGATCCAAACAATAATGATAGATGCAGCTTTGTAAGCTGCACTGGTTCATCATGAGTAGTGGAATCATATCAAATAAGTGCTGTTAATTTGTGCCAGGAAAAAACGATACACAAAATGTTTCAGATATTGTTCTTCTCATTGTACGCAGCTTTTTCATCCCTGAAGCAATTGATTTACATTTATGTTATGTTGATTCTGTAATTTAAAAATTGAAGCTATCTGAGTCCTGTATTTTCAGGATTCTATTGATGGGACTGGAATTTAGACATCTGGTATCTGGGCAATTGAGATGACAGTTTTAAAATGTTTGATATAAATACAGTGTATTGAGTAAGTCAAGCTATTATTCACCTGTGCAGTATAAATATAAATGGTGCCCATACTGTAGTATATGCTTAATCTTCTATGTGTAGATTTAGAATAGAATAGCATAGCCTTTGCTATTTTCTATGTGTAGATTTGTCTCAAAAGTGTAAAACTTGAATTTATGGAAGCTAGGAGATAGCTTTGAAAGTGGATTTACTGATAGATTTAGCAGTGAACATTTTTAAAAAGTTTAGTATGTAAAGTGAAAGGAAATGTTGGATCTAATGTATTATTATTTTGTGAAGGAACTGAGCAGTGGTTGGATGGAGTGAAATGTGCAGCAGGTTAAAGCTTATAGTATTTAGCACCATTTTGAAAGCTGGATGCCCTTTATACAGTGTAGAGGGGGGCACATTTGGGAGGAAAGAGCCAAAACTAAACTTCTGGTTTGTAGCACTAACAAAAAGAAAATAAGTTCTCTTATATACACTAGAAATATTCTTGGAAATGGCAGGTTTTTATCTTTTCATATATGTCACTTCTTCAGATCCTTTTCAGGGATATACACTTTGTGGCCATCAATGCTTATTTAGAGTAAGCAGAAGTCTGCTGTGTGTTGAATGTACCGTGTAGAAGCTGCAAGGTGACTCCTCAGCAGCTTGCAAACGTTGATGGACGATGGTTTTTAACTTCTTGAGTCAAAATTTTGAAAGTGATTGGCATGTGTGAAATTAAATCAGCAAAAGCTTACAAGCTTATTGAATCACAGCACAAGCAACAGCAAAATGATCTTCTGCAAGTCTGATGTTTTGACAACAATTAATATCTATTCATATTCTACTGAAACCAGGGAAAAGAAAGAGGCTTTCTTTCTAAACAATTAGAGCCCAGCTATGTGTTAAGGTCTGAATTAGTTCTAGTTCACAGAGCAGTCATAAATAGGAAACAAATGAATGTCTTCAAAGCGTAGACATATTTTCATCATTTTTTTCCCCTTGAGAATTACCTGTACTTAACCTTTGCTGTTGGCAATATTGCAGCTTATATGACACAAAGCAGTTTGCCCCTGTCTGCGCATATTGGTCATTTCTGCTTGGCACTGGCATATTTCTGAGTCTTAGCCATTATTGGGACACATCAGAGAAATAAATTGGGAGAAAAGTGAAGGAAATAAATGTGATAGAAGTTGGAGACAAGTTCATGGGCACTTCAAGTAAACATATGATCTTAATTGCTTTAGGTTAAACTGTCATTTGTTAATAATCAGTAATTAATTCCTTAAATTTTAAACAGGATTACTTGTGATTACTTTAAATATAATTTTTGTAATAATGTCAAAAGGATAAATTTCTATGAACAACAAAAGGAAGCTGTTAAACACTGGAGAAGTTTATTTATTATTTCTGCATGACTCATGCTGCACATAGGTATTTATAATTTAGAAGATGCCCAGCACATCTGTTAAAAATACTTGGAAAAGTAACTTGTATTCTCAGGGGTATTTCCAAAGTACATAAAAATGACTTTCCTTGGAAGAGTTCATTAATGAGTAAAGATTAAGGATACTTTTACCATGGTAATTTCTAGTTATTTATTAAATGGACGTGGATATGTCTAAAGCAGAGGCCATATTTCAGCATGAAAACTTCAGGACAGGACCTCTCCACATACACAGAAAAGAAAGTAAAAATCGTTCCTTCTCTTCTGTAATGTCATCTTTCAAAAAATTAGTTGAAGAAAAATGACTTTTAAAGGCTGTTTTGATGACAGCCTAACTAAACTAACTGCTGTTTATTTTAATGAAATTTTATTAAAATATATAGTGCTTTTGGAATTGGTCAGCTGAAATCATCCTCTTTCCTCCAATTAACCTTCATCACAAGGAGTTTCCCTCTCTTTGACCCAGCTCTATCTGCTAACAACATCAAACTTTAAATGTAAAATGGCAGGCTTAATAATGAAATCTCAAGAAAATATTCTTTCTGGCAGGAAAAATCTCTCATTATTTTAAATTGAGATGGTGCTGAACAGAAACAAAAAGTGCAACCATGTGCAGGATAGGTCTTGCTTAAATGCAGGTCTTGGGTTTTGAAGACCATGTGGAATGAAATCAAAAGTGTGTGGCTCATTTGGGAAAAATTTTCCCACATGTCTTTAATGTTGGGTGCCTTTTCCTGTACTAATTCGGTAAGCCAAACGATACCCTGATTTTGCACCAAGTGCAAATCTGACCTGATGATTTTAATGTACCTAGTTCATCTAATGTGTCCATCCTTCTGTTTCTGGGCACCATCTGCCTATGACACATTTTGCTGTCCTCTCTGCACTACCTGGGGTAGGCACCGCACGGATTTAGAGGTGATTCCATACCCATACTATGGCATGTCTGTGGTTTTGCCTCAATCCTAAAATGCTATCATGGAGTTGTTAGAAGTTAGCCAGTGAACTACTTTTCTTCTAAATTTGCTTGTTCATCTCCTTGCAGTATAAGTGAAATGGAAAACATATCTATTCTCATACAAAGGAGTTTATTTTCATTGATTCTTTTCTTATCTTTCTATGAGAATATTTTATCCTACGGCTTAATTGATAGCTGACCTTTTCTCCATCTGCTCTAAACCAGGGAAGTACAGTGTTTCTCTTGTAATTACATTTCTGCCACAAGGTATTTTTCTTCTTTTAGGAGATCAAAACCATTATTGACAGCAGGATGCAGTCTTTTCAATATTTTAATCAAGAAGCCCACTATGTTTGTCTGATGGTTTAGCCTGCCAACAGGAGTTTAATAGTTTACTGGAGCATTAACAGCAAGTGATCATTGTTCAGAAGATCTAACTAGCCCTAGGTTATATCAACCTGACAGACAGGATGTTAGCTGAGGGCAGCAACTCTTCATTAATTGTTTATGCAGATGACCCTCTGGTGGAAAGGTGGGCATTTTCTGATTGCCTTGGGCAGTGTAAACCAGCCTGAAAGAGCCATTGCAGTTACAGGATGTTAATGAGGAAGCAAAGAGAGAGCGGGTGGTATGGAGAGCGCTACTGTGAGCGCAGCAACAGCAAGGGTTTATGCTTGTTCCCACTGCAGCCAATGGTCAAATCCCTGTTGATTTAAAGAGGAGAGGGAGTCACGCTCCTGGCTGAGATCCAGCACGTCAGCTTCCCGTATCTCATATAAGCTGTTGTCAGGGCATGATGGAACGATGTTCTGTCCTGCACGAGGCTGACATAGTGAATGACTGTTCTTTCTCTAATTATTCTTGCTTCAGACATTTGGGTCGCTAAAGGTGCAAGCAGAAGCTGAATGTTTCTCTGCCCTGTAGTCTTTACTCAGAGTTGAGAACCGAGAATATCAGTTGGTTCATAGGTTGTGAGCTGTGAAGACTGAGATCAGTAGCGGGTGGGGGTTTTCACCTGTCAGAGGAGATGGCTTATACTATTACACTTGAAATCCTCTAGCATCCACAGTCGCAGTGGGCAGATAGCCTGAAGGGAGTGCTTCTGCACTTACCATAGGAAGCTGAATGGACTGAGACACCTGAATCTCCCCGTCATGGAATTGTTTTGAGGAAGAGTGTGAAAGATTATCTGGAAGAAAACAGATAGATTAAGAATAAATTCACCATAGGATCAGAATGACATCCCTGCTGGCAGAACTGAAAGCAGTGTAGAAACTGCTTTCCATGTTGTGAAAAATAACTCCTTAATTGCTTTTGTTTCATTTTATCAGATCAGAAAAGCAGAGAGCTACTGCCTGTTCTGAGCTCCATTTTGGGTAAAGTGACAACAAAGGTTAACTTTTGCTCTGTTTAAGTAGTGTAAATCTAACAGTATTCCCTTCTGAAAGCAAAATCAAATTTGTTTATGTCAGAGTCTGTTTTGGCACTGGAAAAGTTGGTACCATGCAATTCTGAGAAGATGTTATCAGGAATCAAATAAATGTGGTCAGCTTAGACTGATGGCAGTAAGAATCTGGAGAACAAGATTGCAAACCTACATATTATTTATTTTTAATGTGTAAAATTATAAAACTGTTCCAGGTAGCTTAGCTTCAATCTTTAAAAGATTTTTTTTTTCTCTGTTCCTGAAAGATTTCAGACTGATAGCCACGGAGATTAAAGCTTCCTAAGAAAATCACTGGCAACTCCATCATGCAGTCTTGTCCTAACGCACATTGTGCGATGTCCAGAAGGGCCACCCGTGCAAGAGAGTTTTGTGCCCTTGCAGTTCTCCCCTTCTTTGGCAGGACTTAGAACTGTGATCCATGCCCCTGCTTCATCTGTTTATATAGGCAGTTTCTTTCCTGGATCCAAATAGGCAGACCTGAGCACTTGCACTCCCTTCAGTGTGTCAGCGGTCTTGTGTACCTGCAGAGCCGGAATCTTCAGTCTGGGAGAGGAGACTTCATTTTAGCAATATAATGGGCTTTTGCTAGGGACAGTTTGGTTGTGTTCGGATGAACTGGCTGTTAAAATCAAAAGCAGGGGCTGAACTAGCTCCTAAACATCACCTCTAGCAAATGGTTTGCTTTTCTCAGGAGCCTTTTTACTTATGCTTTGTCCTTAAATGATGAATCCTTCCTTTGGCAAGAGGGCTATCCCCCTTGGCCCATCCCCAGGCCCTGCCCTGTGTTCTCTGACATTGCCACTGGAACCAGCCAGCATTCAATGGACAGCATGCTGACAGATAAATACCAGTACATTTAAGAGAAAACATAGATAACCAGTAAGACACATACTGAATGCTTATTGTACAAAGGATGAAACTGGAACAAGACAAAGTATTTAATGGGTAAACAAGGCCTTGTTGCTGAGGATGTAATGTAGGTAGCTCTTTTCATCCTTCAGGAAAGGACGTTTTCCTGCTGCAAAAGGTATCTCCCTATTTTCCCTAAAAAGCATCTATTTGTTTGATAAATGTTATTAATTAGAAACAAACATTTGTCTTAAACCTGCCTAACAAGACCAGATCTCTACATTACTGAAGCAGGGATAAGACTTTCCTTCTGTTTGCTTTTTGTGATTCTGCACCGAACCTATTAAGTGACAACTGCCTACATTGCGTCTTGGGTTGCATATGCAAAAAGCAGGCTGGGAAGGAAGGAAAATTCCCCGTGCATAATCCAGAAATACTGAAGTGAGACGTTCAACCTGCTCAGATCATTCCCTCTGTCTGCACTCAGCTGGAAGCACAGCTAATCTGGTACAGCGTAGGCAAGGGGAGGTGGCTAATAATTGCCAGCTAGCCCGTACCTTCAGTAAATTACTGTCAGACAGGAGCAATGAGGAAGCACAGGGGAATGGTGACTCAGCCATGTGTGTCTGAGTCACAACGCCTCCTGGGTCTGCTCTGCCAACGTCCTCGGTTTAGTGCAGGGTTTTAGGGTGGGTTTTTTTCCTAGCACTTTTTCAGAGTTGTGCCTAGAATCAGATACTAGCTCTAGTGCAAGTTGGCTCCTAATGCTTTCTTTTACCTAGTGCAAGTTGGCTCCTAATGCTTTCTTTTACCTAGTGCAAGTTGACTCCTAATGCTTTCTTTTATCTGCTTTACAAATGAGTGAGCTGTGTAAGGAGAGGTGAAGATGTTTTTCCTTAGCATGGCAGTAGTAATACAACTGATTTCGGTATGACTGCTTTGTACTGTAGACTGAGATTAAGTGCAGTTGACTGGCTCAATCAAACAGAAATGCAGGAATTAATATAAATGGGCATCATAAATTGGACATATCCTAATCTCTCATCTTTAAGGAGATAGTACATATGAGACCTGTTCTCTGCCACAATAGCCTCTAAACTGTGGTCCTTAGAGAGCTGGGAAATGGGCTCAGATTCACTGGACCAAAATTCCAGGTATGCTCCTGTGCCAAGTGTTTATTATTTCCTGCGGCTTAAAGAGCTCGAATGAGGCGGTAGGAAGCACTGTGCATGGGGTCTGAGTAGGATGTAGGCCTATCGGAGCTTGACCGTGGTTCTGGCTTTTCTTTTTTTCTGCTTGTATTTCTAGTCCAACGCCTTCTATTCAAGAAAGTACCTCGGTGGTTATAAAAAGCATCTGGAAACAAGAAGGATCCTGCATATCTTTTTTCAGCTATGGCTATTGCAGAAAAGGGGAAAACTATAGATGCTGCTCATGACACAGTTAAAATACTTGCAAAATTCTTACATTTTCTCTTTCTGCGCTGGTCACAGAATACTGCACGGTCACGCATGGGTGGATAGGATGTCTTTTGTCAGGTAATGAGGAAAGGTGTTACAGCCTGTTTGCATTAATGCTTGCATGTCCTCTGACCTTTTGCATATACAACCCCCTCCAGTGTCATTAGCGGTGTACTTGGACAATGCAGCCTGTACTCTTTCCTGTGACTGGCACATGACCATGTGGCACATGAAAGATGGATTTGAGGGTACCAGGAGTGACTGTTATAATCCCTATTCCTTCATACTTCAACTTTCAGTCATACTACGTAGATATTGAACTCTATAACATATCTTGAAGGCTTAGGCAGAGTTAGGGTCTGGTCATTCTTGTCCGCGTCCTCAGTTCCCATAACCAGCAGTTTTGCATAAGCTTCTCTGTTGGGATGAGATTATGGGATAGTGCTATGATGCTGGCAAGGCAGGAATCTAGAACAAACTCCTGATCTCCTGATTTCATTTCATGATTTCATTATAAACTCTTTTATGTTTCTGCTGTCTGGGCTAAGGTAACAGCTTCTGCTCTTGCTTCTATGTGGGCTTGACTTACATGACTAAACAGGCTGTAAAGCTGGCAACTGTCAGAATAATCTTTCCATTAAACTGATGGTCCTTTTTAATGCAGCCTTTCTTTTAATGGTAGATGGTATAGCAGTGCAATGGAAAGCAAATTATTTTTTCTTTTTGGTTTAATCTTCTTAGGGAAGGAGGTAATCCTCTGCTAATTTCCTCCATCAGAGCAAGCATATGTCTCAATCACATTTGTAGCTGGAGCAGAACAGCACTCAGCACTCAAATTATGCTAATAACCATTTAGATTACTTCTTCTCTGGCATTTATTCATATTGGGGATCCAGCAAGTAAGTCTTTCCACTATGTGAATTTATATGTTAAATCCACATTATTTTCATTAATACCTCTGCAAACTTTGGCATGCAACTGTCCAGCTCCTTGGCTTCTTGTCAAGCAAATGTGAAGCAATACTGCAGTCCTACCCCAACGCATCTGAACCCTGAACCCTTACTTCTTTGTCTTTCCTACTTGGACCTGGCAGAGACAGGTGTGAGAGGGACTGCCAAGTGTTCCCTCAAGCAGGTAGCTATTTTATTAAAAATGTTATGCAGGTAGATGAGGTTCAAGTCATATGGTTATGGCATTCATGTAAGACAGTATAGTTATGTCATCCAAACGGTTAAAATAATACTGAGGATGGTCTACACTATGTATATAGATGCATATAGAAAGCCAGAAGAAATCTTGTAAAACATGAGTTATAATCTGTGGTCTATAGTATTGATTCCCATGTATGCTGAATACTAGTTTTGGAGCACTAAGCTTTTATACAATACAAACTTTTACAATTTCATTTGTTCTGTGTCTAAACTGAAAATTTATCAGTTCTGCCTGGTTTTCTTATCGTATCAAAGTATGAACACTATTGCATGCATGTATGTATAATACAGTATGTTAAGAGTGATTGAGGCTAAGTCAATAGGATTGTCAGTCATGTTTTGATGTACCTTTCCCTTTCTTGTCAACTTTCCCCTCTGAGCAATTCTTGATGGATTTGTTCTGTTGCTGATAAGCACAGCTGAGTAGCAGCTGTGAGAGTGACTCTAAATACAAATTTCTCCACAGCATCTCCTTAACAATGCAGAACAACAGATATCAGTCATTTGTAATTATGTTCTTTGGATAAAAGATCTCCTTTTGCATCAAGGTGCACATGAATTGCTGAACTCAGATACGATGGTTGTAAGGATCAGTCGTCATAATCCAGGCATTTTATTTTTTAGAAACTGATGGATATTGAAAAACCTGACCTGAATGTTTCATGCAACTGTGTACACCTCAGAAAGGGATGACTGGAATTTAGGGAGGATTTTCCTTTACTCAGGCTAGGCTTGCAGAAGGTACACTGAAGCCTGTTACAAGCGCTCTGTGGAGTGGAAGTCTCCTCAATACAGGTCCATGTTTAAAGCTAAATTTAGGTCTATATTTGTGCACATATACTTCAGGCCCTTGACATTTATGCTTACAACAGAAACGAGGTATCTTCTTTGGCCAGAAGCTGGAGACTAGCTCTGACCAGAGGAAAACATGCAATAGTGATATATCACCATCAAAGTTAATAGGAAGGTTGCCTGTGAAAGCAAGACAAGAATAAGTCTTTGCAAATATATATATATATATATATATATATATATATATATATAACCTCTGTTTCGTCTTTACTACCTCATTTTTTTTTCCAGAATCAACCATTTGAAATCTTAATTGAATAATAGTTGTTGGGTTTTTTTTTTTTATGCTTAAATTTGAAGTTAATTGAAACAGTTGAAAATAGCTGGGTTGCTATTCTGCAAATAATTGTTGCTTAGCCTTCTGTTTCCCACATAATATTCAAGTGAAATCTTCAGCAACATTAGGAAGTATTTTCTTAATTATGCTATGAAGAAAGCATTTGATATACTTTGTTGTTAGTGTGGCTAAGCTGTGAAACCATTATGTATTTCCTACCATTGGAGCAAATCTTCCTCTAAGACCCAAGATCAACAAAACACTTAAGCAGCTGCTCATGAGATGAAATCCCATCCCAAGGCCATTTTTAAAATACCACTTTAATCATCTTCTCCAGTATTGTCCAATACTGTTTTATTTAGGCTGCTTGGGAATGAAGGAAAACAGTGAAAACTTTGTGACAATGTTGTTTACAGACGGAAAAAATCCCTGAGGAGAAGCACACCAATAGTTTTCAGTTTCATTCGAGTACTGCAAGGTTTAGATGAATGGATGTTGAAATACAGAGATAATTTACTGCACCAGTTACTCTGTTCATTTTATTATTTTTTCCAAATGTTCTATTGAGCCAGCCCACTAATAATTTAATCAATTGTGTTCTCTGTCTCTCAGTCATTAAGCTAACTCTTCAAAAATTTGTTTTTACAATAGAAGAATTTGGATAAGGGATGCATTGTCAGAGCTGATTTATGTTGCTTTGGTGTTGATTCAGAGTGCTTCAATATTCAGCAGAAATTCTCTTTCTCTTTCACTTGCATAGCACACAAGGAATCACCTTCTTGCATTCTTGTGAGTTAACAAATCATATCCATTATTTTTATTAATGCCATTACCAAGGTAGCTGAAGGCCCTGTCTAATAGGAGAGGAAGTGAGAGATGACCTTGGTTCTGAAGAACTTTTAAGTTACATGGGCAAGAGGTGG
This sequence comes from Haliaeetus albicilla, assembly GCF_947461875.1. Lineage (NCBI taxonomy): Eukaryota > Metazoa > Chordata > Aves > Accipitriformes > Accipitridae > Haliaeetus > Haliaeetus albicilla. Next base: position 22,864,335 of record NC_091484.1, on the reverse strand, counting down.
GTAGGGAAGCAAATTAGAGAAATGGCTTGTCTAAAATCCCAGGAAACTGGCAGAATTCAGGTTCCTAACTCATAGTGTCTTCTCAGGGCACTGTGTATTTTGGACAGACATGTATCTGCATCTGCATACACACTCAATCTATGCTCATGTGCAATCCTGTTCTTACCAATTGTTGTATTCCTGAATATTATAAGGATTATCGCATCCTTAAGAGGATGACTGAAATACCCAGCGATCTGTTAGGGGGTGCCAATTAAAGTTATAATGCTGTAACAGCTGTTGTCTGCTTGTAAATGATTTCTCCTAATTTTGGGATTTTCTGTTAGCACATAAAATGCTTTGTTAATAAATGTGAAAGTCCCCGAGGAATTCTGTGCATTAAACTTTAATAATCGAAGAGTACAGAGCAATAGCTGAAATAAAAATGACTGCATTATGGAGCACCTTTTGAAATGTGCCACGTCTACTAAAGATATCATAAACTCCCATGATACAGAATCTATTTTGTGTTTGTTTGTTTGTTTGTTTTCTGGAGTGATCAGCTCTCAAATCCCTGAAACAAGTTAGCCAGGATAGGTTATTTGGAAAATTAAAGTTCCCCTTAAAATCTCTTTGTGTCTAACAAGATACTCTGTTACCTTCCAGTCTGAGTCTACTAGCTTTGGCAACACTACAGCTATTTACATCATCTGAAAACTGGGCCCACTGTATGCATAAGGCTATCTATCATATACTATTCAACTGGTGTCTTGAGCAGTTTCCTTTCAAGTCTTCTTTTCCCAATTCCTTGACCTCCTCACATCAAGTCAAATTTGACACAGTGCTGGAAGATGCAGCCTGGGCGAGTGAGTAGCCTGTAGCTGATATGAAATATCCAATGGTGAGGATTACTGGGGATAAAAAATTTCCATATTGTAAGCTACACATAAAGAAGATTAAAAAGCCAAAATTTACCAATGATTCAGATGACCAGCTTTCCCTAAAAGTGTTTCTTACAGTAGACATTTTACCAACTTCAGTATTTGCAGGGGCTGTAGAGGTATATGATGATAACGATAACAATAATAATGATGATAATAACAGTAGTAATAACAATAATAAACAATATATTTTACCAGAAGTAACATAACCAGAACAGCAACAATAATGAGATATTAAAAGAAGTAATATAACCAAATGTAATAAACAAAATCCTACGTATTCCAGGCTATTGTTATCTGCAGCTGATATAGGACTTTTGGGGGGCTGATCACTGTATTAGCAGTCACCAGCTGCATGCTATAATATTGCTGTTCTCTTTGGGTCTTGCTAGCAAGGCTGGCCATGATTTGTTTTACCTCACAAGTTTGTCCACCTTGTATTTCAGAGAAGTTAGCAGCACTAGCTGTTGCCCTAGATCATGCACCTCCGAGTTATTGCTGAGGGAGCTCAGTATATTACATGTTCAGCAGTGGCTTCGGTGTGGTTTTAGTTGAGACAGGTTGAACTGGTGCATATCTTTCCCACTACAGCACTCATTTATATACCGCATCATCTCTGTCTCTACACTAGTCACATACATTATGCATCTAGTACATGGTGTCAAATCATTGCAAGGCCCAGGGGTAACTTCTCTCAGATTCACTAGTGGATTTAAAACTGTCCATGGTTGCACATGAGCAGTTTCTCTGTTGGGATCAGTGCCTGAGTGGCTTTCCATCCGTAATCCCCAACAGCTTTGCCCTCAACAGGGCACTTGGGAGGAGAAGCAGCCTGGGCTTCCCCCCACTAGCAGGGAGAGTGGTGTGGGGTGCTGCTGTTTTCCCCTTCTTCTCCCTCAGCAGAAAGCAGCTCAAGAGATCTGCTGCTGCATTGCCCAAAGATGTGGTATGGGATTGAGCTGAGGTGGGCTGGAGCCACACGCTTCTCTCCTGTTATCAAAAACAGGCACTTGAGGATCTGCACTGGCAGAGGTCATCCGGAGCAGTGGCTCTCCACTGAAACACATGGGGAATTTCACTTCTTCAGAAGCAGTGTTTTGGGTTTTGTGAAATTCAGTTGCATGCCAGTTTTCCAATTTTTGCATTAGAAGCACATGTTTAGGAGTGTAATTTCTTGTAGGGGCATGCAAAGGAAAGAGAGGTGTCTCCTAGAGTGCAATGCCTTGCAAAGATAGACCAGTCTGAATTGAGTGGGCATCCATAATTTCTCAGCATGATATAGGGGATATTTGTTTAGGCTTATCTATTTGGATTGAGCACAAATCTTCCTTCCTTTTTCAAATGGCATTTGATTGCACACATCAAAAGCTTTTAATCTGGGGGAAAAAATTGTTAAAGAAATAAGTTGATGAAGTAGGATTTATTGGACTTCTTTTTTTATAGTTAGAACAAAAACAAATCAGCACAACAGCGTAATTATGAGTTAATTATTCTAGTATCTTTCATTTTTATTTTTAATCTTGATTTCTTTTTCTGTGCTGAAGAATAGGAGACAATCTAAACAATGAATTAATTAATTACTCTAAGCTCCTTGATCTCTTCCTTGTGTTCTTTCCACCCCCTCTTTTCAGATCATTAGAACTATGAGATAATCAGGGTAAGATTTAATTTGCTAGCTCCTTCCTTTCTCCCAACTCCTCCATGTTTTTTTTTCTCCTCTAAATCCCATTTTTTCCTCACTCTTTTACACATACCTTCTTATCTGTATTTAAGTTACTTCAAGAGTGGGTAGAAAAGGAAGGGCAGTAACAAAGACCCCCATCTATTACTAGTTTCTCAGTGGGTGAATTTCTGCAGTTCTTGCTGTAGCCTATTGAAGTCAATGGAGCTCTACTGAAATGTTCTTGGGGATCTCCTGTCTCCATGAAAGTCATTACAGACATCACTGTGCTTTGCCATTTGGATCTGCTGCATAGGCAATACAGTGTTGTGTAGTACTGAGTGCAAGAAAATCCACACCACACACACCCCCCCAAGGTTCATAATTAGCAGCACTCCTTCTTCCTACCTGCTGCAGCTTTCACCCTTGACTTCCTGGAAACTGGGAATTAAATCTGGTGATGGGGAGGGAATTATCTGCTGCCCACAGTTTTGCAGTGCAGGCTTGTTCAGACATATTGGATTAAGGCTTCCCTTTCCCGAGAGAGAGCAGTGGGGAATTGTTGCTGGTGCTGTGCAGGACTAAGGGGTCCAAACAGGATCTGGAGTGAGAGGGTTGCTGTGATGAAGATCTCCCAGGACAAATAAACCAGACCAGTGGCAAGTGACAGGAGAAAAAGACAGAAGGCTACATTTGCATTGCCTTTTGCAGGCAGACATAAGCGTGCTCTGCGTGTCCTCCAAGCAGACTAGAAGCTAATATATTTTATGTTTCAATGGATCTTTGATGCTTGCAGGGCTGACTGCAGGGCTACATGCTTCTGTTTCATAAATAACTTACAGTCAGGGCCTTGGAGTTGCTTGGGCAGAGCAAGCTCATGCCTACCTCCACAGTGGGGGCCCGAACACCGTGGAGTCTTGAAGATACCTATTCCTCAGCATAGCAGCAGCAGTAGGGCTAGTGCCTGAGCTCTTCTGATGCACAATTCCATTATCCTGTTTCTGCCGTGCGCATCATAAATAGGTACTGATGTTTCTCATCCACTGTTTTGACATGCTATTGTCTGTTGGTACTTGTACTTTGAGACCACTTGGAAAAAACACAGGGCCTGATCCCTTTGCCATCATAATTTCACAAACACTTTAAGCTGGAACAAACCATCATTTCCACTAGAGGAAGACATACTTTCCTCTCACAGGCAGACATTCATTCCTGACTTCCAAGTTTCTCCCTCCCTTCAGCAGCACGTTTATGCAGCGAGTTGAATCAGAGAACCAATTCACATTAGCAACCATCCAGCAAAAAAGGTTAGGTTGACTTCTTTCGGCAGCAGCATTCACACCATCTCAAAGTGTGCATGAAAATATGGTTATAGTTTTGCTGACTAGGGCAATGATTAAAGATCCCCAAAGTCTTGCATTTCCTTTTAGCTTGTGCTCCTTTTCTGTGTGCATTGAAATACACGTCTTTAAGAAATTATATACCCTGTAAGCTACTTAATATATGTGGTAGTACCTAATGATGCAGAAATTCTGAGCCCATTACAGTCAAAGAGAGTTTTGGCATTAACTTCAATGAAGCTAGGATTTCACATGGAATTTCAGTGTTAATGAAAAACAGATGAGAATAATAACTATAAATTCTGCTAGTAAATGGTGAAATCTGCAAATCTGACTCAGCATTTACTGTAATGTATTTTTTGCCTGAGTAAGATTTGCAAGATGTGACTCAAAAGAGATGCATATTAGCTTGCAGTGTTGTTGTTTTGATACGTTTTTATGGTCTTACAAAGCTGTCATTATACAGCTGTATTTTTTTCAGCTCTTTAACTTGTTCTTAACATCTTTCTCATCTTTCCTCTTTAAGCCTATGGGAATATTCGTTCTCTCTCTTCTTTCTCTGCTTTTCTACCCTTTTCCCCCTCTTCCTTATCCTCATCTTCTCCCTATTCTTCTCCCCTCTCTTCTTGTCCTGCTACCCAGAGAACATGAATACCTGTATGCTAAACCCACTGCTATTTCCAATATCTGAATAAGTGTATGAACTCTGAGAGATGTGTTTTTAAGGTACAGTTCTGATGTGTTCTGTGAACAGCTACACCTATACAAATCACACTGGCGTGTATTTTTTTAAACACTGGCTTATCAATGTTTCTGTCTACTGATAATCATAGGTTCAGTCCTGCAAGGGGCTGAGCATCTCCTCCAAGTTGCTGAGCATTACCAAATCCTATTAATATTGAAAAAGAGACACATAATATCTGAAAGTTACCCAGAACCCCCTTCCACTCCTAATCAGGGTGGTGTATGACACGGCATGCTTATCAACTCTAGTAGATCTGTCACATTTAAATTATAATGCATCTGTAGGTGGCTTTGTATTTGTTTGTTTTTAAAAAATAGTCTATGAACTTTGGGGGTACTTTTTGTAGGAAATAAAAATGGCAGGTGATTTTTGGATATGTTTGACTTCAGTCTAAAAGTATCTATTGAATAATGAGGTGCATGTTTTCTTCTCCACTTCTGCTTTACATTCTTCCAACATACTTCACTGGCATACTTCTTCAGTTTACCAATCTGGCTCTACGGTGAGTAGACAGCAAACAATAAACATTGAAAGAAGGCTCTGATTGCTGCTTACACAAGTTACATCCAACCAAAGATTGATTTTAAAGTGAGAAAGAGTCTGCTAAGATGACAGATAACTACAACTTGGCTTCTGAGCCCTTGAGTGCTTCCCAGTGCTTTGTCACAGGTTTGGAAGTGAAACAGGGCTGTGAAATGGTGTTGATAACGTCACTGGGACAAGGGGGTCAAGGGACTAAGGGTCTCACTTTGTGGGTCGGAAAGGGGATGCAGGGACATTGGAATATCATAGCCAGATTAAAATCATGGAAGGCAAGTCTTAGGGTCAGAAACTTTTGTCCACTGCTTGGGTAAATTAACAAATGGTTTTATTAGTCTTCTAAAAAATACTGCTTTTTACTGCAGTAAAAAAATACTGATTTTTACTGCAGACAGTGAATGAGGATGTTTTGGGTCTTGAAAATCAGAAAATTATCCACATTAATGCTGAAATTAAGCTATTTCATCTGTGTCCTGTCAAACATACAGTGATATTTTTCATCTTTGAATCTTGACAAATTGGTATTTTTGTGGAACAAAAAATATGTAGCATAATAAATCTCTTTCTAGAGTCTTTGAGCTTATTAAAATAAATGGATATCTAAATTTTGGATTGTTTCAGGCAAATGAAGTCAATATTTGTTTCTGAAGTGGCGGTTATATTTGAGCTTAGATTTTCTACTCTTATTCTGAAATACCAACTTTTTTCTATAAAGAGAAGTGGTTAGAGTTTGCCTTTATAAACAGCATTTTGGTGGACTTCCACAAAATTGAATAATTACTGATTCCAATGACTTCAAGAATTTCTTTCTCATTTTTAGTTCAACAGCAGATCAACAAAAGGGAAGTGCAAAGTCCTGCAGCTGGGGAGGAACAGCCCCAGGCACTGGTATATTGGGGCTGACCAGCTGGAAAGCAGCTTTGCAGAGAAGGACCTGGGGGTGGACACCAAGTTGAATATGAACCAGCAATGTTGCATTGCTGGAAAGAAGGCAAACGGTGTTCTGGGCTGCATTAGGAGGAGTGTTGCCAGCAGGTCGAGGGAGGTGATCCTTTCCCTCTATTCAGCACTGGTGAGGCCATACTTGGAGCGCTGGGTCCAGTTTTGGGGTCCCCAGTACATGAGAGAGGTGGATACACTGGAGAGAGTCCAGCAAATGGCCACAAAGATGATTAAGGGTCTGGAGCATCTCTCCTGTGAGGAAAGGCTGAGAGAGCTGGGACTCTTTAGCCTGAAGAAGAGAAGGGGGATCTCATCAATGTGTGTAAATACCTGAAAGGAGTGTGCAAAGAGGATGGAGGCAGGCTCTTGTCAGTGGTGCCCAGTGACAGGACCAGAGGCGATGGGCACAAACTGAAACGCAGGAGGTTCCCTCTGAACATTCAGGAAATGCATTTTTGCTGTGAGGGTATCTCCAGATGATATTCAAAAGCTGCCTGGATATGGTCCTGAGCAACCAGCTCTAGGTGACCTTGCTTAAGCAGGGTGTAGGACAAGATGACCTCGAGAGGTCCCTTCCAGCCTCAACCATTTTGTGATTCTGTGAATGTGGGTTTTCTGTAGGGTTCAAATCATTGTACTGGACCTTTGCAAGTGAGAGAAGAGCATGATGTAGTTAAGACATCCATATTCACTTGCTCGTATCTGATATGATGTTTGTATTTGCAGGTTTTTGGAGTGAGGTATCTAAAATATGCGACTAGCAGATGCTAAAGTAAATCACCATAGAACGTTAGAAACACTAGGTTGCTCTGCCTTCTTTGCCCTTCTCTCTTTTTTTTTTTTCAATTTATTTTATTGTTGTTGTTCTGAATTCTCTTGTTATATCCTATTTACAGCTGAATTGTGAAACCTTGAGGGCCTCGGATGCATCTTGTTTTCTGTTTTCTTGCTGGCAGCTAGTAGGAACTTCTCAAAGTGGTCTAACACATCACACCACACTTTGAGAAAACTGCCAGCAGGGGAGAAGCAGCAGTCACATTTACTGTGGGTGCCACCAATTTGGGTGGAATCTTCTATCTGATTATGAATGATGCTCTTGTCAAGGTCATGGGCTTGCTGCAATATCTTCAGCAGGGAAAGACCTGTCCTATACTTCTTACTTTCTGTGTGACTACAGACAAGTCATACAGTTTCTGCTCCCAGGTGACAAACAAGGAGCGTAAGCCTCTCTGCCCCATGGGTGGGTCATGAAGATCATAATATGAGACATTTAGTGATACACGGTGTATAAATACATTCAATTTAATATTCTGTTCATCTGTATCATGGAAACGTCTGTGAACTGCAACTGAGATCAGAGTCCCATCCCATTGAACGCATTGATCAAGGGAGTCACTCCCTAGGAACTGAAGCCACGAATCCTGACTCTTGGTCTTAGCCTCTGGCAATACTGTATTTTGCCTTGGCAAAACGAAAAAAACTGCAAGTGCTTGGACATAAACCCAATTCTTCCTGGGATGCCTCTTAATGAAAATGACTTCATATATATAATTGAAAAGGTAAAACAAATCAACCAGCCAACCAGATATTCAGAGAAAGGATAGAAAATACATCTTTCTCTTCTCTTTTATAAGTTTACATTGCTTTGCTATAATGATGCCACCAGCTTCCTTTTAGGTGAATAGCAGTCTTTTATTTGCAAAGGTTTTTCTTGAACACATTGCGGTTCAGAAAGAACATGTTCTTACACTTATGGTAAAAAAAGTCCTCAAACCCAAGACTTATGTATGGGGACAATCTGTCTGTCAATATGCACCAGATGTGTTGACCATAAAGTTGATTTACTATTCTGCACCCATATTTTCTCATGAGGCGAACTAATGAGAAAGGAAAATAGATAAGGGAAATGTCAAGGAGAATTGCAGTGAAAATTTAGATTGTTTTGCAGACAGGTAAATAGAAATGGGGATAAAAAGCAGGAACTTTCATCCTGCCACAATTGCTTCTGCTGTGCAATACCACACACTTTTAAAAACAGAATTTGGGAAGGAAAAAAGCCCTTTGTTATAGAAACCTGGCTGCCTCCATCAAATCTGTACCTAAACATATTCTTACACTATGCCTGGCAGGAGAAGTAATCACAAACATGACTTGTAGCAAATAAACATTATTATCAAGTATATTCTAGTTCATTTATGGTGGGCATCTGTGAGAACTTGCACAGTTCTAAAGAATCTATTGTTGGAGCAAAATTCTGTCTTGCTGAAACACAAACGCTGTAGGAAATAGCGCTGTCTTCGATGATGAAAAAAAGAAGTGTTACTGTTGCAGGGTCCTGTATACTGACTGATGTCCAAGTTCCTTTATCAATCAACATTCAAAAGAAATTGTATACTCAGACAAGATGTGCTGATGAGGTTATTTGTTGCCCCAAATTTGTCTAATATAATTGATCACTGTATTCTTTCACAGTAACTCCCTTCTTTTCTAACTGGTTTCAAACTTGTTATCTGAAAAAATATATTTCAGCCTTTTATTTTAGGAAGATAGTGTAGAACAAAGGAAAGAGACATGAACTAGGAGGCAGGAGAACTGGTATTTATGTTAAGCTTTCCCACTGATCTGGTGACTGATCTTGACCAAGTCAGGTGGCCTTTTTTTCTCTTCTTTTCTGTTTCCAAGATGGTGATAATGTTATTGCCCTCCTTCAGTATAGTGCCTTGGTATCTACTTGCTGAAGATATGCATTATGTCAAAGTCAAGCATTTCACCAGTTATGAAAAGCAAATGGTCAGTTCCTGCTGTATTCAGTCCCTGCTCTCTCTGACTTGAACTTATAAAGTCAAATAAAAGTAAGTGACAGTAGCAGATAACCGGTTGCCTTCTTCATGCATAGATACATAGATAATCTCAATCAGATGGGAACAAAGAACAGATGTTCCCTAAACATATGTGCAAACAAAAAATTGCAAGTGTGAATCTTCATGAGCAATGAATGAAACAGGAGAAAGGAACGAACTATGATTTCAGGATGTAAACAAATATTTCTGAGGCCTGATTGGGACATTTTCAGCAAGCTCTAAAAATGGCACATTTAAGAAAATGAAAGGATTTAGGTTTGGGGCGTTTTGGGGGGGGGGTTGGTTTTTTTAACTCTGAGCCACGAGGATGTTTATCTAAGTGTCTTCAGTCTTTTCTGAACAAGAATAAGATCGCTAAATGGACGTTGTGTCAGGACATGCATCTATTTGCATCTAGGTTTCTCTCCATGTGGTTGAATTTGTAATATAGACAAAGAATTAACTTTCCTTTCAAGATTCTTTCCGTGCTAAATTATTTTCTTGTGATTCAGTTTCAGTCACCTTACAACCTTCCAGGACTTTTATTTTTCTCAAAGTGAGCATTAAAATGACTTATTAAAACCTGAACTGTTCTACTACGGTTATATTTTCCTGTGTTGTGGTTTAACCCCAGCCAGCAACTAAGCACCATGCAGCTGCTCACTCACTTCCCCCTCCCAGTGGGATGGGGGAGAAAATCGGGAAAAGAAGTAAAACTTGTGGGTTGAGATAAGAATGGTTTAATAGAATATAAAAAGAAGAAACTAATAATGATAATGATAACACTAATAAAATGACAACAGTAGTAATAAAAGGATTGGAATGTACAAATGATGCACAGGGCAATTGCTCACCACCCGCCGACCGACACCCAGCTAGTCCCCCAGCGGCGATTCCCTGCCCCCACTTCCCAGTTCCTATACCAGATGGGACATCAGATGGTATGGAATACCCTGTTGGCCAGTTTGGGTCAGGTGCCCTGGCTGTGTCCTGTGCCAACTTCTTGTGCCCCTCCAGCTTTCTCGCTGGCTGGGCACAAGAAGCTGAAAAATCCTTCACTTGAGACTAAACACTACTTAGCACCAACTGAAAACATCAGTGTTATCAACATTCTTCTCATACTGAACTCAAAACATAGCACTGTACCAGCTACTAGGAAGACAGTTAACTCTATCCCAGCTGAAACTAGGACATCCTGCCTTCAAAAGATCTGGCTACATTTGACTCAAACTTTCTCTTACCCCACTTTTAAATTATTACATCAGAATGCCATTGATATCAGGGCAGATCTACAACATCGTGCAGAAGAAAAATGGGTTAAAGTCAAGTCTCTAATTGTAAAGAGATTTTTCCACTGACAGGCTACTCATTAGTAATATTGCAAATAGGAGATAAGTTGTTAAGCTTGGATTAAATGTCTTAAATCACTGTGTGCTGCCTTCTTTTGTTGTTGAATGGGATGAAAAAACAACTGCGAGCTTTCCTAAGATATAAAGAGGATATAAGATACAAAAGAGATATAAGATTTAAAAAAAGGTATTTTTCTGTAAACACAATTACATTTTCATTGTTAAGCTGTTGATCTTGTTTGTGCCTCTGGAATTTCAGAGATGTTACTGTGGTTTTGTTCAAATATGCAAAAACAAACCTGGAAGATGTTGTCTTCTCTCAGAATATAGACATATAAAATGTCATGAAAACATGACTCTCTTACTTTTTAAAAGCTTTTGGGGGCAGGTGTGAGGGGTATGTGTTAACATACCCCACCCTTTCATACAATTATATTCTTTCCATTTGGTTGAAGAAATCCCAGGTACCATGCCAAACAGGAACATTTACAAGTATTTATCTTTGATGTGTACTGACTTAAAAGGTATTTCACCCTTGAGGAAATACCCGTATGATATATTTTGTACACCATCAGTAGCAAATTCATCTTAGGGAAAATTATTCTCTCTACTTAGAAATCTTCACATTTATGTATGAAGGCTGCTTCATAAGGTCAAAGATATGAGTTGTCTTTTTCACAGTAACTTGAGCAAAGCAAAGGTGAAAGCTATAAAATATCTGCAAGCTTGCTTGGCACCTGATAAGCTCTGATTTACAAGGATGTTCATGTTACTATTATTGAATTAATGTATTTGCACTAGCCTGCTTTAATTTAGATGTGTTCCAGACCAGTTAACTGGAAGAGCTAGATAGGTTTTTAGTGTTTAATAGATAAGATTATTAGTTTTATTTAACTTAGTAGTGGAGCTCGGTAGAAAATAGTTTTCTTCAGCCTTTGAAGTTTTTGAGATTTAAGAAGAATGTTCCTATGCCACACGAATAAAAGATTATATATTCTGTTGGGGTTTTCATGTGTGCATGTGTGTCCACGGACACACACAGTCCTTGTAAAAAAAAGAAGGTAAAATCCTCGCTGCATAGCCTGCTGGTGAGGGTGCTTAATGAGAAATATAAACCCAGAGCAAATGTGCTGAATTTAGGTGATTTTTCTGTCCGTAATACTAAGTACTGTGGGATGGGTTTCTCTCCTGTCTGCTCAGGAGGTCTGCACTGTACCCTAGGGCCTCTACCTGAGAAATGCTTAGTCATTGTCATGCTGTGAAAAGTTTCATTTCTATGAATCAGTGAATCACAGAGAAAGCATTTGGTTGAAAAATTCCCAATCATTTCCATTTAGTCTTTCATTTTGGTGATAGTTTTCTTCTTGTGTCTTCCCTTCTTTATCCCCTCTCTTCTCGCAGCATGTTTTGCAAAGATGGTCACTTTCAGTTAAATCTGTTGCCATTTTAATAACAGTGATTCTTGAAATATCTGGCACAACATCTGAGCTTGGAGTCCTCAGAATAACTAGCACCCTCCCTCCTGTCCTTCTCATTCATACTTAAAAATCAGGACAGATTTTCTGCTACCTCTGTTAGCATGTAACACATGAGAGGCTCCACAGGAAAGGAGCAATCTCAGAGAAGGTGAGCACACAGTTCTCAAAGGAGGTCAGTGCAGTTGGCAAGGAGGTCCTGGGATATCCAGTGCTGCCTCTGCCTCTGCAGCAGCTCAGTTTTCTGCCCTCACTTGGCTTCCTTCTTGTTTTGTCTTGTTCCAGCTGTTCTTTCCTGTCCCCACAATTGCAGTTGGCTCTTGGGTTCAGATTCAGCTGCTTTTTTCAACACCAAGCTGCCTCTGATTCTTTAAAGTGGCTTCAGGCTCCTGTTTCTCTGTGTTTTCTTCCAGCTTCTCATGCTGTGCAGCTACTGGACATGGACAGGAAGGTCCAGGTTGGTTGCCAGATGTGTCCAAAGCAGAGTTTGTGTCCCAGCAGGCTTTCTTTTTCTGGTTGAGCTGAACTAGCTATGCTTTTTGTTTCCAGCCACATCAGCTCTTCTGGCTAGGCAGGGTTTTGTATGGTGTGCTTTAATGAAATCGCTGAAAGCTTCAGGCTGGTTCATCATACCTAATTTAGCTAACTTTGCAGTCATTACTCCTCAGTAGACAGTGCCATGCTGTCCTAAACTGTTGATGGTTGCTTTTCCAGGCTAAACATTCAAATCTACTTGGATGAATCAAGCAAAATCCATTTCTGAACAGCTTTATTGTTCAGATTACGTCTTCCAAATAAGGCATGTGCTTAAGTGAAAGAATGCCCTTCGTATTTTCTGCAACTTAATTTCTTTGTCTGAAATAAACAATCGCAAGAAATTCCAGTATGTTTCCAAAACTTTTGTGGGTAAATTGAGAAATGGAATATGAGTTTGGTGAGGAGGCAAAGAACAGCACAAGTCGAGCAGACTGCATTGCTTTCACAAACTTGAGTGTTGACCCTTTAGGTTCAGTGCACCCTCTTCTTCCTAACCTAACTAAGCCACGAATCTTACCTAGCCAACAAATGTTACCAGAAGAAAACACTTGCATACAGCTTGTGCATTACCAGCTCGTGCAGCTTAATGGAGAGACACATTTTTGTGTGTGTATTTTTTTGCACTAATGTACATTGGTTATATCCGAGAAAGGTAGTTGGATGCTGAGCACCAGGAAAAAGCTTGAGCATCTTAGTTTTATAGACCACCCTCCTGTAGAAGCTGAAGTCCATGCTGCTAGCTAGCTACCTTGAAACCATCCTTAAATCACATTAAGGAAAAGCTGGTAGAAGTATGTATGTATTTAGTGGGTAAAAGAGGCTCTAAAGTTACTGAGGTTTATAAAGGCACAAAAGATTCAAACGTTATTTTCAGGGTTTTTTTTAAGAAGAGCTCTAACATTACATCCTACACTCCACTGACAAAACATTAGATGTTTACAAGCTCCCAGTCAAGAATCTTGTTCTTAAGAACCTTCACTGCATTCGTGGGAGAGGTTTTTGAGTTGGGGACACATGCTTATTTCTGACCTTCTCAACTGTTAACTGCCCTCCCTTGTTTGGAAATGCTAAAGGCAAAGCAAGGGCAGTCATGGCATGCACTTAGCTAAACTGTTAGCAAGCAGTAGCTCACTGAGGGCTAAAGCAGCCTTGTCTGCCTGGTGAAACAATGAACAAGTCCCAGTGAGGAGCCTTTCCGTTCCCTGAACATTTTATTTCACATCAGTCTGGGAACTGACAGCCAGCTTCTGCGCTTATGTACAAGGCTAACTCATACTTATGGTACCATGACGCTGTCCAGTTGACAAATTTGTGGATAAACAGTGTCACACATTCTCCATGACACGTGGGACGGGCAAAATTCAGAAGGCTTCTATGCAGACCTTTTAAAAAAATATCTTTTGAAAACAACTCAGCTGTGCTGCCAACAAAAAACTTTGATAGTACTTGGACACTGGTGTCTTCTGGCCACTACTTATTCCAGTGTTCATTGCTCCCTTGTGCTTTCGCCATCTGTTTGGCATTTGCTTGTAGACTGTTAGGTTTAATGCTAGGCTTTTTTCTGGGTTGGCAACGTTTCCACTGCTGTTTTTGCATGGTTCATAGCCACAGCAGGGTTCTAGGTGCTAACAGAGGGATATATAGGGGCAGATTTTTGCCTGACACTGCAGATCTAGACAAAGACCCACACCTATTTTATTATGTTCCAGCTCTTTCCTGCTGCTATCTACATTGGAATCAGTGATTTAAAGGTTTAAGATTTCAATGCTTTTTAGACACCTTACCCACCTGCCCCCACCAGTCCCAAGTCCCATATTTTTTTGAAGCCACTTGGTCTCTTTCAACAACTCTGTCATCACTCAGTGGAGATACAGTGTGTAGATTAAACACATTAACATAACATCTGCCATTGATGGCTGACACATCTTGCTGCCATAGGATGGATCACAGTGTGTATGGTTGGTATTTATCGCTGAATAGATAGGAGGAGAGAAGGGGATGAATGGACAGAAAATTGTGAGCTCTCCAACTCTCAAAACCAGAGTTTTTAAAATCAGTAATTCTACTGTCTTCCTCTGTTTTCTAAAACGCCTACAGACAACAGCAGGGAAAAGTGGATATAGAGACTTGCCATCGTTAATAAAGCTGCACTAATGCATGTATTATGAAAATGAGTAAATGAATAAGGAAGCTGCCTTAGTTAACCTAGCAGAAGTGTGAATCAAATGCTGCTCTCTTTGACCTCCTGTAGTGCCCTTGCCTCTGTGTTTTAAATATCTGAGGACCTTACTGTATTGCACATTGTACTTTAAGAAGAAGTAAGCTTTACGTTGGCCTTTGTCAGGCCAAAAGCCTCAGCCGGTCCCAGGCCCTTTGTCAGCATGGGCCCTACAAGGCTTGTCTTTCATCTCCTTGGAATGATCAGCGATGACCTGTGGTGTCTTGTTTTTTAATTAGCTATGCCATGTCCACCCGCTGTGCCACCACTTTGGTGCCACCACTGTGGTGCCACCTGCACGCTGCAGTGCGGTAGCTTTGCCCCGGGGACATCTCCAGCTGGACACTGCCTGGGGCCAGGGCCAGTTCCTGCCTTGTGGCACGTGTGTTTGGTGGATGTTAGCAGTATTGGCATGTGCACCTCACGTGCATCCCTCCGTCATGGGCGCAGCCTTCTCCTTCATGATCTGCCTCACTGATGTGAGCCAGCTTGCTTCATGCCTCAAAGTCTGCAGTCTTCATACAGCTCTTCCTAAGTAGTCCTGGGTGGGAAAACCCACAGACTCCACAAATGACCCTTCATACAGTGTTTTCAGAGAAAAGAATAACAGGCAAGTGTTGCCTGTTGCCACTGTTGCTGTGTTAGCCATACGTTCCTTTAAGGCCCTCTAATAATAATCAGTAAGTGCTAGCTATTCCCAAGAGAGAAGCAGTGTGAAAAAGGGGTGAAAATACCATTATTTGCTAGCACAAAATTGCTCATCACTGGAACTGTAAACACGGTCTGATTATTTCTCTTTTTGTTTAATGTGAGGCTGCTTCAAGTTTTCTAGCAAATAAGTTGTCTTTCCATTCCTCTTGGCTCCATATAATGTGTGCTGGTCTTAGGCATTTTAAGAAAAACTTACTTTTGTTTAGCTGCTTCTATATACCTCATGAGGATGTAGTCACCATGTATGTGTTAATAGTTAAAAGGGGTACCCAGAGAAATCCCAAATAGCTTAGATATCCTTAACACATGCCTTAACCCATTTCCACTAATGTTCTTCTCAGATCGTTTGAGACATAGCTTTAAAAAATATAAGTAGCCTAACAAGGGAATAATAAACAAGTCAAGTATTTTACTGGGAAAATCGCAGTATATGACAACCTCTGTTGTAGAGAGACCTGGCCCTAATGATGAGTCCATCAGAATCAGTAGAAATGACCAATGGGTTAGGTCACATTTTCCTCTTGTCTAGGAAAGTCGCCATATCAGGACAAAGCTGAATATGTGCTGAAACATCCTCCCAAACTGGAGCTGAAATCAGTCAGCCTGCACTTTACCTGTGCTTTGGCCACTCACTGCCATCCTGTTGGAGTTTCTGCAAGACTGAAGAGGAGAAGTTGAGGTGACTGTAAAGGATAAACAGCAGCAAAGAGCAGAACGAGGTGAGGAGACAAAGTGAGACATCAGGTGGGGATGTTGGAGGTAGGTGTCCACAACCCAGTTCTAGAGGGATCTTCAGGCAACTAAACTTAAGTTCACTGCCTGAACGGTGTAGTATGGCCATGCTATAGCTCTGTTGCTGGGTCAGGAGTGTGTCTACATGAAATTTCCTGTTATAGGTAGCCAGGCTGGAATGACATTTTTTTGTTTGTAAATTATGTTTTCAACCCAGGTTAAGTGAGACTGAAGCACTTTCATACACGTTCAGGATTAGCATGGAGAAAAGTCATCTTGTAATGCCTCCAATTCAGGCAACACACAAAAAGGCAAGTCAGTTTCTATATTATTATTCATATTGACAATATCGAGTCCCAGATTTTCAGCCTTAAGGATTACCAGTGCTGAATTAGAGACCTTCTGCCTTAAAAGCACATATATGGAACTAATCAGGTAGGAAACAATATGCACAAGCTGTGTTCTATGCTCCTGGTAGAAACCAAAGAGGGTATCTTCAAAGTGCAATTAGCACAGCATGCACATTGTGCCTCCTGGACTATTAAATACTGTATTCTATAAGAGCCAGACCAAGCTTATATATATGTGTATATATATTTTTATCACAGTAAAACTGATCTCTCTGGGTCTGGATGTGCTGAAGGAATTTGAAGTTTAGGCATTATTAGTGCTGGGTTTATCCATTTTTTTTTTCTTTCAGTATGATTATAATTTGATGTTCATGTATCATTTTGTATTCAGATCTGTGGAGAACATCAGCCCAGACAGTCCCTTATATTGTGTTTCCCTGGAGTACTTCAACTGCTGTCTAATGTTGCATTTCTTTTCTCACAGACAGCTTTAACGTATGTTATTAGGGCATCGCACTAAGTCTGTGTAGTGCAACATACAGCTATTTAATCAGCAGTGGAATTTTACATCATTGTAGGTGAAAAAGCAGTTCTTATTTTAATTAGGAATTCCTCTGGATACTTAGAAGGGCTTTTAACAGAGGCTGTATATTTTGGGGCCTTTGTTTCCAGTCCATTTTTTCATGTTACTGTTCCACCTATGGAGAGGACATCATCTTGGCTCAAACATTGTGAGGATGTCTGAGGTATTTCCAGGGAAACATTTTGAAAAAGTCAGAGCTGTTGAAAAGAAACCTAAAGCAAATGGGTAACGGAACAGGAGAAAATGGGTTGAAAGGAACAGAGTCAAAAAAGGAGATAGGAGTGGGATAAAAGACAATTTGGAAGATAGCTGAAATACTTTGAAAGACTGAGGACAAAACTGAACAAACAAAAATGTAGAGGGAAAAAAAGAAAAAATTTAAAACATTCAGCAGTAAAGAGAAATGAGCAAAATTTAAAAAAAAGAAAGAGACTAAAAGTGGTAAAGAGGAAAGAATGAAAGATGGGAGGGAAAGCTTATGAGTTCATTGATGGCAAAGGAAAAAGATGAAAACAAGAAGTGGATGGATATGTAAATTAGTTTGGAGAGAGATTATATCCTTAATGTTATCATGTGGGCATTACATGAGTATTGCTGACAACTTCAAAGTGAGCAAGGGAAAAAAAAAAAGGAAGACAAGTTCTATGCTTTGGACAGCAAAGATGTATGAATATTCAGGAGTCATAAACTATAGGTAAATCTGGGTGGTTCAGAACTGACAATGTCAGATTTTGGAAATAGTCTCGTGAGATATTGTTTGCATCTGAAGTAGAAATGAGATATACTGTGACCGGTGCCAGAACCTAGTTTTTCGTTTTGACAGAGAGAATACATATCTCGTCCTGCTCTACTAATAAGTCAGTGCTTATAGTCTTAGTTTGGCCTTTCTTTAATAAATTCTATGAAGGGAACAGAATTGAAAATCAGTATTGTTTCTGAGTTTGAGAAGATTTGTATTTCTTCAAAGGTGTATCTTAAGTTTAAGTAATCCAGGCCTTACCTAGACTCATTGAACCCTCAGAATTAAGCTGGAAAGAGTCTTTGAAGGCTGAGATCAATGTATTTAGCAGAAAATTTTCTAGCCAATGTTAGCATAGGAACTTTGATATGCAAGATCGGGGTTGGACAATATCTCAAGGCATTCGTATTTTCTGTACCATTCTTCAGCTGGTCTGAATGCCAGTTCAAAACAGCCCAGTGTGTGAACTTTCTTTCAACACAGGACAGTGCTTTTTTTCCCCCAAAAGTTACGGCAGAACTCTAAGGGTGAGTCTAGCAAAGATATGCAGCTGCTTGGAAAAAAGAGGTTCTTTCCTGAGAAAGAAAATGCTGACATTTTAAAAGTCAGAGCTCAGTGTTAAACTTTTGGAGATATCTGAACTTAGAAGTGCTGAGTCGCCTGTTGTATTTATTGATTTGAAATTGCTTATTCCTAAATCAGTTTATTTATTTATATGTTTTAATATGTGTCTAAGCTGAACTTTACTCCTCTGCTATTTGAAATTTAGGCCCAAATTTATCACCAGGTCTGCAGACTTTACTCTTGCTATATAAAATCATATGAAAAACTTTACAGTATTTACTTTTTAAAGAGTTGAGACAAACTGACCATGCTTGTCTAGTAAACAAGAACTGTTATCCCCTTTTAGAAAAGTCAAATTTGGGGTTCTGCTGGTTGGTGGTGGAAAAAAAGATGCAAAAAACTTTATTTAAAAAAATGCAGAAAATCCCATCTTCCTAAACATACAAAGAATGGCATAGGGTATATTTCTTTGCCAACTTCTTTTAGACATAATTCTGCCCAGATGGTACTCTTTCTAGACTGTTCTTCAGAGCTGCACTCCTCTTTCAGTTCATTACCTTTGCTTTATCTCTGGGTTGTGCTTTCCTGTGGCTTCTGCTGCTCATGTAAGCACCTCTACTAAAAATAATTGTCCTAGAACCCTTTTGTACGTGTGCCTGGTATGTACTTCTCTGTTGGCCAGAGCCTCGTGTTTTGGAAGCTACAAATTGTTCCAATCTTTTTGCTCCATGAAAGAATTTCATATGTTTGTTCCTTTTCAAATGAAGAACACTTGTTAAATTATTAACTTTCAATAGAATTTTAGCAAATCGTGACAGTACAATGAAGATTGCTGTTATGCATTACTTGGTCATTTTGAAACAGATTCTCTATGAATCTTTGTTACCAGTTTTCCAATAGCTTCTCTCAACTCTTTCTAG
Organism: Haliaeetus albicilla; assembly: GCF_947461875.1. Taxonomy (NCBI): domain Eukaryota; kingdom Metazoa; phylum Chordata; class Aves; order Accipitriformes; family Accipitridae; genus Haliaeetus; species Haliaeetus albicilla. Next base: position 22,845,170 of record NC_091484.1, on the reverse strand, counting down.
TAAAAGAATGAGAAAGAAAGGGCTGATGTTTACACTAAAGTCGTGACTGAACTCTGGATAAAGCAGTGGTTGCAAGCAGCATCAGATGAAGAATCACGTTCTATGTATCTCTAAGCAAGTTGCTGAATTCTTTCATGCTTTAGTTCACAAGATAAAAATGCAAACAATTGTTTTCTCCTGTTATTTACTCTGGCCTTTTAAACACTTTACTCCTTCCCATAAATATTTGGGCAGGGTAAGCCCTGGTTTATCTTCAGTTATCTTTTACCCATATCTAAAAGCATATTTATCACACACATTTCAAGGCCATTCTCTTTGTGCTACTGTAATATAAGGATGCAATAGTTTTCATCTTCCCAAGCAAATGTTAGGTCAGTGACAGATGAAGTTTGGATGTTTCTGAAGTTGAGTTAAGCACAGAGAAGTTCAGGCACAGCGATGAGTCTCCTCAGAATACCTTACCTACCTGCAGTTTACTTAGGAACAGGCTCCCTCATGAGGTAATCTCTCCTGCATCAGACCTAGATAGAAATGCCACAAAACCAGCCTGTCCCTGATGTGATGATTTCAGTTATTTGTACAGGTTGGGATTCAGTGGGAAGGTTTAAATGCAATATACCAGTAAAATAAATAAATCATTAGTTTAACTTAATTCAGTGTTCCTCTCTCTACCTGCCTTAGAATAGGGTTAATATTTTTTCCAGTCAGGACTGCAGTGCATTTTAATTAATGTTGGGAATACTTGTGCAGCAAATGTGTACTTCATGGCCCCCTAAACTTTAGTGCTTTTATGCTTTTACTTCTATTACAGAGTCACTGTTCTTGTCAGGAAGTGGAAAAGAGCTCTATAATATGCCTGTGCAAAGTACTTAGTTTATATGGACTTCAAAATTGTTTTCTCTAAATCTCTGCAGCTTTTTAAATGCCTCCACATGCTGCTGTACAAGCAAAGCACGTTTTTTTTCTTAAACAGACCTTAACGGTTTATCATGCTTTTGAATAACAAGTGGTTGATCATGTACCTTAATTACAAGAGCAAATTGAAGGCAGTTGTACTATTCATCAAAATAAATCGCGTATTAGTTAACTAATGAAAAAATCAACAGACAGAGGAATAATACCACAGCACTGTTAGTAAACATGGGCAAAATTCTTAGCTGGTGTAAACCAGCGTGGCCTTAATCTCTTCAGCTGAGTTGTGCTGGAAGATACCAGGTAATGATATGACTGTTTTGGGGTAAACATGAAGAATTATGTGCACTGATTTTCCTTTGGGAAATTAGGGGGCAATATTCATTGATGCTTGATATTTCGATGTTGCTTTTTATCTGTCCTTTCAGCTAAAACAAAGAATCATGCTGCTTATATAATGGGAGACTTTGGCTTCTATTCTGGAGAATGTGATTTGCAATTCCCATTTTCTAAGTCAGTTTGATATGCTTACATACAGAGATTAAATGTCTGGGATCAGAAAGTTCAGTCACTAGGTGAAGAAAAGAACTGTGATGCTGCAGATATAACATTTTAAGATCTAGATAAAAGATCAAAGGCCAAATTTATTCAGTGTGCAAGAGGAAGCACATTTCACACATAAGGATAATGATTTTCTTTTAGGGGAGGAGGGCAATAGCTGTTCTCGGTGCAGTGCTGGCTCACATAAACTGGAATGTTTTCTCCAAACACTACTTGGGTCTCTTGTTTTTATTGTCTTGTTTGTTGAGAATCTCTCCAGTGCTGCAGGTGCTTTCCAGATGTACAATGTTCTCGTCCTTCCAAAACTCATCAGTAAACGGAGGTCAGAGGAAGGAAGTAGCAACATGGATTTTCTATAGGAACCAATACATTTTGCTATAAAGACAGCAGGGCAGAAAATGGATTTTGAAGCAGGGAGAAAGAGCAGAGGGCAGAGGCAGCTTCAAGATAAATTAGTAAAGGTCAGCTGATGCAGAGAGGGACTGCAGAAGGGTGCCACAAGGTGACTCTTTGGGGGTGTGATTAAAAGGGCAAGAAGAGTTCAAAAATGGGGCAGAATAGAGGTAATAGGAAGGGCAAATCTCCTGTTGAAGTGCAGTATCCACATGACTTTAAAAAGACCTTCAATGAATTAGACTATGAGAGTATATACCAGCACTTGCTATAAAAGCATTATTTGAGAAAAAAAAAAAGAAAGGCTAAGTGCTAGAGAATTGGGAAATGCCAGATTTCTGGAAGCTGTGTTGCTTTGAGTCTGTTCCCATGTGCTCTCATTCTGGGTATGGTATAATGTAAGGGTCCTATAAAAAGGAGGGGGGAAAAATCAAGTGTAATATTTAAAGAAAGCAACACAGTACACAGAGAGGTGGATGGACATTTTCAGTGAGAGGAAGTACCCTAAACCACCATTACATGGAGAAATGTAGAGTGAACAAAAAGAATGACTTTAGGGGTCATGCTAAGGGTTTATCTGACCCAGGATTCTGTCTCCATACATACTAATGTATAGAATAATCCTTTCCCCAGCAAATTCTTCCAGTTTCTATTAATTGGCATGGTAAAGTGGGCAAAACACATACTAGATGCTCTTCTTTTTTTACCGAAAGCCTACACAAGTGTAGCTACTTTGTAAGAGTTAACAAGAGGGAAGACTGAGGAAGAACAGGCTGAAGTATCTTCCATTCAGCATTCAGATCACATACATATGACCTTGAGTTGAAGCAATGGACTTCTTTACAAAAGAGATATTTGGCTGCTTTGGCCACTCTTTCTCAAGAGCTTCTGATTTCAGTGCATGCCATTGTCAGTGACTAGCTCTCAATACCTGGTGAATAAATACATTCAAGTGATTTGCAGTCTATTAAGAGATGATTTGTGAACACACAAAATAGGTGGTATTATCAAGTTGTTTACGATGGAAATCATCTATGAAAGAACATGAATTTAAGGTAGCTTAACTTCTCAGCTCAGCAAAATCACTGACCAAGTCTCAAAGACATTTCCTTTGAAGATCCCCTAACATGACAAATTATTTTTATGTATTTGCAAATGACTGTTGGAATAATTTCAAAGATTGTTCCTGGGTGAGTGCTACACAATCATGAAAATTTGTGTAGGGGAGAACTAGCAGACTCATTTAATTATCCTTTTCCCCTTACTTTCTATATCAGAAGGCTTGGCTTTGTTTATATCACTTTTTCTTTTGCGCAAAGGGGAAATGTTTTAGGCAGTGGTAATAACTGATGTTTGGCCATCTTGAAAGCTCCTTTTGGTTGTAGGGCTTCTCCACTCCTGGAGCAGAAACAATAAATAGCCTGTGACTTAGACAATCGATCACACAGCATGAATAATGAGCAAACACCCAAAGCAACAGTCACATTTGCATAAACCATTCATTCACTATGTTTGAATAACCACCAAATTAATGAAAATCAAAAGGAATCCATGGATCATTTGCCAACAGGAAGGAGGGCTAAAACTGTTGAATAGATGGCTTGCTGAAAAAAATGTACCTGGCTCTGTCTTTCTAGAAGGAAAAAGAGGAGGCAGATTGGAGTAAAAACTAACCAGGAGATGAGCCTCTTCTTGCCCAGCCCTGACAAGGTTTCTTTCCATGTAGTTCCTCTGCATCACTCTATTTCTTCCTGTTGTTTTCAAGGGGGGGGGGGAAATAATCTGGGAACCCCAGTTTGCAACAAAGTAGGAAAAAAAGCAAATAGTTAAAAGTATGGGTTTAATTGATTTTTTGCAGGTGGAGAATCAGATGTGAACATTATCAAGAAATACTGGTTTCCAGAAATGCCTGCACTAATCATTTTCTGTTTATGGTACACTACATGCCTGGCAAAATCAGTTACATGAGGGTCTCTTTAGATACATTCAAAACAGGACAGTTTTGAAAGAAACTCAGAAAGATGTGTACTTGGATTTTGTCTATTCAATTTCTCTTATTTTTCTCCTCCTTACTGTAGAAGGTGCTGACAATCCTCTGCCAGGAGTCTATAATCAATTTCAAGAAAGTAAACTCTTCCAGCTGTCACACCTGAAGGCAAAACCTAAAATCAATGAATAGCTTCTCAGGAGGTGCTTTTCACTTTGCTGCTTCTGCCACTGCTCAGGCTTCCCATTTCTTGGGAATCCTTTTTTCAGAAAAGAAAAAATAAAGAACCTGTGCATCATTCAAATGTGGATGCAATTAATTTCATTAGGAAATTCTGTAATCCTTATGTAAGAACAATTCCATATAGGATAGAAGACCAAATAATGCCTGTCTCTGTCAATATTTAAGTTAAACAAACCAGTCTCTGCCTAGTTACTGATAGTTGAACTCTATTTTATATGAAAGTGCTTCCACCTGTTCTTCATACTTTGGCACTATGACGTCAACAGAGATTTCATGCATGCCAAAATAATTACCCAAATTAGAAGATACATATTTATTGCTTTGCTAACTCCCATAAGTAAGGAGAGAGCTGGATGTACTTCAGATAAGTCAATCCCTATCGGACATGTCTCTACCAGACAGGCTGGTGGTCTGTGTCTCTGTACAGTTCTTCAGCCTGGGCTCTTCCAAAATGTCAATATTCGACACTCTTCATTGCTTAGACCACATGCTGATACAACTTCCAGATGATTCTCTTCTTGCAGGATGGGCATGTTCAACGGGCTGTTCAGAGTCTTCCAGAGAGACCTTTTAACTTAAGACATGTCAGCACGTTAAACAGTCGTTCTCTTCAACAACCAACATCTTGTACAGCAGTCCATCTGAAGACACTTAGCCCAACAGCTGACAAAATCTGAAGAGCTGCCAGTTCCACAGGGAATCCTAACTGGGGGGAGATGGGAAGGGAGAACCTTGCTCAGGAAGCAGCTTGCTCACTCCTAGAGCAATCCAATGCGCTTCATGCTTTTGGATCTTCATGTCTTTGTTGCTTCTGGGGTTCTTATGGCAGCTGTTTTGGTGGTGGTTGGTTTTTTTTTTTAAGGATTATGAATGGAAATACAACATAATGCAAGCTTTTTATGGAGCTTATCCTACAGGGTTTGGACTATGGGCACAATGTTAGTTGAATGAGCTGGGTCTGCCCCTTTGCACGCTTACAGTAAGGACCTTAGTTCAGAGGTGTCAGCACTCTCCCTGGCTTGTATGGTTACTGTTGTTTCTGTACCTAAATCTCTGCAGGGTAGGCCCCCAAAATCATGAACTCCTCTTTCCGAGAAAAAAATATGGATGCGGAAACCACCTTTTCATATGTTTTATGTATTATTTTAACAATAGCCTTCTGATGTAATATTCAGTTTTAGCAATGCAGAAAGAAAAAGGCATAAGATGTTGTGCAGATTTCTCATTTTCAGCTTGAACTGCACAGACCACTTTTGCTTTCTCCGTAGGCAAATCAAGGCCCAGGGATCTAACTGTTCCTTCTCTTGTCTGTCTTCATTCGCATTCAGAGAACAAAACGTGTGCCATCTCAATACCAAATACTTATGACTGGTTTTGGGGAAAAGTGTATCTTAAAATTAGTCCCCATGAAAGTCAGTGAATAATATTTTAAAAGTAATACAATCATATAAAACAAGCTGCTCATAGATATAAAGCAGGTGAGTTTCATGGCTTAAATTGCTAGAAACATAATGTTATTGGCATCTGGAAATTTTGTTGTTATTATGCTTTTTATATGTTAAACTAGATCACAAATGATCTATTTATGTATGTTTCTTTGCTGTTTGTTCTGAAAAAAAACCCTGCTGAGATGCATACCAGATGTCTATCTCAGTCCTGTATGACTTTATTTCTTATACCTGCATTTGTCATGGCTTATTGCTTGCTTGACTGCTACTTCCTCTTGATTTATTGTGTAGTTTTAGACTTTTTTGTCATATTCTTTGTTCTCCTAGCTGTTGCTTGGTCATCTCAAAGGATATGACTTCTAGGTGATCCCTCTCTTAACGTTCATGTACTATGCCTCTGACAGTGGAAAGACAGCAGAGGCTTTGCCCACCTCCCACAGATCGGCAGGAATGTCCAAGGCTGTTCTGATTGTAAAGCTTTAGGTCACTGCAAGTGAGCTGTCATTATCATGGACATTTCTTCTCTCTTGGCAGCAGAGGATCTCATCAGTACATCTTTTGCCCCCCGCCCCCCCCCCCCCCCCCAACTCACAAGTGTTTCAAATCAGCAAAGCACATATGAGAACAGTATGGTAGAAATCAACAGGAGAGCTAGAAGAGGAGCACCAGTAAAACAAATAAACATAAATGAGTCACCAGGGGGATGGCAGCTCCAGGGAAGATTCCAGTTACCTGAGCTCATACCCACTTTGTCCTCACTAAGTCTCTTTCCCTGCTGCAGAACATCAGATTCACAGCTCTGCTCTGTCTTCTCTCCACTAGCTCGTTATAGTTGTCCATGTCTCCTGACCTCTCTCATCCTATTTCTGATGCCTATTTTTTAAACTGCAGTACCCCTGCTGTCTTTACCTTTTAGGAACCAGCACTTTACTATCCCTTTCCTAATATATCCATCAGCTGTGCTTTTTGTTTTGCTGGTTTAATATGCCCTGATACCCTAGTGCTTGTGAGTGGATCAGATGGATTTGGCAGAGCCCCCACCAGATTCCTCAGTGTCTCCCACTGCTTCTGGAGATCAGGCAAACGCAGCCTCCAACTCCCTATCAAATCTATTGATTAGCTTTTAATGGCAATCCTTCACCGCTGGTCACTTGCTTGATTTAACCTTCTCAGATTTAATATTCACACTGAAAGAAATTAAATGCTTTTGGTTTTTAAGCTAATGCATTATACAGTAATGTACATAGTAAAATACATTGCTGCGCTAGACTACAGTCTTTGCCTTTTAGCCTCCCATATGCTTCTCACATTTTAAATTAAGTCCTAAACTTGTAAGTTGCTGTGAGAAAGTTTGGTGTCTGTATGAAAATTCAAAGAAGCCATACTGGTGTTAAGGCTCTGTTGAACAGCATGCAGAACCAAAGCTTAGGGCACCAGTATCATCAAGAAAGGACTGTCCTACTACTAAATCTAGAAAATAAATGGAGTCAGAATAAAGTGAAGAATTTCAACATCTCCAGGTTGCTTTGAGATGGAGCCTGCTCCACACTGTGCCTGCTCTTATTCCAACCTTCCAGCTCCTCCTTTTAACCACTTTGGTGCATTTCTCCATATTCTTGGAAGCTGTACAGATGATAAAATCACCCAGCTGTATTTGCTCTCTCCCTAGCTAGATACTTGTCTGAATCTTTTACGACCATCTGCTACCTTCTCAGCCATGTAACGGAGCAGAACATCAGCAAAAATCAAATATCTGAGCTAGAGATTTCAGCTTTATCCTAAGCTCAATGAATAGTTTTATAATTAGTGAGTTTTTCAGTTTAACACCATGAGAGCTGAAGGGCATGATATCATGTAGACTTCGTTCCCCCATGAAAAGTGGTAGTACTTCTAAATATTCATGACATCGTTATACAGTTTATCAAATCCAAAGGTATTGCCAGCTTTTAATTTAGAGCACAGCTCAGTCATATTTCACTTGTAGCCAGAAGTGTTTTTAATTTCTTTTAACATTTGAATCCAAAGTATGCAGAATGGGTAGACTGTGAATTTTAAGCTCGTCTCTCCTCAGATTCGTAAATTTGCACTATTTTGTTTTTATTTCTTAAATAGGTTGTGCTTTTGAGCAACCAATCAATGCAATTCAACAAGATATAATAGGAAAGCAGTTCCCGACTGTTACTTCCCATTTTCCACATCTGTAGTTAGGTTCATCAGAATAAAATCTTCAGGCTTGAATGATAGGCTCTTTAGGTTATGAGATAGGTATTTACCAATGAAAACTCAACCTAATCTAGTTTAATCAAGAAAAACAGTTGTTTGCTCCAGTGAGACAACAGCAAGAAGAAAATGAAACTTGGCCAAAACCGAAGAGAAAAATATCTTTCTAGCTTATTGGCATCCAAACTGTTGCATATTCTTGCAACTCTGCAGTCCAGAATCTACTGCTGCTTCTCTTCTTGTATGCATTTCTTTTATTTCCAAGAAGCCGGAAGGTATGGTTAGGTTAGGCATTTGGCATAGGTGGACAGCAGCTGTTGAATGTTGTCATCTGAATACAGGCAACCATAGGAGCCCCGTGATTGTTTTCCCTGTAACCACAACAACAGAGCTGTTATAAGCATCTAGGGGATAGGAATACACTTTTCATGTCCAGTGGAGTTCATCTATCTTCTTCCCAGTTTATTTTTCCTAAATAGCCTGGGAATGTGAGAAATAGGGACTTTCCAAGCAGAAGACAATGGTGGAGCAAGTAGAGGAAGAGTATCAGTGAAAGGTGTAATAATCTTGAGGTTTTATGCTCTATTTCATTTTGGGGCACAACAGGAGGAGCGCTACTGTCCAGCTCTGTTGCAGTAGGTAAAGGAAAGTTAAGCACACTGTTTTGAGGGGATGTGTGGTTGTGCTGTTATTTGTCTGCTTGCCTAATTTTACATCAGTATCACTTGAATGCCTTCATCTGAAATCAGGTGCTTTGAATGAACAGAGCAAAGGATGTCCACTGTCCATTTGTCTAAATGGACAAAGCAGAAAAATGGCATTAGGAGAGACACCATGATCACATCCATATTACAGATGAAGAATTAAGGCATAGCAGTTGTTGAGTTATGTTGACAAAAGGCCGGCCATGACCTCCAACTACGTGAGAAGCAGCAGCAGAGACATCACCTAACATCTGACCAAGATAGAAATTACTGTAACACTACCATGTCACAAATAAGAGTATAAAAACAGCAAAAGTGGGCCCATGGGAAAGAGTAAAAAGGGGCTGGCTGTTTATTAGGAAGGGGATGAGGGTGGTAATGCAGAAGAACTTGGGAGGGAGCAAAGATGTAAAAAGAGAGTATAAGGGATAGCAAATCATGTGATCAGATCTGACAGGGGTACAATTATAACAATTTTAGTGCATATGAATATTAGGTATTTGTGATTAGTCAGGTTTTGATGCAACTGGTCACTAATCCCTGGTTTCTGTGACAGCAACTGTGGCTATTCTGCAAATGCAGACCAGTCTGCATTCTGTCAAATCAGCACTGGCTCAGACTGCATTTCACCTGGAGAAAGTTTATTTCTGAATCCTCTAGGGTCTTCTTAAAAAAGGTTAAGCTGTTGTATATTGATCTCTGTATTGGTTTTGAGAGCTTTTACTTTCTATAGGTCTGACATTAGGAATTGCAATGGTTTTTTGTACAGCAGAGCGGTAACTTCAGAAATATGCTTCAGAGTGCCTTGGCCAGTTAGAGAGAATGATCCATCCTACTACCTCAGTCCCTTTTAGGTTTTATGAGGTTTAGTATGTACTCTTGATGTTGAGTGTGACCTTTCTTTGGCGCAGACACTTTGTCTCCACTCTTTAAAGACGATTGCCTGTTCTTTTGGAAGCAGCTGCCATGCAGTGTAAAGGCCTCTGAAGTCCCTTTGCAATCCATTAAGAGATTGGTTTATTTACTGTCTGCTATTGATTATTACTTAATCTTAGACTTCTTCCCTCAAGGAAAAAGAAATAATCTTTGTGGAGTTTCTGGTTTGTTCTGTGGCCAGAGAGAAGAAAAAGCTGTGATGTAGCTGACTGAAGAGGCTGTTCAGCTTTGAATCAAAGTGCATTTGTTTTCATTTTCTAGCCGAGTTACATCCACAAAAGATTTCTTCTGAGCTAAAGTGTAGTGTAAATTGCCAGGTTGATGTCCCTAGGGGCAAATTTTCTGTTTGCCTGTAGGACAGGTGGAACCAAGGCAGCTCTGGCACATGATGTTTCCCAGATCTCTTTCCCTGGTTGTAAAGCATGCTTGAGCACCCATAGTCTGTTTAGGCAATCAGAGAAATGAGCACTAACTGCTGTTGTTGGGTGCTGTCCACTAAAATCATACCTGTGGCTCCCCCACTGCTATTGTTTTGAATGCTTTTGGTTGGTCCTGATGGTAGGGTTGGTGTAAGCAACATGGTCTACTGGGCAATGCACAAAAGCAACCATTTTATTTTGTCCCACTGTGCTGAACAGCCACTGAATGGCAAAGATGTACACCAACTCCACAGTGGGCTAAACCTGCACTACTGATTTAGGGAGGAATGAGAGCCCTCACATAGGACAGAAATTTGTTTTTACAGCATAGGGAGAAATCTCCCAAACACCAAGTCAGGTTAGTTCATGAGGAGCAAAACTGAGGATGCCAACTTTTCAGTGCCTTTGTATACCAACCCCTGTGCTCCTACCCATCACAGGGGCTCCTCACAGGCTTCTCATGGCTCTGCTCTCTCTTGGGTCAGTCCCGTGTCCCCGACCACCCGGTGAGCAAGAAGCTGTAGATACAGGAGACAGAGCTGAGAGATGCGTATGCTGCTGAGTCACTGAGTAGTTAAACTGCTGGGTGGGTGTTGGCAGGTCAAGCACAGCAGATGATAGTGGTTAAGTTCATGCTGCAGCCCTTTTCCTTCTGGGAAAAACTGGTTTGGCTCTCTTCTCAATCCAGCCAGCCATCAATTTGTATGAAACTTTCAGGAACATAATTATGTTTAAGATTTCTGCTACTCTGTCAAATTTGCTTCAAGTTAGCTAAGAGGTCCAAAGGTTCAGAAAAAGAAAATGGACTGATGAGCAGACAGGGATTGCTGAAGTTTTTGTTCCTTAGAAAACAGGCTTTCAAAAAAAAAGGGGGGGGGGGGGGGAACTAACAGTACAGATTTAAGTACTGGTAATTTTTTTGTCCAAAATTATTTTTGAGCTGCACTCTGTATTTAACTATGACAAGAAATTAGTGAAAAGAAGTAATTTTGGGTATTTCCTGTAGATTTTGTGCAAAGATTGTGATCAAACCATATCTTCTATAGCCTAAGAAAGATAAAAGCAAATCTGAACAGTTTGATGCAGTATTTTAATCTCATAAATATGAAAACCAAATCATTACCCATAATTATGAAGTACAAGAAAGAATAATAACTATTGCTATTTTTATAGTTGGGGTTTTGGTTTTGTTATTTTGTGTATTGTGGGGTTTTGTTTTTATTTTTTTTACATAAGTGGTGGTTTTAAATGGCTTTTAATTACACACTTGTAATGTACACTAAGAAAGCTGACAGCTCCCTTGTATCTAGCAGCATCCCACATATAGCTGCAAAGTTTTAAAGGAGCTTTCCTTTCCTTCCCTCTATTGTCTTTAAGAGCCAAATTTGGTAGATCTTCTATCTGACATTCCTGGAGACTGAAATCCTTTATTTCCTGACAGAGGGGCAAATTATCCCATCTCTTCTTACTTCCATGACCCAGGTCTCACCTGGGCAGAGAGAAAGCTGAGAAGTGCTCTGCGCCATCCCAGCTCTGCTCCCTCCTACAGCTAACAAGGTCACTGATGACACAGGCTGTAGCTGAACTAGACGGTCTTGAAAACCCCACCCACTATCATCAGCCCTGCACTACCCATATGTATATGTAAGGAAGAAATGCAACTTTTCTGACTGGAAGCTCTAAGAATATACTACAGCAAAACCTATAGGGATAGAGTTCAGAATATTTCCCCAATCCTGACTAAGGCCTTAACTCGTCATGAGTTTGTTTCAGTTGTGTATCCCTGAGGTCACAGGATTCTGTCAGTGGAAAGCAGGAGGGAATTGGCCCTGTAGCTCTCACTATGGGAGTGAGTTGTTGATCAAGATTATGAGCAGCAAAAATACCCATTTCCGCTTTATCCCACTTACTCAATTCTCTTTCAATATAGAATATTAATAAGCAAAAAGCCTCAAGACATTTGCTTAGGAAAACTCTTCCAAAACCCAAATCTGCTTTTCTCTGCAAATTACTGAACATAACTTCCAGCAAAAGATTGACAGTGTTGCTTTTGGGCAGAATTTACAATCCCTCTCCACTCTCTAGACGCTGTTAGGCTGTACCTAGCAGGGTGCTGCGCTTGCACAGTGGTGGCTGGAACCAGCAATGCTCTTCTGATGTAGCCAGTGAAATCTTCTGCAACGCCATGAATTAAGTGCACATCTGTGAGTTAGGAGCGTATTTACTGTGATGGAACAAGGAGCTGAAGACAGCCCCTCCCGGTTAGTGTTTTCTGCTGGAGTGCATGAACTCTGGATGATGTGCTAGAAAAGGAACCACCTAGGTGCTCAGCCCATTCCCTTCTCCCCCTTTCCTCTCACTATCCACATCACCTGTGCTTCCAGCTGTGCAAGTGAGAAATTGTGCCAGCCAGTCCAGCTATCATTCTGCATAGGTCAGTGTTACCTCTGTTGTTATTGCATCTCTCTCTCTGTTTTTTGTTTTTCTGGGGCAGGGGGGAGAAGGACTGTTTTGTATACTTGCTTCACAAGTCCTCACTTTTCTTGCAGCAGAGAAGTTTCCAAGCAGATCTTTCTGTCCTGAATAATTTCACTCATTAGTTTAGCAAAACATTTTCACAGCCATCTCCTCAGCAATGGCCCCACGTAACCCTGGATGTGCCTGAACTCTCCCAGCCCCTCATGTTTAATGTGAATGAATGTTCCCAGACTGTGGCTGTGACCACGCGCTGATTTGGGATGTCCAGCCAGGCTACAGGATGACAGGGAGCTTGATGTGGGAGGCAGCCCCCAAGTGCATGAGAAGTGAAAGCAGGTCCCACAGGACAGCTGGAGCTATGTGTGCGCAGCTGATCTTTCAGGAGAAGGGATGAGCCCTGCAGCTATGTGGCTGCAACCACATTGTAGGATGTTGGAGGATATTGTGTATCTCTCCTTGACTTACAGCCAGGAAACCCTACAGGAATGTGAGCACATACTCTGTGAGTCTGGCAGCCAGGTAAATCCCAGGCAAAGATGCTATACTGCAGCTTATTAATACACAACTGTAGAGGTTAAAGCCTGATTTAGCTACTTGTGATGTTTCTGTTCTGCCCAGTATTCAACTTTTCTTCTTGGGGTACTACTTAATATCTCTCTATGCAATTTATGTGTTTTTTGAATCTTATTCTTAGGTATCTAGTTCACTCTGTGTACTGAAGAAGGAAGTGAGGGAGAGGGAGAATCAGGAGTGTAAATATAGGTAGACTTGTGGACTACCCTAAGGCACCTAAAATAATGTTATTACTTAAAGTATCTTGCTGGCACAGGTTACTTGTTATATCCACTAACTGTGTATGGATGCCCCGCAAGCTTTGGGATGTCTAAAATGATGGTAGATGCTTAAATCTAGACACATGGATCCCACTGTGGAGGTTTGTCTTTCTGTTCTGGATTTCACTTCAGAGGTCTAAAGCTACTGTGGGATCAGTGGGCAAGTCTGCCTGCCATTCTTGGATATAGCCTTTACTACTAAGGTACTGCTGCTAATAAGGGTAGCATACCCCTCTAGTTCATCCGGTATACTCCAAAGCACCTATTGCTCAGCATGATGAACTTTCTCGTTTAATAATAATATCCAACTATGAGAGGAAAAAAAATAAAAATCTGATTTAAATGTCCTGCCCTGATGCCTCCAGCAACTACTTGCTTCATGATCTCATTTACATCTCTCGTCAAGGCTCCCTATTAGAATTATTTCTGTTGTGAGGTTCTTGGAGAATAAAAGTTGGGGTTCTTTTTCCCCATGAGGGTCCCTGACCCAAGGAGGGGCTGATGTGTTAGGAAGAGGAGTTTTTAACAACCACCATGAGAAGCACAGTGACTAGGCAAGGAAAAATATTCAACATGCTGGAGAAAGCAAACAGGGTTCATGCAAACTTGGAAGTCAACAGAAAATTTAGAGGATGTGATTAAAGACTTTTTTTTTTTACTTATTCCATATGTATCACTGTGATTTATTTAAAAAAAAAAAAAGTTATGGGAAACAATTTTTCAGGGGTTGTGAGTTACAAGAAATGAATTAGTGGGTTTTCTTCAAGTGAATGTTTGTAGTGCTGCTTTTTTGTGTAGATACTGCTGCATCTAAGCATCACTCTTCATTTAATTTTAGTATAAATTAACTTATCTTCATGCAAGTGGCTTTAAAGCTAATAATCCTAAAAGAAATAAGAGTAGAAAGTAATGCTATCAGTGACAAAGCTCATTAATGGCTTTTTATCACTGCAAACTGGTGAAGTATAACTAAGATAATTGGCGTAAATTGAATATACCATTTCTTCAGCCAGGTATCCTTTACTCCAGTTTACATTAATTACTTCAAGGTTTTGTTCTGGTCAAATAAAATTTGGGTGACTTGTCCACCTCCTTTCTGAAAGGCTGAGCAAATGTCAGGTGTGCTGCTTTGAGAAGTCAGAAAGAGTAATTCTGCAGCAGGCAAGATAAGGACAGGCAGAGGAGGTAAATACAGAGACTGGAACAATTGCCACTGCTGATCATTTTCAGCTGGAAGTTATACTTGTATTTTGCTAGTGGATCAGCTCAGGTTTGCTGGGGGAATAGGGATTTTTTTAAACCCTTCATAAGAAGTGTGTTACTATTTTAAAGTCCAGTGAAGACTCACCTGCTCCAGGCTTCTCTGAGAAAGCACCTGAATAAAACAGATGTTTTTTGACTGTGGACCTTAAAAGTCCTTACCAGAGGTATAGCCTTCTCTAGTAATCCCACATACAGAAATTAAAGTGTAATATGTATCAGCATGCTTTGATACCGTTATTAAAGCCCTTAAGAGCCCCTCTCAGAGGCCTGTAAGCACTAGGTAAAGACCCCTGACCTAAAGAAGAAGGAGTATTCAAGTAGGAGATCTCTGGTCTCTCTCTGCTGGGAAATACTGTTTTATAACATCACGGGCGGAGGCAGGTTGATGGACTGCACCCTGTTTTCCTGCCAGCTCTTGCTGAATTTGCTCCATTATAGCTCAGAGTGCAGCAAGCTTGCATCCTGTAACAGCTGCTGCCTTGTATTTCCTTATGTTATCCCGCTTTGTGAGGCAAGAAGAGCTCATCTCTTTTGTCCAGTTAGTCGAAATGTTTGTGGCTGGTATCTGGAAAACAGGATTGCATTCAAAAGGGAGCAAACCAAAGTATCAGGGCAACCTTTTCTTCCCCTCCTCTGCCTCTCCTGTCTGGATTAATTAAGGTGAGGGAAACTACTCAGCCATCCTCCCGCCTGGTTTTGTGCCCCACAGGACAAGCAGAAAGGATGCTATGGGGTTTATGTTTTGAAGGCATAAGAACAAATGGTTGTGTACTACTGCTCTGTGGCAAAAAGTGGGAGAATGGAGATTTTAACAGTTTGAGAGGCTGTAGAATACACTCTTATTTCTTCCTTCTTTTGACCCACTACAACAAAAAGGAAAAATAAAGCTGGGTCGGAGGGAGGAGGAAGTTCTGATCAACATCTTCTGAAAGTGAGCACAAATTTTTCCTTTCTTCTTTCTTTTCTTCCCCACTTTATTTGGGGAAAAAAAAAGTTTGCGGGGTTGGGGCATAGTACACTCATGCAATTTAGCCAGCTTTTACTTTGTATTCTTGTGGCATTTCTGTTAGGCAGTAACTCAAAGGGTCTATTTCTTCCCTGTCCTGTACCTTGTTTGCTGAGTAGATCCTGCACCTGGCAGACAAATCAATTCTAAACCAACAGGTTTCAGGGAGGTTTGGTGCCATGATATATGCATTTTTCAGCAATTCAAAGGGAAAGAGCTCCTTTACCCATCCTAAAAGTTTGCTGCATTAGTGCAGTACCTCAGTGAGCACTCTGGTACTTGGGATGTGCAACTAAATGGAATGAAATAGGTACTTAAAGATTCATATAATGCATTAACCATTTTTGTAACTTAATTCAAGGCATGATATATACAGCTGACATCAAAAGCCTTTCATAGCTGTTCTTTAATTTCAGTTTCAGTAATGAATATAGATCCAATTAGAAGGGAGCTGATACATGTTGAAAAGAATTAACAATACCCCTAATTTCCATGTTGAAGTAATGGCTGCTATTATAGACGTCTTGATTTTAATCAGATGTTCTCAAAAATGACAGCGGATGTGGATTCATAATGCTCAGCTGATGCTACAAGTCACACTCACTCTCTCATGCTCCCTCTCTCTATCTATTTAAAAATAAATTAAATCTTACAAGCATAGAACAAAAGCTTCTTCCATGTGCTATGTATTTTTATGGCACGTTGATGTTTACCCAAGCAGCCAAGAAGCAGATCACAAACAGCATGTCACTGACTGGGGGGGGGGAGCGGGTTGCAGTAGCTGACTGTAAGCTCTAGCTATGTTAGACAAAAGTTTAGTTGGGCTTATTTTGAGTCTGTCTCATATGGTTTACAAGGGCTGTGTGGTACTGTCTCCAGATCAGATCTGAGGCTCTTGGTTCAAAGCATTTTGTCTTTGTGGTGTTGAAAGGGATGTTGGAGCAGTTGTCACAACTTAAACTGGATAAACCATCGTGACATTTATGTCACCATCTGCAGTGACTGTGGGGAAAAGTGCCCTTCTGAATGGACTCGTATCCTGCGCTGCATCTAAAGGATCGTGACCAGCAGGTTGAGGGAGGTTGTTCTCCCCCTGTACTCCACCCTCATGAGACCCCACCTGCAGTACTGCATTCAGCTTAGTTGGGCCCCCAACATAAGAAGGACATGGACCTGTTGGAGCGAGTCCAGATGACGGCCACGAAGGTGATCAGGGGGCTGGAGTACCTCTGTTGTGAAGACAGGCTGAGAGAGTTGGGGTTGTTCAGCCTGGAGAGGAGAAGGCTCCAGGAATAACTTATAGCAGCCTTCCAGTACCTAAAGGGGAACTACAGGAAAGCCAGAGAGGGACTTTTTACAAGGACATGTAGTGATGGGACAAGGGGTAATGGCTTTAAACTGAAAAAAGGTAGATTTATATTAGATGTAAGGAGGAAACTCATCACTGTGAGGGTGGTGAGGCACCGGAACAGGTTGCCCAGAGAAGTTGTGGATGCCTCATCCCTGGAAGTGTTCAAGGCCAGGTTGGATGGGGCTTTGAGCAACCTGCTCTAGTGGAAGGTGTCCCTGCCCATGGCAGGGGGGTTGGACTAGATGATCTTTAAGGTCCCTTCCAACCCAAACCATTCTATGATTCTTTCAGTAAGTGGTAATGTACCTCTTTTCAGAAATATATGGTAAACTAAACTGGATGAGAGCCTGCCAGTGATGCAGGATTGCTTTGTGTCCCCCGTGTGAGGCTTCATGCTAGAAATTGATCTCTCTTCAGGGTTGCTCTAATTTCTGTGGCTTGTGCCAGTTTAAGAGTGAAGAAAGAAATTTGTGTAGATGCAATACACAGGGAATGAATCTACTTACGCAGGTTTCCATCTCATCCATCTACCCTTATAGTAAAAACTGAGTATGCTTCTTTCGATATGTCTGTATGATTGTCTTTTACCTGTACCTTTATATAACTGTTAGGATTTGGTATTGCAGGGAAGCATATGCCACATGAATAACTGCACGTGCACCTTTTTGATATGGGCAACATCAAAGGCTGTGATGTGAGGTCTCTTCAGTTTGACTTGCTTTTCTGACATTTTTTAGCTGATCTGTATGCCAGCTTCATTATGTGTGGGAGAATGTGGGCTATGCAGCACCTCGGGTAGAGACACTGGAGAATATTACATCTTCTGAAGCAATAAAGCCAGGCAGCTTAACTGGGCAAATGAACCTATTTAGAGAAATTGAGAGTGTACTGTTTTGTTATCATTGAAGAAAAACTCCCCAAACAGTCTCACCTTTTAATAAGCCCTTGACCAACACACAAGCTCAAAATGGAAGCTATTGGTAGTGTCTGGCTGCATCTGTAATGCAGTATGGGATAAATCTATCTGAATGTGTATTGGAGGATACCTTGCATGTAGTTGAGCTGTTAATCTAAGCATATATTAGTCACAGAATTTTAATCAAGTAGCTTGAATTAGAAAATGTCATCAGCAGGGACGCAATCCTTAAATTGAAAGCAATATTGCATGCTGCTGAATGGATGTACTTTTGTGTTCAGATTTGGCTCCATTTACAAATAGCTTTTAGATGTTCTGTGTTTATTCCAGTTATGAAGCTTATGGGAGTCCTCTCTGGGATGTGCTTGCTTCCTCTCAGCAGGTGTTGTACGCATAATTAATGCTGCCTACCCCAGTGCTGGGAGTATTCTTGCTTCTTTCTCTTCCCATGTTGTTGTGGGAGAAACTAAGGTAAAGAAGCCTTCATTTATTGTATGAGACAGTGGCCCGGCATGTGTCTTTGTCAAGAGCCAGCCCTGAAACTATATTAAACATGGGTAGAACAGAGGGTAGTGGAGATACATGGATATAATATCAGTAGAAAACAAAGTTGGGAAGTGGCAGATGCATTCTGCAGTAGTGCTAGGGAAAGAAGTATTAAAATTTGTTTCCATTTAATAATACTAATGCATCATCCTCTGACTCTGGTACTTAGCAGCAATGATATTTCAGTATGTAATATGTTTGCTGTACTAGACATATGTAACTTGATCATATCTAGTGTTGCATCAGACGTGTATGAGGAGAGAGAAAATATGAAGCTAAGTATTTCTGGAGCAGGGTTTGTTTTGTTGTTTGTTTGTTTTGTTTTTTTCATACCAAGCAGTGTGAATATGCTTAAAAGTAAAACTTCTGAAGGAAGATAAATACTTGATATATGCTGATATGAGCCTGTAATCTAAACTCTTAATTCCTTAATACACTTCCTTCCTCTCTGTCCCTTATTTCATGCTGCATTGTGCACAGCATCAATTCAACTGTGTTTCAGTAAATTTCTACTTAACTATTTCTCAGCTGTTACAAACTCAAAACTGTTTCTTTCTTTCCAGGAGCTATTCTTCGGTTCAAAACTGCTTCATTGTTACTTAAACCATTTACCTAGAATATATTAAAATTAAACCTGGGTTGGGTTGGGGTTTTTTTGCAAATTCTTTGAAGAAGCAAGAATGTTTGAGTGTTGGTATCTTTGGGGGTTTTATTTGGCTTTCTGGCAAATTCTTTCAATTTGTATTCTACTACTGTATTTAAAAATGTAAAAATTGTTACTGGTTTGGAGATGCTACTTTATGCTAAACAAATATTTGAAAAGAGTTAATGAATTATTAATTCATATTTAGATGCATGAAAACTTAATTAATTGTTGCTGTTAAAGGTTTGCATCTCAGGTCTTGTTTATAGCATGACTTACAAATGTCTATTTACAATGTGCACCAATGATCTCCTGTCCCTCCTGATACTGTGGCTGTAATGGATGAGTAGATCATCTATTACAACTGTATCAACTATGTAAAAACATGCCTGACATATAAGGAGAGATTCTTTAGCCATCAAGCTTTAGTAATTGTTCATGTTCAACATTGGTCCTTCCATTCTCACCGTATTAATATTTGCAGTAACCCAAGACTGCAGGAGAAAAAAGCAGGCACAGATGAAAACCCCAAGATCATAGATGAAAAAGCAGCATTAAAATCTTAGCTTAGCCAGGAAGGCTGGGAAGACTGAAGAGAAAAGCCTGGCGGTGGACGTAATGAAATTGGTCTACACACAGAATTTAAGAACATTAACCTCTGTTGCCAATCCATTTCATACCTAACCCTCTGGCCTTTCCTTTCTTAGGCATCTCTTCTAGTGTTGGGTGGGCTATGGTAGACATTGCCTGTGCATTCCTTTTCATATTCACCCTATCTATCGATCTAGCATATCCAAAGTTTGCCAGACTCGCCAGAGACAAAAGCTATACTTAGTAAAAGTTGAAGTCACAGTTTACAGCAAAATTCAAGGCCAGGCTTTTCATTAATAGGTTGGAAACACAAGATAATGGGTAACATGGTGAATCTTCATCTTAGTCCAGTCTTCACAGCTGCATGCCTCTAGTTGCACAGCCTCTCAGGTTTGCCTTGAGCTGGATTCATGCTACACGGCCATCTAAGAAACTGTTAACATTACTGTCCTGTTTTCACCATCAGATGATGTACCTCTCCTGTCAGGTCTCTCTACCTAATGTGCCTGGAAGAAAATAGCTGCAGCCATGGAAGATGTTGCCATTTCCCTCCTGTCTGGCTGATCAGCGGGAGCACCCCTTTGTCGGAGCCAGCGCAAGAAGGGAGCAGGCTGCACCTCAGCCACTGCCATTCAGTTTGGTGTTGCTCCCCAAACGCACCTTTGCTGGGAGTTTAAGCTGGTGTAGTGACCTGAATCACTGTTCTAAGGGGCAGAACCTGTGGCCATTTCCATAGTCCTCACTATGTGGCTTCTCTCTGAGAAGCTGGCTGGGTCATAGACTGCTGTGGCTGGATTTGCCAAGCCTGCCCCAGGTCCAGACCCAGCCTTCCCAGCTGACCCCAAGCATGGACAGAAAGATTATATTCAGCCTGCTCCCTGTATTCACTTGGGGCAAACTCCTTGCTTGAAAAATTCTGCAGAAGGAATTCTCTCAAAAAATCCAGATTTGGAGTGGATATAAGCAGAAAGAAATGTGAATGTATGGCCTTAAAGAGTTGCACTGGAAACCAGGCTCTAGAACCTCCAGGTGGCTGTCGTGTGTACACAAATACTGGGATTCAGGTTAACTTTAAGCATTTAACTTCAGGACTCATGTAAGAAGGCTCATTGCCCTGGCCTCCCTCCAAAGAAAGGGAACTGAGACAAAAATGGGATGAGTCCAGGCCTACCAGAACTTGAAAATATCCTGATCACTAGACTGTTAATATTTGTGTAATTGAGCTGATGATAACATCTTCTCTTCCTCCTCAGCTGGGGAGAAAAACAGGACCTTTGTCAGAGAAGTTTTCTGATTATTCTTTTTTTTCCTTCTTTTCTATCCTCTGCTCAGCAAACAGAGTGGAGACAGTAGATGGTATTTGTTTCAGAACTGTGCCTTCGAAATGATGATGCATGGTTTAATTTTACTATTATGCAAAGTCTCATTGAATCCCAAGGAGATTACTCGTGGTAGGGAAGTGCAGGGCAATAAATGCTTGCAGGAGCAGGGTCTGTCTCTGTTTTTTTAGTCTGGAGTGTTGTCGTTACATTGTGCGTTACTGATAATTGGTCTGCCTCAGAAGTTTTTTCTCCTGCTTTTTACATATCATACTTCTATGCAAGACCTAATTGCTGTGCTTTTCTCTGCTAATGCATGGAAGTCCCGGACATAAGGTCGTGCTGAATTAAATGCTCTAACCCAGCATATCTGCGTTCTGAGGGTGTTGCACAATAAGAATTTAAGCTTTGCTGCTGGGCCTGAGCAGGCAGCTCAATTCAAACCTAGCAGGTTCTGCCCTTTCCTGGGTCAAGGCCCCCCTGCGAGTGCATGTTCCCCTCCTATGCCTTCTAGGCTAACTATATAATTCATTAACTACTCTTGTCAGCTTTCTTGGCCTTTGGCATGTATTCTTTATCTACACAGCGTCCTGTCTCACTCGGACACTGTCAAGCAGGGTATCTTCAAGGTGGAAAGAGTGTGTTTTCGCCAAGTGGAAACATCTCTGCTCTTTCCTCAATAAAGAGAAATAAGGGTCAGCTTTAAATATGAGTATTAAAATGTACTTTCTCTGACTTAGTGCTGTATTTAAAGGCAATGAAGAAAGATATGATCAGCTGGTCTCTGAAGAGGGGAAATGCTGAAACTGCCAGTAGGCAAATGATGTCAAATGATGATAATCAACAGGCTGGGAGATAAAAAGACTGATTTCTTTTGGGCGTAGAGATATTAGGTATTATAGCATCAATAACAAGATTTTTTTTTTCCCAATGAGTAGTCTTAGTCTTAAATTCATCCCCTCTCTAAATTTGCTGCAGATTTACTGTTTTAGCTCAGATCATAGTAATGAGAATGTAGATTTACTGTTCTTTCTTTATTTACTTGAACTTTTGAAGGGGGAAAATACTTCGGGCAACAAGTAGTTTAGAACTCTTGGATTTGGGTGATTTCCTCTAGAGTTCTTTTTTTGGCGGGGGGGTTGGTTGCTTGTTGTAGATTAGCTTTGGAATATGCTTCCCTTACTATTGGTAACAGTGCTAGTGGTACTGTAACTATCAGATATATGGTACAATTATTGCAATGTCCTATAGATAAAACAGAATAATTTCACAGAGCCAAGAAAGCAGTAATTGTTTATGCAGACAAATTGCCAGCTAAGAAGAATTTCTTATGAGTATTTTCAATTTTTAATGTCATGTACATTATTCCTACACTAACATAACCAGGAAAGCAGGCTATGATTTTCAGACCCTTTTGAGTAACATTTGTTCACATTTCTTTCATTCATTCTGCGTTTTTATTGTACCACCCAATAACAGTTTCCCTCCCTTTACCACCCCATTCATCCATTAACGCATAGATAATGACCTCATTGCGTTGCTGCAAAATACACTTATCACTGGGATTCATTATTCTGTCATGGTGAGGCTATTTTTAGCCCAGACTCCAGCTGGCAACTGAGAAGAAACATAGGAAAGGAAATTGCCTCAGGTGCTATTAGTGCTATCTAGTTGCCTGTAGTGCCTTCTGTTTAATGTGAAGTGCCCTGGAGTGCATGGCTCCAAAATTTATTTTATTTTATTTCTTTAGCCTAAGAAGCAATATGCCAGTCTGAAAAAAATATATATTTATGAAAATAAATATATCAAAATAAAAAAAAATTAGTACATGGCCCTGCTTTGAGGGGGAGCACTTCAAAGCTGATCAGTAAGAGCATGTAGAAAAATATATAGCAGCCAGAGTTGTGATGAAATCTGTTCCCTTTGCATTATGCACCTTGAGCCTTAGCTGTGCTGGGCACAAGCGTGCCTCACGTCGGCATCTCCAGATGTTTGGAAGATGTTTATCTAGACGTTTGTGCTTGAAAGTGCTGGATAAATTTTACATTTTGGCTTTTGCACAGTATTCAAATCTGGGTTTTTTAAGGACTCACCTGCAAAAACCTCCTCTGGAGGTTTTCCTCCTGGTTTCACTGAGTTGCTAAGATTTTTAAGGTGGTGTTCTATCTGTGGAAAAGAATTTGGAGAAATCTTCCAATTTGTCTGACCTGTCTCCCCAGATGTAAGGTTTCAAATGGGCCTATTGGCCATACTATTTCCCCAGCAAAAGATTTCAAGAGGTACTAACTCTTTCAGTAGAAAACCTGCAACTGTGACCATCCCTTAGTCACAAGAGAGTGAAACTGGCTGCCCTGTGCCTGGCAGCCTTGCCTTGGGGAATGGGAGAGTAAAGGCCACAATGCAGCTCACAGTGAACAGATTTATGCATCAAAATTTACCAGTTTCAATAGAGAAGCTAAATGAGTGTGAAACACAAACTACGCTGGAGAGATCTCGCTTGTATTTAGGCAAACATTTTGGAGTGTGGACAGTCTTTCATTGCTCCAGCACATAGCCTGGCTAACCTCAGTCCATGGCCCCTTCTCCTGTGGGAACAGACTTGCATGTTTAAGGTGCTCTAATTGAAAATTTAAGGTTTTTAGTCTGATTCCTTACATTTCTAAAAACATTAGTAAAATTGAGTTTGAGATAAATTTATAATCTCCATTAGAAGAAGTACCTAATCTCCCCCCACATCAACCTGTGGGGTATAGTTTCTCTGTAGAATACTCATTAAAACTCATTATTTTACTACAGTCCAAATACCCTTTATGAAAGCATGCTTTAAATGGAAAAGATATATGTTGGAAACCTTTATAGTAAGGCTGTGCATATAAAAAATATTTCCCCTTTCAGCCTCAGTAGACCCTTTGGGCTGGGGGGAGGGCAGGGGCTATATCACAGGAGAACAAGCTTGGACAAAACACCCATGTGCAAACCTGTCACCAGGACCTGCAAACCACGCCAATGCCAGCCAGGGACCGCAACTTGTTAGTGGCTGTATCCTTATTTCAGCTCCTGCATATCACAGCATGGTCTGACATGGCTATGCCTTATGGCTGAAGTAACAAACCCACCCTCGTCTTCCTCAACAGCAGACTGAGCTGGTGAGAGCTCTTTCTCTTGAAAACTCATAAAACTGCAGTGAGTCTTCATGGAAATGAGCTCGTTGATTCCTGGAAGAAATTCACCTCTAGATCTTCTTTATCTAGTGTAAGCAGCTCTCACACTTCTGCGATCCACATGACTAACTTGATAGATGCAGCATACAACCTGTAATAGGAGTTACGTGCCTCTGGGAAGAAAACTATGCCAATGTAAAATGATTTCAAGGCGTGCTGTTTATAAGGGGGAAAGATGGGCTTGCACAAAATGCAGCTTTATGCTGCTGAGAGGCATGGCACCCAAGAAATTAAAAAGTACAGTTATTGGGGAGGGGGGGAAAAGGAATCGCAATTTATTTCTGAAAATTGTGATAGCAATAGGGTCCACTTGTAAAGGCCATTGCCAACACTTGTATGTTGAGTTGAGTTAAACAGAACTCCATGCTTTGCCTTAGGCATCATTACTTCCAAATTACTCTAAAATGACTATAATATTCTCCATTATATCCTTAATTAAGCATCACAGGACAAAGAACAAAGAAGCTTTGCAAACAAAGAATGTTTCTGTGTGAATTGTTGTGAGGAGGGAATTGTTGTGCATGGCATCTCTTCATTGTTCTGGTAAAGCATGATGGAAAAAAAACCCTTTCAATATTTTTGTAATACATTTAATCAAATTATGTGTTATGAACCTGTGACTAGATAATGGCTTGACAGTGACTGCTGAACGCTAAGGCGATTATGAAAAAACAAAGTTTAAGGAGATAAATATAAAATGATCACTATATGTATAAATCCATTGTCATTATTCCAGGGTTACTAAATAATCGGATTTAAACAATAGGCAGTGAAATACTGTTGAACCAACAGCGTATTTCTGGCTTTTTAAGCTACTAGAAATCTCATTTGGTAGCAGTTGGAGAGGGGGACAAATTAATTTTAAAATTTGGAGCATTTAAGAATGGCAAAATATTAACCCGCCAAAGAAAATACGAATTAAAGTGATGAACAGAAATATTCTGACTGGCTTGGAAAATAATCTTTTTCTTTCAGACACTTGGAAAGCAGTATATTCATTAACAAAACAAAAATCCAATTAAATTAAGCTAAAAATATGTTGGTTTCCAAGTAGCTAAAATGCCACTGTATTCTATGTGCTCTTCAGAAGTTCTCCTCTAGATGAGACTGGTTGCACTTCTGCATCCACGGGCATTTGGGTGGTCTATGTGGCAGTAACCCCTTGAGATGCCAGCTGAGTTGGTTCCTCAGTGCGTCAGGCAAGAGGCTCGTGCCCAAGAGGGGAGGCAGCCTGTGCTGAAGAGCTAGTGGAGTAATGGGACCAGAGAGTCAAGGGACTGACAAATGTATATGAATGTATGAGGAAGTATAAAGGCAAAGGGGAAATAACAGCAGTTCCTTAACCTGGAGTGGATGAAACTCATCTGGAAATTAAAAAAAATAATCTTATTTTGCAACTGTGATCGTGTGGTCCAAAGGACCCTTGATATAGGACCTGCTAAGATGTTTCTGGAATGATTCAGGAGCTAGCTAAAGAAATGGAGGCTGCTAAAAAACAGTGGAAACTCAGCAAACACCAGAGCAATTCCTCCTTCATTTAGAGGTTCAAATATTTTTTTGAAATTTAAATAAGAGGGAGAAAAACAGCTGCACAGTGCTTCAGGGGTTATATGCTAGTCATTAAGAAAACATTCAGTGGCCTTTGCTAATTCAGAGCAGAGATATATTACTTAAAAATGTTGTGGCAAAAAAAGCAGTTGCAGCTAATAGACAGTTATGTTTAACTCTTAGATTTCAACTAGATGAGCGGAATATTACTGATTGAAACCCAGCATTTCTCAGGAGTTTGTTTTCATGAAAGAAGATTAGAACTGCTTTACACTATTTCTTTGGTTTAAAGCAGGTAAATTGTATTCAAAGACTGCATTGCATGTAAACATTTGAGGTGAAGGCTGTACAGCCTTGGGGTACAGCTGGTGAGAAGGGCTGCGGTGCGGCACGCAGGGTACCTGTATTCATCCCAGACTGCCATAAAGTGGTTGTCGGGAGCAGAAGAGGCAGAACAACTTTGGGGCTCTTCCAAGAGCTTATATGAGAGGGAAAACTAGCTGGTTTAATTAATGAAAACTGGGGAACAGTTTAAGCTAGAAATGGCTGTAGCTCACTGATGGTTTTCAAGCTCATTTTAGCCTCATTTTACAATAGCACCATTGAGTGTAACTTGATGGCAAGGGAGGAGAAATTGTCTTATTAGTGCCTAATAAAGGGGACACCCCCCCCCCCCCCCAAACCATTATGTTTGCCACCTACAAGCAAAGTCCAAATCTGGTCATAACATGATATATTGAAGCGTAATCGGTAGCTGAGGGGTGTAGGAGAGATCTGGGGAACAACAGAGGGATTAGAGGATGTGGAGGAGGGAAAGGAGGAATGGCAGTGTAGCCCAGTAGCAGGGGACACTGAAGACAAGTTAAAACTGTTAAGATAAGTATGGCAGCAGTACATGCAAATGTATGGCACAAACTCTTAAGAAAATGGGCACTGTTAATTCTAAGGCATGCAGAATAACTTGTTCCGCATCACATTTCTAGCGTTAGCAGTTGGTATCTTTTATTACGAAGGAGGTCTTTCCTACTGTGATGATCTGCAATTTATATTACGTTGTTAGCTCTGACTGGACTTGTGCATCACGTGATGTTTTTTCTGTCTCAAATTGGATGAAAATAACTCTTTGACTGTCTGTGAGCTTGTCCCAGAATGAGCTTCCTGTGGTGCCTGCTTAAATGCATCCCAGCTGAGTTTTCTCCAGTGTTTGCTTAAAATGATAAGCAAGCAGGTTTTCAGAATTAATATATTTGCTGGCATCACTGAGAAAAACAAATGCAACATGCAGCTAGAATGAACTGCCTCTCTTATTTCAATGACTGTTCCATGCACACATATTTTTTCCAAATATTCAGAGTGCATAACATAGCTATCATGCTTGTTTAATTTCATCACCTAGCAGTTTGTACAGTATGGTCATGCTTCAGGAAACCAGTAACTCAGATCACAAAGAATAATAATTTTTTTTTTCTTACTCCATTTTTTGTTTTCCTCCAATTGATTGAGAAGCTCCTGTATGTCAATCTCCCTGGTTCTTCCTCCTTGCAGTGAACATCAGATGAGCACGTCATTTCTAGCATTTCCTTTCTTTCCCCTGTTTTGAATGATATCCTGAGGTGTTATAACTGTACTTTTAGTGTCCAATTATTTCCTTTAGAAATTTGTCCCCAACAACTTGTCTTGATTTGGAATTTATTTAGGCTATTATTTTGGAGGACAGACTGGGATTGAAAGGTCAGAGTTGAGCAAAAATTATGCTGTAGACAGATGTGCTCATTTCAAATCTTTTCCAGTATACTTCGGTATGGTTTGGAAGTCTTGTCCCCTTAGTTAAAGCCTCTACTATTTTTTTTTTTTTTTTTGGTCTTACCATTGCTTTTCAAATTGCCTAAATCAGTCATGCTGAGTTGAAATGGTGATGCAGCGTTTACTGGAGGGGTAGGATTTTTTGTTTTGGGGTTGGGTTTTTCTCGTCAGGGTTAAAGTATTTGAAAGTACTACCAAAAATAAAAAAAGAAAGAAAATACCTACCCCCATAATATTGAATTTTGCAAATCTTACCGATGAGTGAGGTTACTTATTGTTGTGTGCAACTGTGGGATGAGGAGAACTGTCATATCAGTGCCTAATGTAGTGAATAATGGGACTTCTACATAAAGTGCATTTGCTTTGTTCCTATAGTGACAGATGCAAGGAATTAATTTCTCTTAGCAAGAAATGTTCATTGAAGATAAGGCCTGAAATAAACACTGACACACAACTGTGAAACGCCCTGAAACTGTTTCTTGGTGACAAATTACTGCTGAAGTATATAGACCTTTCCACAAAAGTGACACCTATTGAATTTATTAGACAGATTAGAGAGAGAGGACTGAATCATTTTTTGTCCTGTTTGTAGAGCTGACATTTACCAGCTTCTCCTAATGAATTGGATATAGGCTGCTGAAAACAAAAGTCAGATGGTTATGAAATCTCTTGGACTAACCGCCATGGATCATGCAGCCACCGACAGTGTTTGTGCAGTAGCATTATTTGTGTGGAGGTGGACAGACCCTGAGTTTGAGGCTTAGGTCATTCATCTTTTCCTGGGAAATTGTGCGAGAATTGCAATCACAGCCATGAAGCTTCAGCTAATACAGCGAAGCATGCAAACAGGTCGTACATCGCACAAGCTAAGGCTGGATGCGCTGACCAGGTTGCAGCAAAGGAGGAACCTGAGGGGTTGAAAATCATGCAGCAGAGCTAGTGGTAAAAATCAAATTTCCCCAGTGAAGAAGCTGATGCAGTCAGTGAAGTGTAAGCAAGCATTTCAAAGTCAGCTTTTGTAGAGGAATATATGCTGCAATAAATTTCTTTTGTGGGTGTTTATCTTTGGAGACTTCTGTTAAAACACTACCTTTGGTCACAAGCCAGCCTGAATGTGGACTAATCTTAAATTCTGTCTCTTATTTACATGTGGACAGAAAAGATTTTACGCAGCACTTCTTATCAGTGCTTTGCAAAGGAGATTAATATCATGAGCTCCAGTTTACAGAGAGGGGAAACTGAGATGCAGGGAAGTGACAGAGTTAGAGTAATTTCCCCCCTTCCCAACCTGTTGACAGAGTCGGCAACAAAACCAAACCTGTTGATCACAACCCTGTATTGCTTTCTACAGTCCAGTTTATATAGCTACAGCTCATTTTAGTCCCCTCATCTTGTTATATTGGGATTTGAGTCCAGGTTGCTGTGGCATGGGGAACAAAGGCTGTATCTCCTGTACCATCAGGTCACCAGTCACTGCAGAATTCAGGAGCATGACAGGCCACGTGGCTCGGTGTGCAAAGGCACTGGTTCATTGAGTCTGTATCCATTTAATCCTGTACTTAAAATGCAAGTGAGTAAGCTCCTAATTAAAAGGCTTCTTTATAATTTGCAAAAGCAGAAGCATCAAGAATTTCCCTGTTGCACCTCCACCCAAATTATTATCAATCATCTTTTAGAAGGTAAACAGAAGTATATCTCCCTCGAGTTATTCTGAAGGAGAGGAGAATAAAGTATCCTTCAGCAGCTTAGAATCAAAGCATCCATGAGTCAAACAACTTCTGGTGAAGGCAGATTTGTGAAGGTGTCTCTGCTCTGTGTTCAACAACTTTGTGGGTTTTTTCCTTTGCTTCATATTCCCCTTTCCTACAACAACCCTGCTGTAAGAGGTATCACACTGACAGCCAGGCATGTATGCTATACAGAACAAACAACCAAAAAAGGCCTTGTTACTGAACATGTCCTATAGGCGAGCGTCGCATGACATGGCTCATGGTAGTTGTTTCACAAGGGTTAAATCGACCCTTGCCCAGAATGTTGTATACACCCAATGCACTGCTTTGATCCTGCTCTCCTCCCTGGTTTGCTGGATGCCAATACATGGGTGACTTTGCCCCAGGGTAGGCATGGAAGGAGATGCCGTGAATAAAACATTACAAAGAAGTATTAAACAGCACTTTCTTTCTGTTTACCTAATGCAGGGCCACCTCTGCAAATAAATAATCCGCTGACTTTAGTTCAGCATGCTAGCATGGAAAGGTTTATCTCACTTGCAGACTTCTCCACAAGTTCTCCACAAATGCGTAAATGGAGCAAATATATCTGAGTGGCAGATCCCAGAGGCTTTGGGCCTGTTTGGCCTGATGTATGTGAAGACAACCCAAGGCTATCCTGTTTCTACAGTGAAGTGTTAAAAGAAGCTGTCCATCACATTAGCCAAGAAAGAGAAAAACATAACTCTGATCCCTATTTTATTCCCCCCAATCCTCCCTTCTCTAGCATCAGGGATCAGCTAGAATTTGACTCTCTCTGCCAGTCCTTCATCTCTTTTTGTTTACTCCAAAATACCACCTGCATCAGGGAGTGACAGAAACCTTTCTCCATTTGGCATAAAAACTTTCAGAACCCCAGACCTCTCTGCCTCAGAGGAATTATGGAGCTGCAGTGAATCTAACTGGTGCAATCTGCACCATTGCACTTGAACAAGATTGTGCCTGTACAATGCAATGTGAAAAAGAAAATTTCAGCCTAGCAATGACAAGCCCCCAAGCACTTTGGATCATGGAAAAGATTGTTTTGATATTCTGCCGTATGTGTAGTTTTAGTATTTTTTTTTTCTCCCCAGTGGTTTAAATTAATTTGAATCAAATCATTAGACCCCAGAGTGGTACTGAACATAATGACTCATCCCTAAATTAATATTGTCTATCCTGAACTACTCCTGTCTAAATCACTGAAAGATTCATGCTCCTCACAAAGTCAGCTACATTCAAATGAGTTCTGCAACAGTTCATTAGGTAATGATGTAATTTGTATGTCTGGGTCAGCAAAAGTTTTCCTGCTCTGACTTAAAAAGGACAAAGTGTGGGTGACTAAACAGGCATTCTGTAAACTTTTGGCATTCCCTGAGTGGGAAAAAGAGGGGTAAAAAAAACCCCAAAAGAATAGCAAGTAGCCCTTGAATCAGGACAAAATGCAGCATACAGTACTGCAGAAATTTTCAGTTCCAGCCTCACTTCTTCCTTGTACAGCGTGGCATTATATAATAAAACTGCCTCTCTCTCAGCAAATTCTGTCTTATAAATGATGTGCTTGACACGAGCACTTGAAAGGGGCTATACTAAAGGGATCTGTTAGCATGAAGAATAAATGCACATAATTAGACTGAGTTCAGTGGTCTAGGTGAAGCCTTTGTATAACTGAAGTCAGTCATTTTAGATGCTTGCTGTACGTTGGACCTCTTGCATCCCTACATCCCTGTGCCATGCACTGTTTTTCAATCATGGCTACGCGAGAGGAGAGAATGGCAACAACACAGCAAGAGCACCCTGCAAATGCTCTTCTGTGGCTATAGAGCCCGCACGCTAAACGGTCTGCAATCTATGCGTGAGGCAATTTGCCTTCTGAAGGTCTTGAATGGTATAGCCCCAATGAAACATAATGGAAAATTATTAACTTTGTATCAGGCGAGCAGCAAACCTTTTTGGTTGGTCTTAATTGGGGCTTTTTTTCTGATTATCAGCTTTGGACAGTGGCTATTTTTATGTATTACCAAGCCTGGCAGGAAATGAGCTTCTTTCCTGTACACCTGTGTTGATAGAATATGGCATTTCAGACTTAAGTAATCTTGGCCTCCTTAGGGGAAGAAGCTGTCAGTTGTTGCCTATAATGAATGGTAGGTTTATGGTATGAGGCACTGCCTGTAGTATTAAGCAGCAAAGAAAGCATGGCTGTCCTAGACTGTAAAGTGCTGGCTTCTGGTTATGGTAGCTGCAATAATGAATAACTGAATGATATGACTTGACAACTGCTCCGTTCTGTAAAATATGACACTATTTTTGCTTAATTTCTGTATTTCCGTGAAGAGCTAGAACTTCCTATCTTCCTTCCACAGATAAGAGAGAAGAAGTGGTGATGGAAAAAGAAATAATACAATTATCTCCTTCTCTCTTCCCTTTGATGGCATAAGGCAATTACCTAGCTATTGAATCCTTTAGTACAGGTCTCTTCCAAAGCAACCTTGTGGTGAATTTATATGACCAGCCTTGCTGGCATCAGTTACTTTTGCAACCTGAATATGCTGGATGCAGCACATTTATTTCATTGTGTCATTCCGTTCGGAGGAAGTGAAGGAATAATGCTAAAAACGAGTGACTGAGCTGACGGAAGTGACATTTGAGATGGCAGTTCGGAGGGGCTCGGCATAATTCAAGTATAATGAATGTGAATCATACCCATATCAGCAGATTTGATATCTGGAAGCCAGTTTACTGAAACTCTTATCAAATTGTGTCTCTAGCTTCTGGGTTGTTGGCAATTGCTCAGTCCCCGGGGCATCTGGCTTTTCATCTGGCTGCTCTTCTCTAACTGCTTACCATCAGTGGTCCTATCTTGCTGCCATCATTTTCAGGGTATTGAAGCATAGAACTTAACATACTGAGGCACAGTCCTGGGACTATTAGTAAACAGTTATTTTTATAATAGATGGAATCTGCAAGGATCCTAAATCCTTCAAAAATATTCAAAGCAGTTTTTATGCTTTTGATTCTTTTGATTTCCAAAGGCTTCCCCCATTTCCTCCTTGTGTCTGGGTTAAAACACTGTGTGGGATGGGTCTTGTGGGTTTTTTTTCCCAGATCAGATGTATTATCAGATGTATTCTAGAACTCAAAATGATCAGAAAAAAGTTAAAAGAACATTTTAAAACTTTTGGTGAAAGGTTGCTTTGTGTATTAGTCCTAGAAAATGAGCAATGACTTTTTTCATTTGTTCTTTATTTAATAGGAATTTCCAAACTGTGTGTGGTTGGACAAATTGTTGGGTATATCAGACTAAACTCACCGATTAAATCTTTAAACAGAACACTAAACAAATTCATTAGTGAAGTATTTTACTTTGATTCTATAAAAGCTGTTGTTCAATCATGTAATTTTCTCCTTTGGCAGATTTTCAAAGTTTTCAAAATATCGATTGTTCTGTAATTTTAGTCCCCACAGCTGTGGCATAGAGTTAATTTCCTTACAAGTGAAGCCAATCTGCATAATCAAGATCTGAAACAATGGTATGTTTTCTGCTTTTCCTGCTGAACGTCTGCCTAAAGTGATTCTTGTCCTATCATAAACTACTTGCAGTAATATAGAGCATAATGTGCAATAGAGAAGTTTCATGTGAAAAATAATATAGTGAATAATTTAATGTTCCTGCAAACTGATTGTATGCATAAATGTATGTGCTTCTAGTGCCACTGGATGAATGGTTTCTAGAGTTCCCGTTTCCCAGAGTGCTGTTCTTTACACGTAAGCTTCTCTTCTGCTTGAAATCCCATGCACCCTTCATTTCCCAGAGATGGCCCAAAGAAGGCTCGCACTTTCCCAGATGTGAGGAAAGAATTATATTTATCCAGATGCCCACGTAAAGTCTCTCTTAGAATATGTCAAAAAAAAATGACAGGCTAGAGAGCTAACATGTGCATGCCGCAGTGAGCCTCTGCGAGGTCTCAAACACCTCAGGTGGTGAAAGCAAAGTAGTAACTGGGCAAGAAAAAAACAGTGACAATAAAAGAACTTGGATAATAAATATTCCTGCACACATGAGTTGCCGTGCAACATCAGTGGGGACCAGCAAGATGCAAAGGGATGAAAAAGCAAGAGCGAGTTTCTGGAGTGCTGATGGTAGCTGGGCAGTCTCTTTTGCAACAGAGGTCCAGGAATCAAACAGCTCAAGTCAATGGGTTTTGCTGACTTAAAGATTTCATGCCTGTCAAGGCTGTCTTTCTGTCGTGAGGACCTAATCACCTCCATCCAAGGAGCTCACCACCAGTTCAATATAGGTTCCTTTTCAGGGTAAAGAGAGAAGATACTTTGCAGATAGGCTTTTTGTCCACTATTTGCCTCATCGTCAAAATTGAGATCTGTGCCTGTGAGAGGCACTAATTTAGGAAAATTTTAAGACATCTCTCATGTCTTAAAAAAATAGATGACTAAGCTTCCTCTTGTTTATATGTCTGCCTAGTGTCACATCTAATGACATCTGCAAGGATGGCTAGAGTTACTCAGCTGTACCCTCAACCACGGCTTTGAACAGCTCCCCATACCCTTTTGTTTTCTCTTTAAATACTGGAGGTATTTAATAGAAAAGATATTTGGCTTTCTCTTTCAGGGGATGAGATTTGCCTGGCAGTATTTAGGACTGAATATGTTTGTTGTAACCTGTGTCAGGGAGCAGCTGCGAGGGCCACGTGCCCATCATGCCTTTTATTGCTGCCCTGGGATGGACAGATTGGTCTGCAAGAAGCTGGCAGCCAAGCGGGTCCTGGTTTTTAAGGTAGTCATGAATAAAGAGGTTCATCACAGATCCCCCTTAGCCATGTTTTAAAGGACCTCTATGACCCATTCACCCTTTGCTGAATACCACTATTAAGAATTCTAGTTTAGACAATATATGAATGGTGGTAGATATAGATACACACATCTATGTCTATGTATGCATACATAGATTTATATATACATATATACATAAGAGCTTTGACAGATGCAAGCAGTACATGTTATAGATGGTTGTAGCACATTGAAGAGACAGCATTACAAGTTGTGATAAGCCACGTGGCTGATCTGCATTTCGATTCCACAACAAGCTGCAGCAGTCACACCGCCGTGTTCAAAGCTGTGGTTAAGAGGAGCAAACTGCATCTAATTTGCACCACACATGGCAAGCTAAATTTCCAAAGCAGAAGAGGACCAAAGAGCTGGTTCCTGTAAGGGAAAGTTACTGGCTCTTTCGAGGCGGGGGGGAATTACATGAAAAATAAGAGTAATCTCTGTTTATGAAATACAAGTCAGAGGTTGCTTGCACCCTGGTTACCTGAGCAGAGGGTGCTTGAAAACTGCATGTGAGCTCACACTGGTCTTTCAGAGCCCAGTGCTACTCTTGCCATATGCCAACAGCTTCCACTTTGGAAAGCAGCAGCTATTTGGTTTCAGGAAGCACTGAGCTTAACATTAAAATATGCATTCATAAGCCTGAGCGCTTTACAGAATCAAAGTTTTATCTTTCCTACTGTACAGCTGGGGAAACTGAGGCACACGAGGTCACATGAGGAGTCTGTGATAGAGCCAAGAGTAGAATTCAGCTCCTTCCTTATCATGATGTTTTACACTCTGGATTATTACTTCTTCCCAAAATACAGTTGGTTCAGAGTCACCCTGAGACCCTGGCCCAGTTTATTCCATTTGTTGTTAATTTTTGAATTATTTTAACTATGAAACAGCTATGGTTTAATTTGGTTTTTATTTTCACAAAGATTGAGACATGCTTATTTAATTTACAAAACCAAGCAAAACAGTCTTGTAACTATTATTACCTCTTTAAATAGACATTAAATCCCAGGATCTCTTTTAGTTTTCAATTGTCTATGTTTTTCTTAGTCTAATTTCACTGCAGAATATTCTATTTATTTTTAGCCAAGTTCAGGCTTTTGCTTGACGAAGCTGTGCTGCTCCCTTTTCAAGTTACTTTAAAATATTGCTTTGATTGCCCTAAATAATCAGATTGTTTTGCACATAGAAATACCATTTCATTGTTTCATTTCTGTGCAGAT
Organism: Haliaeetus albicilla; assembly: GCF_947461875.1. Taxonomy (NCBI): domain Eukaryota; kingdom Metazoa; phylum Chordata; class Aves; order Accipitriformes; family Accipitridae; genus Haliaeetus; species Haliaeetus albicilla. The sequence goes on along the minus strand of NC_091484.1, from coordinate 22,810,016 downwards.
TTAAAAAAAAATTTCTATCATAACTAAGATGCAGAAGCAACTAGATAAAATGGTGTTAGTAACAGATGGTAAAAGTTGAAGTCTGTCTCTTCTTCCCAAGCCTAATGTGGTTGCAGCACTACTCATTAATTTCAGATTGCCGGTGAATTTAAATATTGAGTGTCATTATTTTATCTGTCTCTCCTGCTGCTCTCTGCTGTCCCACTTCTTGAGACAGCAACAGGAATCTGATAGTGCCGCCATCTTGGGACGTGATGTGTTTCGCTCAGTGAGACACCTTAGCTGTTCCTGTGAACAAACAAGCAAACAAATGTAGCTAAAGGATTTGGGAATGACTTTGCCTCTCAGGAAAACATTCTCTATCCTGCTTGTGTTGTTTTTTTCAAGGCTGTAACTCTTTCAAGGTTCTCTTTCTCTTATCGTCGCTTTGTACTTGTATTGACAGTATCTGTCACATTCACAGGCAACACTAAAGGGCTTAGCATCTCCTGAAAGGCCAGGAAACCTTCTGGAGGCTTTACTTCTGATGGAGAATTGATGTCGAAATACAATGCTTGGAAAAGAAAGCAAAGCCCGTTTTGTCGTAAGAGCAAGCAGGGGACTGCTGTCCACCCTCTTCAGTAAGAAATGCCACTTGATGAGTTCATGTCAGGATTCCTGCCTGCTGCGCTAACCCTCTGGCACAGACATGGGAGTCATAGGACAGTGTCTTTAACCTCATCTGCAGAAACCTATGCCTTCACTGAATGTCTATATACCTCCTGGTCTTTATACATGATTTCTCAGCATTGAGTATACATGAGAAAAGATTACTGATATATAAGGATACATTAAATTAATACTTAAGGGTGAATTTTTGAAGCCTGAGTGAGTGTGTGTGTGTGTGTGTGTAAGACTGTGGGGATGACATGGACATGGACCCCTGCTGATGTCACTGAGAAGTCTTGGCATGTGGGGCAAGGGGGTGAACAGTGGTGGGACCTATTGGGTCAACCAGAAAAACTGAGCTTAGCTGTGATTCTTAAACTGATACTCATGAGTTTTAGATGCTAAACAGACTTGCCACTGCATAGGGCATTGCTGATTTAAAAAAAGAGTATGGCAGACCTTTAGACCTATCTAGCTGAAGGTTGACCCTGAGCACAATTTCTTGGCACCTATGAGCAGCATGATTTTTGGAAGTGATGTGCTCCAGGCATTACTGGTGATTTTGCACATCTAGGAAGGAGAGTCCACCAGGGCTGGACATCTGTCTTGTCAGCCCTGGACCAGGGTTTTGTCTTCAGACTACAACCTCAAAGTCTGTAGAGAATCTCAGGCTGCAGGGATGGGTACAAAACTCTGTTGAATGGGGATTGTACAGTAGGTTGCAGTGCCATGTTCAGTTCTCTAAACCTGAGTCCCTGCATGCAGGTCCCCAGCTCAGGAGCTTGTTCCCTGTCGAATAGCCTGCCCAAGGGCTCCACCAAGTCACAGAACCTTCTCCTCCAGCTCCTCCTGGCCCTGCCCGCACTGGCCATCCACGGCACTGGGAGGAGGCAGCCTGAGAGGGAGACCCTGAGCACCATGAGCCCTGCTTTCGCTCCCTCCTTGCCCCATGCCCCAGGCACAGCACCACTGGGCAGGGTCCACCAACTCCCTGGAGACCAATGTAGGACATGCCAGGGTGCCTTCCTCACCATCATCCACACGAGCCCTCTCCATCCATTTTTCAACCCCAGACACTTTCCCTTTCCTTATTAGTTCTCTAGTCTCTGTTTCCACCTAGGCTTTTCTCATCCCATGTGGGCTTAGGCATTGGTTAGGAGGGACTGAGACCCTTGAAGGGCCATGGTAAAGGATCTGTGCAGATTGCCAGTGTAAAGTCTTTGGTCTCGTTAAAATCACAGCTAAATCACAAGCGTGCTTTCTGCGTGAGGATGAATTTTCCTTTTCTCCTTACCTGGTCCCTGCTGTGATATGGGATGCTTGACTCTTCTGCTTTTCAGTGCCACTGTATGACCAGCAGGACTTTTTATTATCCAGAACCTTCCCCCGCTGCACTCCACACATCCCAGGGAGCCTCAGACCACCGCTATACCACGGCGGCTTTGAGTCGTGCTGTTTCCCTCACCCTCCACTGCCTGGCTGTTGGCGAAGGCCTATTAACGATTCCTGCAACCTCCGAGTGCAGCAGGATGGGCAAAGCTACTGGCGGAGTTTGCTTTCAGCTCTCGGGGCTGAAGTGGTTGACAGATGTTTGGAGGATTTCTTGTCTCTGGACCAGCGCTTCATCTGTTCTCAGTTATTCAAAACACAAACAGTGGGTTGGCAGGAGTGAAATATGCTCAGAACTGGGATGTCAAAACAGAAATATATTTTTAAAAACACAAGTGTCAAAAAAAAAAAAGGTGTTCATGCAGTTTATAGCAAGATGTATTTAAATAGTTGAGATTTTCTTCTTCTAACCCCTTGGACTCCAGCCTGACATGCTATTCTGCTGTACCTATAGCAGTTTTCATGCTTAAATGTTATTGAGGGCATTTTGGGTCCTGGGTCCCTGCTCTGCTGATGGATGGATTGGCCACATTTCCAAGGTGTTTGAAGTACTAGTTAACAATGTAATTTGGGACTATCCTGTCAAGTGTACTGTTGTAAAATTGTAGTGAGATCCCGCAAATGCAGTGAGTGATACTGTTGAACAGAGAGGTGGAGGGGGCATTTAGTGAGAAATAGAATTACTCAAAAAAAACAGAGAGGAGTGGGGGAGAGACAGGGAGGTGAGGATGGCAGAAGCAAAAGAAGGCTTGGATTTAAAGAAGAGAGGCAGTTCTGTATATTTCAAAATTGTAATCGGTATAGGAAGAAGAGTTTTGGGGTCCTGTAGCAGATACAGCTTGCCTGCAGCCTCTTTTGGCTGCATGTGTGTAGTAAGGCAGGGATGGTAACTGATACCAAAATGAATCGGCACCAGAGCCCTCTGAAAAGGGCTGTGTTCCTTCGGCTGAGTTACTGCCAGTGGACTGGGTGTTAGTAACTCCAGTCGCAGGTAGAAGAGTAAGTATTCCTCTGTGAGATCTTTGGAAAATAATCCTAATAAAATTCAAGAGAAAACATAGGAAGCAAGTGTTTAAATAAGCAATGGAAACAAAGTCCAAAAACAGAGGGTAAAAGTGAAAATATTTCAATTGTATTTATGCTTGCTCTTCTTTTTTGAGTGTGATGATTTGGAATACAAAACAAAACAAAAAAACAACATTCCCAGAATGTTGAAAGTTGTCATGTCCTATCCACATGTTATTTGGTCAGCATAAGAGCTGTTTCTATTAGAATAGGGGTAGCATAGGATAAGGATACAATCCCATTATTGCTCTGCACTAATAAATCAGCAGAGTGCTGCTTTGCTGGCTTTCACCAGTTGCAGAAATAATTCTTTCTTCAGCTATTGATGCTGTTCATGTGGGTATCATCAACATTATTTTCTGTTCTGGTTATAATCCTTGTCATCAGGACAGAGTCATGCAGTAGTATCTGATCTCATGATAGTCTTTGACCTGCAAATTAATCTGTGGTATGCTTTATTTTGAGTACACTTTTGGTGACAGTGGATTCTTGCTGTGTTGTCACTGCTTATTGTCATGACAATGTGCTTGGTAGGAACACTTATTTTTTTTAGAAGCTTTCTGTTCTCATGGCAAATAGTACTGATGCTCTGGCATTTTCCATTTTTGTTGAGATCTGATGTGAAACTGAAGGCTCCAAATGTACACATGTGGTGGATTTATGAATTCTAGTTTTGACCTTGCAGCACTTTTATTACCTTTGTAACAGCCTGGACCATGACTGAGTGCCCATTCCTTTTTCTTTCCAATAGATGGATGGCTGTGCGACCAGGGCCCAAGTTAAAAGTGATGGGACTGCTTTTCTTTTTACATTAGCATAACTCAGCTGACTTCAGCCCAGATGAACTTGACTGATATTAATGTCAATGAAGAATTGAGCAAAATCTGCCAGCATTCAGTGGCTGTTTTACATATTTCTTTTACATCCTAATTTTTCTGTGTTAATATAAGCAGATTTTATGAATTCTTACCATCCATAAAAACAGCACGTAGCCAGGGAATATACTGCATTTTTTTTCTGAAATGAAAGTGGTGATATTTGCCCATGTTAGATTCATAATGAATGTCAGTTTTGATCTGTTTGTGTGCATTTGGGGGTGGACAATACTTAAACATTCATACTTAAGCATTAAAACGCTTTGCAAACTATTGTAGCTGAGGGTATAGCTACGCCTACCCAGCTAGCGTAAGAATTGGTGAGTGAGTGGGGAGAGGAAAAGGACAGAAAAAGATAAAAACCCCACACCTGGGAATCTGTATTTTGCATAACTGGATGCAAACAATGATATGCCTTTATTCTCGCTGACCGCCAGGTTTAAGGTTTAATTGCTTTCTGTCATTGGAGGCATTTTGGCTTGGTGTGTTGTAAACCTGATGGAGAGATGGTCTGTAACTGGCCGTGTTGCCTGTCTGCTGGGTGATCCTAGCAGCATCCTGCTGTCTCTGCCCATTCCCGCTTGTGCTCCTGGACAGATTTTGAGGCAGATCCAGCAGGCTGAAGCCTTGATCTGAGTCCGAGTATGGAATATGAACCCATAATGCTGGGCATGGACTTTTAACTTGGGAAGTTAGAAGACATGTTTACTGTGAGGGGACACTTAGGAGAGCCCAGATACATAACCCCTGCTTGGCCATGGAGCTGGAAACTGGGAGTGCTTTTAATTTCTGTCTTGGTGGCCAGTAGTACCCAGCTGAAATGTCACGGTCCACACTTAAAGAGCATTCTGATTTTTTTGTTCCCTCTTCATTCATCTTTCTTTTAGGAACACTTTATTTTAAATTGATTTTGTTATTAGTGGATCTGCTCAGAGGCAGTGCACCTTTAACATATATTGAGAACCTGACTCCTGACTTTAGCGGGAGCAAGTGACAATGTTTTAAATTAAGCTGTCCTCCCTGCAACTATCCTTCTTTCCTTTATCTCCCCACCCAGCCATAAATAACCAGGCAGCAGAAGGCAGGTAGTGTTATAAATTGTCAGCCTACACAATTGCCTCATGTTCTGCATTCTGTTCTCTTTCCCCGCTATCATCCATTTTAAACTAAAAGTTCATCCATTTGTGGCTCTGCCATGAGAGGATGTCAAATAAATTGATAATGCAGTGTTTAAAAGGTATTAAAGAATACAAATATATACCAATACATTGATAATGCTCAGCAACCGAAAAACCTACTACTAACTGGACAGTAGTGCTTTATTACTGTCATTTAAAGACCAAAGGGAGTGAAGTATAATATGGGGAAGAGTGATTATCACTCATAGTCTCTCATTGAAAAAGGTGAGTGCCGGTTTCACTTGCCGTAGTGGCCCATGATCTATTAACCCTCTGTTTCCCTTGTACACTAGGTCTTCCCCTAATGAAGGGCTCGCTATTTACTTCTGGAACGTCAGTGAACCGTCCATCCCAGGTCTTCATGGTGGTTCTGCTAAACAGATGCAGGCAGGAATTGTAATGGGATATGGCCCTCTTGCTTTCCTAAACGCTCAGCCAGAAGCACATGGCACAGTATTTGCCAGGCAGTCGAGACAGCTGGCAGGGGCAGTGTCCTTGGCTGGCCCCATCTTGCTTTTGGGTTTGTGCTCCCTCTCTGGTTTTTATCATGGCATTTCAGACTGCTTCACTCTATTCCACTTTCCCTTGGCCAGCACTTTGCTGTATTTCCAGAAGCGCTAGGACAAGTGTAACCTGTTTTGCATTGCAGTTACTTTCTTAAACACGGCTTCACTGTCATGTAACGTACATGGATTAGGTCTGAGTTGCAGAAATGTGTTCACACTCATACCTAGAGCTTGTTCCCTACACTGGGGCTGTGAGGCGAGTGTGACCTCCCAGTGGCACTGCTCCCCACATTGTGCCAGGCTGCCACATGCGCATAAAAAGGACAATCCCAATTCCTCACACCAACCCAAAGTTTCATCTTTACTAAAAAATGCAAAGGTGTGTGCTTCAGTGCAACTCACAGACTTCTTGAAAGAAAGAGACAGAACAACATCTACTCCTGTCAGAAAACTTTCCACACTTTTACTGTTCAGGCTATGACTGGCACCTTTCATTCATGTCTCAATAAGTGTAAGAAGACAAAAAGGGGGTCAGAATCTGCCATTGACTGTCCACTGTTTGCCCTAAATGGTCCCTTTTCCTGACACAGCAAATGCATAGGTGAGCCAGCTTGTGGGGAAAGCTGGGTGGAGTTTTGGGGGTTTTGTTGTTGTTGTTGTTTGGTTTTTCTTTAATCACCAGCAGCTTCTAATATGTCTAGTCATGCGTTAGGAAACAAAAACTTCGTATTTGTGCTGCCAGTTTCCTCACAGATTTGTCTGAATGTTTCCCATTTTGGATAACCTTCAGGCATTTTGCAGAACCCCACAGAACGTATCCTGTTATCAGTTTTAGAGCTCAACTCCCCTACCATTGCCACTGAAATTTAGATGGAGGAGGGTGGCTCATATAAAAAGCGATGACACAATATGGTCCATGATCTTGTTTTAACAAATTGGGCTGACTTGCCAGATGGGTTTCTACTGTTGAGAGCAGACAATGCAACACTTGTTGTGTCTGATTTTTGGAACTCTGGGGGTGGAGACCAAAAGTGCTGTCATTGAAAGTAGTCGGGCATCGGTCAACTTCCCTCCCCTTTTCACTCTTCTGAAAATCTTTGGAACTGTGTTTTTGAGTGAGCATTTTTGCATAAATATTTTGTTATGCAAACTTGAGAATGAAAAAAAAAAAAAAAAAAAAAATCTGTTTCTACATACTTGAGCCAAGCTTTCAGGATATCTTTCATTCCGTGCTTTTTGTGCAGTGCCAATCTCAAAAAATTATACAGAGCTGTTGAGAAAGAAAGCTGTAATACAGTGCTGCTGCTCTGGAAACTAATAACATCTGAGAGAGAGTGATCAGTTGGGCAGCATGACACTCTTCATGTTTCTCCTTTTTCTTATGATTTCAGTGGTTAAATCACAGCCTTCAGAAGTGACTTTCACAGACATAGTCACTAATAAAACCAGCTTCAGCAGGAGGATGACAATAAACTTGATTATATTTGTGCTGCCATCTTCCAGGAGAATAGAGGACTATTTAAATAGACGCTCTGATTCCAAGTAAAGAATCACTGGCCATGAGATACGAATACCAGAATGACAGCAGTGATGTATCCCAGGCTGGAGACTAATCAGGAGATTAATATGTGTTTGTCCACTTCAGTGTTAGTCTTGCTAGTTACGCTGCCTAATGACAGACATAGCTGGGGGTAGGGCAATGATTTGTTATCCACTATAACAAATCAATCTATAAATAAACATGACAGAGTAAGCGCAATGAGTTGGGAGAACTGATATTTTTTAGAGAGACAAGGATGTCTTATTCTATCCAAAACTGGAGGCAGTCATGCTAATGAGTGGGAGATGATTGTGTTAGATCAGAAACAGGGATTGGAGTTAGTAATAATCTTTGTTTGCTCTGTTTCTTGCTTGCAAGTAGGAAGCTTTCCAAGAGGGGAACTCAGGGGTAAAATGTGAGTTGGCCCTGGTAAGTGATGCTAAGGGTGGATCTGGCAGCAGCATGGGATGAGCCTCACACATAATTTGGGGGTGGAAGGGGAGCTGTGAATGAAATATAATTATAGCTTGCCTGGCTGGTAATACTACCCTGAAGTTGCTGTCCTCCCTGTATTGTGAATTCATTTTCAGTGCAGCTGGAAATGCTGTTGCTAACCAACACATGAATGTGAACAGTAAGAATATAAAAACACTGGCATTTTTAAAGAGAAAATGTAAAGGCTCTTCATCTAGAAGATATTTATACTTGCTAATAGCTTCTGACAGTGATAAACTTGTGGGTAGTATCATTTCACAAATGAGAGGTTAAAAATTCCAAAGGATTCCTCCAAACATGAACCCAGGGTGTTTTTAAGGTTCCTGGCAGTGAAGAGTTCTAGCCCAGCCTGCCTTGCCATCCAAAGACGGATTTGCTCATTTTATTGCAGATCTTCCTTTTCTGCTGGTTAGGAATGAGGAGAAAAAAAAAAATGAATTGGAAGTGGTTATATTTCAGGAAAATACATTGTGCTTATAGATAGAGGAATTGCTGTATTAGCCATAATGATGCATCTAGTCAAGCATCCTTAATAAGCTCCTGACACTCTGCTTCATTTGTGCCAGACGGCAGCCCAACACAGGCATTGGAAATCAAAGTTGCCCTTCAAAGCTGGACCTCTGACGACTGGCATTTCACCTGCGTGTTCTGCCAAGCGATCATGCTGTGCAGGGGCCCACCTCTGCAGAGGAACTGACTTCTTGCTACCCTGCTAGTCTTCAGTGTCACCTCTCCCCTCATGACTTCTGGAAACTCATTCTGTGTTACCAAAAGAGGAATGAAGGAGACTATTGCAGTATATGGACGTCTGAAGAGCAATTGGAGAGAGATGTATTCCTTTTTGTAGTGTTGTTTTCAAGTCTGTATTCTTTTAAGAGGAGACAGAAAAGTCTCAGGGTTCCCCCAAATCATCCTTGAAACCATTCAAACATGTTTTTCTGAGAAACTGAGAATTAACTAGGATTGAACTAGGTTTGGCTTGGAGTATTTTTTATCTTGATCAGAATAGCTTCTTTTTGCATGTGTTCCCTTGGGTCAAGCAGAGCAACGTATATGTAAAAGCAACCAGAACACAGCTAAACGTACTTGTATATAACAATGGTACAATCCTGTTTCCTACCAGGCATATTTCAGATGTACCTTTCCTTGTTAATCTCTAATCATTAGTGCCTCATCCTTTGACCCTTCAGCTTTGCTGGCAGCTTGTATCGGTCAAGTGTTGAGGAGAGCAGCTCGCATTGAGCTCCTGTGCCACACTTGTGCTTCCTGCTCCCTCTGCTCATCTCTGCTGCCTCTTCTTCTCTTCAGCTGGTGCAATTCAACACACTTCTTCCTCCTCCTGGCAGGACTGCAGCGCTCACTAGATCCAGATCTAAACCGCAATTTGGGCTAGCATCACGGTGCCTGTAGTGAGTTTAACCAAGTGGTCTTTCCCCAAACCTCTGCCGCAGCAGCCTGCCTGCCTGTTTTCTGGGTGAGCTGCTTTGTGGATGGGCCAGTGGAGAGCAGGCAGGCTGGATGGGAGCGCTCCTTGGGCTGCGGGGGGGGCATGGGAATGGCCGCTTAGGCACCTGCAAGCAGGCTGTGTGTGCCCTGATCTCTGCTCATTAGGACATCTTAATTCTCCCTCTTGCTTCAGCTAGGCTCATGCATCATTCAAGAGCATTTTTAGGTACCTGCCTAATGCTGGTACCTGTCTAATACTGAGCTGCCATGTGATTTATTTATTTATTTATTCCTTTGGGGAGCAATCTGTTCTGTTTGGGGTGAAAACAAGCTGTGCTCGAGTACTGCTTCACGTCTTTAAAAAGAAAAGTTGGCTTTCTAAGCTCACAGCACACTGGCTCTCTTTCTGCCTTTCTGTCTCCCCTGGCTTCCCGCTCTGCTTGCTTCCTTCTGCTAGAGAGACTGGGAGGGGGACATTCTTGGCAACTACCGAAGATGGATCCTAAGTGGTGCACAAGTGCACACATAGTAATTTGGCACACAGCAGGGGCTGGGGGTTGGCATTTTGGATTTGTCAGCTCATTGGCACAGCTAGGTTCTTGTCAAACAGCAGAAGTTGCACAAGTCCCTGGTGGCTGAGATGCAATTGGTGAAGCTGTGTTGGTCTGGAAAAGCAAAGATGTGAGGCCACAGGATCATTTCTCCCCCCATGCTGCATCACAATTTACAAATCGAGTTGCAATCCAGTGTTAACCTCCTCAACACCCATTCTCTTTCTTGTCTTCTGTGCCCCAAATTTTATGTCAGTTTTAGTATCTATTCTCCACCTGTGTATCTTCATTTCCCTGCCTTCACGTATCAGCAAGTCTGTTAATCGTGATTCTGTGATATTAATTGCTAGAAAATTTTGGAGACCGTATTGCGGTCAGCACAAGGTTGTGCCTGGGAAAGTTTTTGTCAAGCACAGGGATTTCCAAAACATGATACATGTACCACGGGCGTTACAGGAGCTGCTGCGAAGCAGTATCCAATACAGGGCTGAACCAGGGGTTGCTATTGCCAGTAATGCTGCTGCGATCAAGGCAGTGTTGATGACCTGTCAAAAAGTATATAAAAATTAAAAGTGACTGGCATTCCTGGTCTAGGATCTGAACATCCTCTGCATGGCATGATATGAATTTCCTCTGATGAGATGCCTTATACTTTCCTAAGCTCCTTTTCTGACTGAAAGTATTTTTTTCACTGTATTTTTGCATGACTCTGAGACACCTTTTCTATTTGGGCTTGCAAGCAAAAAGTATTGGAGCTTTTTACCTCTGTGCTGTTTGGGAGATATGCTTTCATCTGCAGGTAAAATATACAGCGTAGCTTTGAATATGCTTGTCTTCCTTCCGTGACTGTCAGTTGCTTCAATTCATGCTATATAAATTTCTTCAAGATATCTCAGTAACAGGCCTGTGTAACTGTGTGATTAGGTTCTTGCCTTGACCTCTGCTGTTGTGGGAGATGTTGAATCCTAATGAGGGGAGCATGAGGATGCTGACAGATCCCTGCTTTTGTGTGTTCACAGCTCCCGCGCCTGGTGCAGCGCTGCACTCTGGTACAGCGAGGGGCTGTTTCTCTGAGACTAGGTGCAGCGAAGTCCTGCGGAGTTATTTTAGAAACCATTAAGCCAATCTGTCACATAAGGCTTGGCCTGGAATTAATTTTGTGCTAACCTGGTGATCAATCCAGCCTTCCCCAGAGTGGTAGAGATGGCGTAATTACAGACTTCTGTAGGAATGGAGCTAGGGCATTCTGGATATCTCGCTTCAGGACTCGAGCAGTTCAGAGGAGCTCAGCCTTATCTCCCACAATGCAGGCCTGTACATCACACACGCCATTCTGCACACCGGCTGGAGAGCTGTGTCTATTGCTATTTTTCAGATGAACTGATATACTTAAAAAAAACCCTGAAACAGAACAAAGACTTGATGATTATTAGTAACCAAAGATGAGAATAGATCCACGTGCATTAAAACATTCAAATTTTTGTTTGGGTAATTAAAGGGTGGCTGACCATTCAAAAATAAGCCTCTAGTCTAGTGAGTAAGGCATTCTGCCAAGTTAAAGTCCTGTTGCAGAAATATGTGAGTATTTCCTTGTATATACAGACTGGCTGCAAACTTGCATATTGCTTTTGTTGTATTCGTAAGAATTTATTCTACCTATTCTACTGAAACAGCAAGAGTTTGAAATTGCAGACGTCTCCCTCAGAGTGCTTTGTAGCTGTGGCTTAGTGGGTAGAGCCTTTTGTGGGGTTCAGTTCAGTTCCCTTTAGACAGAGAAGGCAACCTCACTTATTTTTTTCATATACTGGGTCACAGATCTAACCACCAGGTATTTTGGGGGGGGAAAAAAAAAAAAAGGAGGAGAGACATAAGCTGTGACCTTGATTGGCCTAATCTTCAATATAAGCTACAGTCCCAGCTGTTTAGTACTGCTGCAATGAAGTACAACTGAGCACACACAGTTATAGATATTTGGAACAGTTCCAGTGAAAACTGGAGGCACCTCCACAGAAGGCAGAAGCCAAGTGTGGCTTTTGAGCATTCAGCTCTTGTGGATCTGATCATACCTATTTTTGTCCTCTTGTATCCTTGGGTGTACGTTTCAAAGTACAGGGGTTGGAGGGGCTGAACTAAAAAAATGCTTTTCCTCTCATTATTGTAATATTGATTCTTGGGATAGTGCATAGCAAGCTAGGTCGACAACATCATGGCAGACCATACACTCACTCAAAAATCTGTGATACCATAAAAAACCCCAACATATATGTGAGAAAACTCAATAGTAGGGTAAATTCTCTTGTGGGAATTGCATGCAGGCACATCTAGGTCCAACACTAGCCTCATGCCAGAGTCTGAGCAGCTTGTTTCGTGTTGTAAGGGCTTGCGCAATATTGAGTGATGATACCAGCTGTGCTCAAGTTCTTGAATTACAGCTAGATGGTGGCCATAAGGGGACCGTGCCTGCAGGAATGGTTGGCGTCCTGCAAAAAGCAGAGGGCTGGAAACTGAGACTGAAAAAGAAATAGGTAGTTTCCTGAATCTCTCTGTTGTTTATAAGAACTCTTTTGGAGAATATGGCTTTGCGTGTCAACTTTTTGTTCTGATATGCTTACCTTCTAATGGTATATGCTGGCATATTGTCCCATATATAATACAAGCTTAAAGCAGACAGCTAAATCCCAATACGCTCAGAGGTGAGATAGTCTCTTACCTGCACTCAAGCTTTGCAGCTAGATTTGGTCTTCACTTGATCTGGAATTATTTCCAATGAGAAGTCTAGCTAAGGACATACGTTTCCTGAAATGGATGTGCAACCCATGCCGCGGGCAGAAACATCCCTCACTAATCTCATGTCTGGTGCTTTCCTCTTTTAAGGAAAGCTACAGTTTTTTTCCTCAGTAAGCTTAATGCCTTTGACAGAAACTGAGCAAAGCAAAGAACAATTAATGTTATTTGTTTATATAGGTGGCTGCACGTGGTCGCTTAACAGATTGTGTCACATCAGGACAAAGCAGGCTTCCCATATTCCAGTTTGGTATGCATTATAAAGGTTGGAAGAAATGGATCTGAAACCACATTCCTTAAGAGAAATGTTCCTTTCTCTAATGGGCCAGATTACATAGCTTTCATCACCTGACATCTTTTCTCTGAAAGGCTGTAAAATGCAAAGAGAATTTTCCAAATCTACCAATAATGCTATTTGAAAGATTTAGATGTTAAATATTTGTTTTAAAGATTTAGTTTGAAGACAGATGTTCTGGCTAAACTGAAACTTTCTTTTTGAACTGAATGACTTGAATGGTTAGTCAGGGAATGAGTAGAGAATATTTGGCTATTGCAGTCTGGCAAGCCCATCTTGATTTGGTCGGGTAAACAAACAATACAGCTAGTGGGGAAGGAGTGAATCTGCCCAGATCTTGGCCTGATCTATATATCACTATCAAAAAAGAGACTCTGGCTGTGGAAATTAATCGAGTTTCTTCTCCCCAGGGATGAAAGAGGTTACTCAGAGGATGCAAGGGGAATGTAGGGATTCAGCTGTGTCACATTTTCTCTGTAATTTAGCTGTCTAGGGAGCCTCCCACGGTTTGCAGAAGTGGAAGCATTCCATTTCATTTTATCTTTCTCAGACTGCAGCGTCTTTCTTCTTCAGAAGCCAAGGTCTCTCTACGTTTACTTTTGGTGTTTGTCCCTTTGATACTCCTACAATTTCACAAATGCTTCTGGTGTATTTTTAAATTTTATCTTATAATCCCTTTTTTTTTTTAAAAGGCACCATCTGGTCCCTGACATGGTTTAAAATAACAATCTAGCCAGCATGAAGCCAGCAGCAAGACATTACACCTTTCACAACACAGTATGAGTTTCTCCACCTATATTTCTCCACTAACACTGCCGCCATAGGGTCCCATTCCCTCCAGATAGGTCTTGCAGAAAGCAGGGTCTTGGAGCTCTTGCATTCCATCCCTTTCATCTTGAACGTAGTCGTTTTATGGAAACAAAATGGATGCATCAAAGAAGCTTACAACTAGGACTGTGGGAGATCTGCTGTAAACTGCTCGATCGGAGAATTTAGAGTTGGAGCTCACGTTCGTATTTAAGCTGCCCTCTGGTGCTTATTGCTGCTGCAGTGCATGCCTCCATCGCGTCCTGAGGTGCCTGGAGACCCTGGCAATAGCAAGGGAGCAGAGGAAATCAAACGCTGTGAAAATTCCTTAAAAAAAAAAAAAAAAGTGGCCCAATTCTGTGGGTGTTTTATTTTAAGCAGGACGTTAACATGCTATGTTATCATTGCAGGTTATGTCAGGTGGGAAGGTTTTCTTCATTTTGGTTTTTATAAGTCACTTATAGCACTAGCTTATTTTACCTTCTTGCTGTATGCAACAGCACTGTCCGTCATGGTGCTCTCTCGGTAGCCACAAATCAAAGCATGCCATTAAGTAGCACGATTGTGTGACCATCACCCTTGCCACGGCTGAGGCTCAGTCTGGCATTTCTCTTCCAGCTGTTGAAGGACCTGAGGTTGTCAATGCCGAGGTAGGAGAGACAGTAAATACAAATACATCCTTTCCTATTCACGGCCAGCAATTTTGGAAGGACCCAAACCACTGCTGGAGAGAACAGCAGGCTTATGCAACAAACAGGAAAGGACCGTGCCGGGCTCTGGGACTTCTGTGCAGGTTATCCCTCTGGTGGGATATTCACTCGTTTGTTTGTTTGTTTTTCTTTTCACTAAAGGCTGAGCTGGACAGTTATTTCCCTACAAGCTGCTCTGTGCCTGGATCACGCTCCTGTCCCCAATGTGCTTCCCTGGTGCCGGCGGCGCGGGTGGTTAATATTAGCCGCACAGCTGATTGTCCCGGTTGGTGCCCTGCGACAGGTGCGGGAGGGCTGCCGGGCTGGAATCCCACCCGGACCGATGCCGGCGCTGGCATCGGCCTTCCCATTATATCAGGAAGGGCTGTGTCCTGTCGCTGCGATGCCCCGGCCCCCCAGGCTGGCCCCAGCTGTCCGTGGGACGTGGAGCAGGGCAGTGGGCGCCCAGGGAGGCTGCTGCGGGGAGAAGCAAAGCGTGACTTCTCTGGAGCAGAAAACTAGGAGACTTCTGGATGGGACTACTCCTGCTGTGTGGACGGGGTAAGGAGAAGGTCTCAGCAGAGCCCTGGGCTGGCGGGTTTGTGGTGCTGCTTTTAGAGAAGGGAAAGACGCACACCTCCCCCCCACCAAAATCGGCTATCAGCACTGTGGAATTAGCAGATATGGGTTGCATTTGCTTATCTGTTGGCCATAGTTTCTTTACAGCACAGCACTTTGGGTTTGCATTAATTTTAATCAGCATTCTCTAATTTTAGAATGCTCCTGTGCAAAGTTACTTTCAATTCCAGTGGTGATTAGGTGGTGATGACGTGTCTTAATAATAAACATGGGAGAGATATAGAAAAGGAAATCAAATGTGCTGACTGCAGTTGTGGGGAGGGGAAGAAGTGCTATTGCTCTGCTCTGAAAGTATCTAATCTGTCTGCTCCGGGGTAATATTGTAAGGTCTCCCATCTTTTTTCTTTCTTTTTTCTTTCTTTTTTCTTAACCATAACAGCTTCTTTTGGTAAGAACAACAAAATGTCTAGGTGGTGTTTATTTATTGTGAAGGCTGGAGAAAGGAAGGGGGAGCCGAAAGGCTTGTAAAACTTCACAGGATCATTTCTAATGTCCTGTTCCCTTTATGTGACCCCCTCTCCACTGACTGTGTGAGGGGAGGCAGGGCTGTCAGGCAGATCAGAAGAGACGTGTGTGCTGCAGTGTGACTTCTGAACAACACATGTGTGCGCTGTGCAGTGCCTATGTGAATGCTCATGGACGCAGTGAGGCAGGTTTGCTCAGGGAGTCGAGCAGGCTCTGTCTGCTGTGTGCTGGAAGCCAGATACTGCTGCTGCTTCTAAACTGAGGGGGGAAAAAAGCAAAAAAGAGACTTTTCTCTGAAATTCAGCCATTTCTGCTCTGAATAGGGCAGGTCAGCCCCAGCAGTGCTCCTGGAGAGTTAGATTGATGCAAAAGACACTGATATCAGTGGGAATCTCTCCCTGGACTGTGGTAGGCTTTGGATCAACACCGTCCTCACTATTTCCATCTACAGGTAGCAGTGAAACAATTTTTGGGGAGTTGTGGAATAAATAAGCAGTCTCCAGGCCAAATAAATACAATACAGAACTGATGAGAAAGGTCACAAGTGTCATGTGTCTCTAGGCACAGTCTAGGTCTGTTTCTTCCAGGCAAGGTTTTTGGTTGAGGCTATTAAAATTTGAACATGGTCTTGACAAGAAAGAGAGAAAATGCCTTTTCTCGGTACTATGCATGACCATTGCATGTGGGGTTGTGCCTCAAAGCTCACTGGAGGCTCTTTGCTGCAGGAAATGTAACATCTTGGGTGGTTGTGAGATCCTTCCTGGGATGGTATGTCTGACTGAGGACACTGTCCTACTGTAACACTATTACTGTCCTGCTGCTCGTGACCTCTCCACAGCCAGCACAGTGCTGGGGACTTGACGTGGTTGTTTGGCAATGAGGACGCTATGTAAACTATGATAATCCCATCCATCTTGTAATGCCCTGACTCACGCTTCCAGCCAGACCTTTCTTCAGCTCCCTCTGCTTCCCACCACCCACCCACCCCGGTTTCTATTCCTCTTATTTTGATACACGAAGCAGAATTTGCTGCACCTCAAACAAGCTCTTCAGCCATGCCTGAGCAGGAGCTCCACGTGGGGCTGGGCCAGCAGCAAGGGCTGGTGTTTTGCTGAAGGGAGACGTGCCAAGGCACAGGGGAAATATATGGCCATCTCCCTTTGAAAGTCATTTATTGTGACTTTGAAAGTGCCTCCCTAAGCAGCTCACAGGGAAGCCATTTGCAAATTTGATGCCGGTTTTTAAATATAAGGTGAAAGTGGATTTCACTGCCACTAAACTCGGCAGAAAGGAGTCCCTCAGGAGAGGTGCAGCAGCCCTGGAGAGCCAGATCTGTCACCTTTCAAAGGGTCTTGTCTCCAGGTAGGAAAGCATAAATGAGCATGTGGATCTCCAGCAGTGCTGGGGACAGGACAGCACTTTAATAACAAGTTTTATGTATTTTTTAGTTGTTATGAGAAAATGCTCAGAGTTACAAAAGTTTGAGAAGAATAAAATGTTTCTCCTGCTTTGTACACAAATCACTGATCTTAGATAGAAGTTAGAGGGCATATCCAAATAAGTTTTACAATTGAGCTTTCATAACCAAGCAGGTCATGCAGTCATTGCTGTATCTGCACAAATTTTTGTGGTTTGTTTTTTTTTTAATTAAAATTATGTATTGGTTTCATAGGAAACTGACATTATGGGTTTATGGGCTCCTGTATTACATTATGTAGTACATCATACTCATAACTTACCCTCCCATGATTCTAGTCATTTCTTGGGCATTTAGCTTGTAATGTTGCTGCAACATATTATGAGAAAATCCAGTTACATTTCTAAGCAGTATGGGAATCCCTGCTGTTACTGTAAACACATTACCTGGTCAGTTATTTTAATTTGGTGTTAAGGAAATAGGAGAATATCCTCTAACGATGTACACATCTAGCTAGTGAGGAAGATGATCCCTTTTGCTTCTTCAACCACTACAAACATCTGCCTTTTCCTATGCCCTAGGAGTATATATACATGTATGTATTTGAGAATATGATTTCTATAAGATACAAAAGCATAGGCTAGCTACTCATAAAATCAGCCCTGTTAGGATCCTGATACCACTGCCAGTGAAGCTCGTGATAACCAAGCATCAAGCAAGGTATCCCTCAGTCATATGTTGACAATCCTGCACTTCTGTGAATTTGTAAAGGAACGCTTCTTTCCCTTTCTGGCACAGAAAATCTGATGATGGCCTGTGGCCTCCTCACCAAGGTCTAGAGACAAAGAGTGAGGGAGAAAGGCTGTTTGGCAGAGCGACTGGGAAGAGAAGACTGGGACAGATTTTCTACTGGATGCTCCCTAGAGCAAAGGCAATTTCCAGACAAGTGTGTTTACAGCTACAGTTGCGTATTGTCTACAAACTCTCACCTTCTGAAAACCAAAGGGAGAGGGGAAATTATTGGAAACACAGAGAAAGAATGCATGAATAATCTTACTGGAGGCTATAGAGGTACTTAAGTGGACTATGTGACACATCCTTTGTGGGAGGTCTGAGGAGGACATACCCACGCAGAGCTGAGCCTGTTCCTGTCTAGGTGCCTCCTGTTCTCGTCTCACTTGTTAGAGTCAAGCTTCACTGGCAAACTACGGTAATGTTGACATGTTCTCACTGTAAGAGATTACATTTAGATGTCTTTGTCTTGAATCTAGATCTGTCTTAGATCTATCTAATGCTGGGTTTCCCTTGTTATTTTCCTGGTAAGTTCAGCCATCTCTCCCTTGCTGCTACGACGGCAACTGCCCTTTTGCCTACACTCCCACCTCTTCCCTGCAGTGGTTAAGAAAGGTTAGGTAAAAATCTATGTATCCCAGTCTTCAGGCTAAAGGTGTTCGTATGCATGCGTGGAGGGGAGAGCGGGAAGGCAGCACAATTATTCACAGGAAAGGAAACCTCCATCCATTTCTTCTTAAAGGAAGAAGGAGGTGAGGCATTCACAAAACAGACAGGTTGACATCTCCTATATTAAGGGGATGGTGGTAGGGAAGGCTCATAAACAGGGTGCCCCACTGAACCCTTAGCAACATGTTGGCAGCTCCAGGCAGGCCAAGTGGTAATGGAAGAGTGACGAAATGGAAAATAGCAGCAGCCCAGGCCCTTGGCGTCCGCACTGGTGGATCCCTGAGCAGTGCAAAGGCCCGGAGCAGAAGCAGGGTAGGTGACTACCGGTGATGGATGATGTTGAGACCGCAGAGGGAAATGATATAATAAATGATTGGTCTGACACAGTAGGAAATGTTTGTGTAGAAGTGACAGGTAATAAATAAGATCGTGTTGCTGCAGATCCTCCAGGCAGTGCTGGAGCAAAAATACTTCCTGATTTTCTTTCTTTAAGGGAAGAAGGTAGGGAGGTAGGGACTCGTAATAGCCAGGCATGAATAAAACTGTTTGCTGCATACAGTCCGTATAATCTAAGGCTGATCCAGATCCAAGTCAAGTACTGCTGCAACTGTAGGTTCTCAGTTGTCATAGCTAAGGTTGCAAAACAACTTCCCTTGCAGCTTGTTTAATGTCACTGTCTGGACCTGAGGCCCCACCGCTGTACCCATGGTTAAAACACCGTCTTTTCTTGCATTTGTTATCAGGGCTGCCATGAAGATGGGGACAATCAGACAGTTTGCCCCAGGCATTGACTCATTATATGTGATACATGGTATTACATAGAAGGTCACAGACTCAACTTCTGCCCCGGAGTTTTCAAGTGTTCCTGTTTATAATTTTCTATAGTATTTTACTTTGTTTTTCCCCCCCATTTTTATATGAATTTTCCTCTCTTGCTCATTTGTAGTTGAATACCAGAAAACAGACCTCCATTGCTGCTGCTACAGTGGTCAATTAGGTAAGCTTTCCATGCTAGTTTTTGCTGGGTAGATAATGTTACTGGATGCAGCATTACAAAACTATTAAAGACTTTGATTAAGAAATCTATTAATTGATTTAGCAATCTGGAAGGGATTGTTCATGAAAGAGGTTAGCATCTCTTGTTTTTTTTTTAAAAAAAGGAGTGGGGAGAATACACTGGCTATATTTTTAACATTTTGAGGTAGCTTCAGAAGTCTTACCCACAACCCCCTGAAATCAGTGAAACAATGTCCTCTCATTTTTATTTTCCTTATAAACACCTAAGAAATGCAGAAGAAATTTCATACTGATTTTTTTTTTTCCCCCAGTATGTGTCTGAGGGTTAGTGAGCAGCCAGGGAATGAGAGTTCTAAAATTATCTGCCTAGCGTCAATGTGTAAGGTCTTGTACAATGCATTTCAGAATACTTTCTGTGGGGTTTCTTTTGGTGGCTTTCCCCCCCCCTCAAGAATCCCGCTGCATGTAATGACAGCTATCCTGCTGTCCATGTTTAAAGGATAACTATCCTGCAGGAAAACAAGCCCCTCCCCCCCCGCCCCAGTTCCCCCTTACACAGTAGAGCTCTAGTTTCCAAAGATGACACTGCTAAAACGGCAAGCTTTTGTGGGTCACTGGTGGTTAGGATGGGTGGTGTTAGTGAGTAAGGGAGGGGCCAGAAAAGCATTTATCTACAGTGGGACTACAAGGTCTGTCCAAGAGAGTTACTGTTTATAAAATCAGCATTGAACTTAAATGGCATAGTATGTGTGTTTTTATACATTTGTAATTATAGAAGATTTGTCATTTCAATGCCTTCTTGTGCACCTGGTTGTGTATCTCCCCTTTTCTCATCCATGATAAGGGTTTCTGGGACTTAAGACTTGGCAGGGAGGGAGGACTATTTTGGAATAGGCATGTAGTGACCTATGATTTGACTTACATTATTAGGCAATGGCCCAACAGTTGCTATATAGACCTACTGAGTACCAGCATTTGGGAAGTGAGGTCTGCAAAAGAAAACAAAGCATTTTTTCCTGAACATGTCCCATAACTATGGTAGCTCAATGTGACAGGATAGATTCTTGCTATTTCCTGGGCTTCTGCAGCGCGCTAAGCCAAAGCTAACTGGATTTTAGGATTACTTGCTGTTCAGTACAGCATTGGCATTGCAAGATTATAATGCAGGACTTTCCGACCACTGGAGTGTACAATATTAAATCCTGCAATATAGTTTCTATAGTATTGCATTACATTCCCTCCTCATTAATCCATTGTTCCCTAAACCCTGTATTTTTAATGATCAAATAATTGTTCTGTTACAGATAATCCTAACAGGGCTAAAGCTAGTTGGTAAGCTAGACTACCTAGTTTTACATAGGAGAAAAATAGGGGTGGAGGAAGTATGTAGGGGGGAGTAGATAATTATATACAGCACATATTGGTTCTAACATCATATTTATCTTAATTATAAGAATCTGTTTGAGAGATAAAGAAAATTTCCCTAGAAGACAGCTAACTAATAGCAGTGGTTTTATCTGGTTTGCTACTGTACTTTTTATTTGTAGATTTTATATGCTTTACAGAGTGGTTGTGAATATGGTTATAACCACTTTACAGATGAGGGGTCTTGAAGATCAGAGAAAAAGTTAGAGGGGAGCACCAGGTCTGCTGCCACCCATGCTATGTCCTCTTTGACTTTCCGAGAACTTTTTTACAGCCACCCATAACTCTGCTCCCCATTGCAGGCTCCAAGCAGTGCACATGTATCTGGGGGTTGAATTTCAGCCGTACTGCTCTCCTTTTGCTGACAGTGCAGTAGTGAGCTGAAACAACAACATGCTATTCCCAAGGCTGCATGGATAGTGCTAATGCCAATGAATAAGTAAAGCTTTTTTTGTGATGATAAGGTGATACTTGTATATTATGCCAGATCTTATGCTGTTAAACAAGAAAATCTCTACTGATTCTCATTTCATTTAAGAAAAAAAAATACTGAGGAGGAAAAAATCAATATTTTCAAACTGGGAATGTATGTTTATCAGGTTTCTGAGAGAGACTGGAGGCCAAATACAAAGCCTCACATAACAATTAAGTTTGAGGAATTTTGCCTTGAAATTAAAATCCTTTCCCTTTTCACACTTTTTTAGACTCCAGGAGGGTAAGAGCAGTGTCAAGCCAATAAGTTGGAGAAGGGCAGGGAGCTGAGCTGGTTATTACCTTCCCAACTGTTTGTCAAGCCCTCAACAACACCCTGAATTTAAAACCCCATTGGTTGTGCGAGAAGATGACGCATGGAGGGGCAAGAGTAAGAGCTGTCACTTTGGTTGGCACCAGTTATTTGTGATGGTGGTGTGGGCAGGAGACAACACCAAGACTTCGGGCCCCATCTTGCTGAGATGAGTGAACAGACATGAAGAGCATCACTGACTACAGTGTGGCCCGGGCAATACAATCATAGTCCCAATGTCCTTCGGTAAGCCAGACTGCCAAAAGGTAGAAAGCATAGCCAAGATACTTTTTAGGGAAGGATGTATCTGAGTAAGCTTATACTAGAAAACATCTGTCAGGAAAGCTGCTCAGGCTCCCTCTGTGGGGGTTTGAGCTGTGTTTGGTTACAGGAGAGAGGAGCTCTTGGTGTGGACCCTCCTTCTCCTTTGCTAGCCTGGGGGATAAACAAGGGACCCGAGAAACTGCAATATTTCAACCATGTGCCGTTAGAGCCTGAACTGAAATCTCAGGAACATATAGCATATTTGGATTATTAATATTTCTACTACTATATTTACCTTTGTAGCGGTATTTATATCAGGGGGTCCGTACACTTGACAATTTGCGGAAGATATTGGTATGTCTGTTTTACAGGATGGAGAAACAGGGAGGGCTCCTGCTTCCCCAGGCAGGCTGGTCACTGAGGCAGCCTGCTTAAAGTCTTGGTCTGACTCCTCCTCGTAAAACCTTCTCCTGCATTGCGAGGAGGCTTCAGTGAACATCACAGCTGAGATGGGGATGGTTTTGGGTGGCAGGTTATGGGACAAAATCTTCCAGCCAGAGCTTTCATGAGCAACACTAGCCAGAGTAGACATCCTTGTATCTGGCTTCTGGAAAGGGAGATAAACCAGTCTTAAATGAGCAATTTTACTGACAAACAACTCAGCCTGTGATGTGTGAGAGATCTGGTGCTTTTCACTGAGTGAAAACTGATCTGTGCCATAGTAGCCAGATGATTCACCACACAGAAAAATTTAGAAATCAGAAAATGCCTTGTGACAAATGGTCAAACACAGCACAGGGCTGATCCCATTGGTGTCCGGTGTCCCCTCCAGATCATTAACTAAGGTTAGAGGCATCTCTGCACGGCTCAGATTTGCAGCCAGCAGCTCCCCAGTTCATCACAATTTTTCTGTTTATTATGCAGAGTGAGGAGGTGGGAGGCTACATGTTCGTCTAGCTTGGGATCCTGGGGTAGAGCAAGGATTCTGGGAAAGAAACAGGGCATAAGTACCAAAAACTCCTCTCCCTTCTACAGCTCCTCGCCTTCAGGCATTGAGAGGTTTAGGAGGGGTTTTCCTGAACCGTGTGGCATCCCAACCATCCTGTTTGTTAGACACATCTCTCATGAATTTGTCTAGTCCCCTTGTAGGCTTATTTTATACTTTTTGGCCTCTGCAGCATCCTGAGGCAGTGAGTCACAACTTAATTACACCTTGTGCGAATAGGTTCAATGCTGCACTGGAACCGGCAATTAGTACTTGCAGTGGCGATGCAAAGAGACATTTTCTGTGTGAAATGTACTTTTCATCAGCACTACCCCATGAGGGGAGCTGCCTGTTGAAGCTTGCAGGAGATAACGGTTTTGAGGGGGGGAAGGGGCCAGTGCCAGCCATCACATCGCCAACGAGCAAGAGGAGATAGTTAGGTACTGTCAGTGTGGTGCCGCACACCTTGTGCTACCTGGCACTGGAACAATTAAAAAACCTACATTGCTCGCTGAACCCCAACTGCTTATTTGGTTCACTGTGGCCATGGAAACGCCTGACCTATTTACACCTTCAGCAGAGTGAGTGGTGATTGGTGGAAGCAAGGTGGGAAAAGGGGGAATGCTTTGAATCTGGATTTTAGAGTCTTTTAATTAAGATGATGTACATGAATGAGTGTCTGTGTGTGCTTGTGAGGGAGAGTCAGGGGAACACGGCCCAAGCAGGCCGGGGTTCCTGCATCAGCACAGCTGCGGCATCGGGTGCTCCTTGAGCAAACGTGATTTGCCCGGAGCCTGGGTTTTGCATACGTAAAATAACATTTACCTTCTCACCCGCCATTTCCAAAGGTTTGTCCATGGCTTTTCTCAGGTCTTAGGGGAATTCGTTGTCCTGTCACTTTGACAGCAATCTCCTTCCTGCTGTCTTTGCAGCGTTCATCCCTGAAAAGGCTCCTGTATGTGGCAATCAGCTTGCCCTACCGAGGAAGGAACGGAGAGGAGTCTCATTCTGCACAAGGGTTGCCCGTGCACCTTACAACTGTCATCTGCTCCTTGCCCATCTCTCAGTACAGCCAGGAAGATGGGAACAAGCAACATAAAGTCATTTGGCCACATCAAATGGAGCAGGAGATTTCACTTAATTGGAGCTGGGGCTTTTACTTAGGCTGCAGATTCCTGTGACAGGATAATGCCATGTAAGTTAGCAGAGCATGGGCACAGCAGATGTCAGGCTGAGCTTCCAAATTCTGTTCTTCTGAGGGCACGTATTAATATAAATGGGCAAATTAGGTTTTAGAATAGCAGTTACCTGAAATGGAGCCCTAGCTAAAAGAAGAGGAGATCTGCTGGAGAGGGGAAGCTATTAAACTCTAGGTGTAAATAAGACCTCGGCAGATACAAGATAATCACGGTGTGTATTAAGAATGAAAGGAACTCCAAGACTTTAAAGATCTGTTGGGAAATCTTGAGGAAGAAAGGACGTTCGCATTTTATATTAGTGAGAGAGAGTCTTTAATATCCGCAAAGCATCTGATTAATAACCATAGCATCAGACCTCAGGAATGCAAATGTGGTAGCTCTTTAAGATGAAAGCTCCCCCTCCGCACGCTTTTAAAAAAAAATATTTTTTTTTTGATTGCATGTTTCAAAACCATTCGTGTTCTGGCAGGTAACAGTTTTTTATCCTGAAAGTAAGGGTTGACTGAGGAACAAACTGTGCAAATTCTGTTCTCAAACACCAAAATTAGAGAGAAAATACCATCTGTCTCCTCTCCAGCCTACTCTCCCTGGTCCCAGTAATGCCTTCTAGTGGAAAAACAGTCGTGAGGCTACTAACACGACAAAGAGCAATGCATCATACCGCAATGGTTTGTGTGTGCAGAGGGACCACTGCTTCTCCCCAGAGGAGGCAGGTGGAAGCCCCGTTCTCAGCTGGATTGGGAAAGATGTTCACGCTGCCCTGTGCCGCTGGGCCCCTGCCTAGGCTTGGTGGGACTCCATTTCCATGGCAAAGGCTTTCAGGTGGCATTCCTGAGAGCTTTCTCCTCGCCCTGCTACAGCAATCAAATTGATGGAGCTTTGACAGCAGCTGTGACTCATTTCAGGAAGAAATTCACTTGAGTGCTCATTATCACTTCAGCATCATTTACATTTTTCCCAGTCAGGGTGAATATTTTGTTGTGACAGGGCACAGGCTCTTTCCTTTGCCCTGGGAAGCCTGTGCAAATGGACTTTCTACCTGGAAGCTCCTGCCAGAAGCTTTGCAGCTGGCTGTCTTTTCTTTCTGACTTCTTTTTTATTCCTTCTTGTCCTTAATGGCTCTCTGGGTTTTGGAGACTTGTTACACAACACTGTTTTTTCCCTCCTCCAGCATCGCTGAGCAAATTTCAAGGCCGTGGAGGAGGGGGAGGAGAGTCTGATGCACTGAGCCACCTTTGCCCATCCACTTGTGACTGGGGTATAATAAGTACAGTTGATTTGAGACTGCCAACAGTTTGCTGCCAAATTGAATTTTTCATAAACTGATTATTGCAAAGTGCTCTTGGCAGAGAAAGGTTTAACACCTTTCTAACAAGCTCAGCTCAGCGCAGCTTGTAAGAGGGATACTGTAATAATAATCCCCTTCTGGATCCTTGGCCAGGATTTTGGATTTACCGAGAAACTGTTTCCACCCCTGTTCCCTCACCCATGAGTAAACCCACTTAAGCTTTTTTCATCGCTATTATTGGTACAAGCATAGGAAAACTTCTCTGCTGGTGTAAAGCAGCCTACCTCCATTGATTTGTGTGCCCTGAGTTTAGTACTGTGGGGGTGATCATATGATTCAGACACAGTCGATAAAGTTGATGGTAATCTACCCTCAATAACTTAGTCTGAGCATTTGCCTTCAAAAAGAGCTATGTAGCCAGGGAAAGGCGCCGGCTGAACTACTCAAACAATATATCTGACAACTTCTGCCACATGTTTTCTGCTTGCAAAATACTGATCCAAGAAGTTTTGGGGTTTATAAGGCATTTATTCTTCATTTTGTGTCAGTGGGTTATAAAATAGGTAGGTAAATTTGGTTACTCAAGTTGCAATGTTGTCCTTGTTGCCTGATGACTGTCACTGTACAAGCAGAGAGAGGCCACTTCTGAGGAAGCAGGGCAACCTTCTACCTCCAGGCAAGTTCCTTTGCTTATTCAGAGACACGTGGGAATTGGACAGGGTCCCCACAATATACTTGCATGAGCGTTCAGGAAAGGAAAAGCAGATCACAACTGAAGGAAAGCTGCTATTTGCAATTAGCCTAAGTCACGTTTAGAGCTCAAAAATTACACACCAAGAGTATTATTTTGGACTAACGACATCCTTTCAGTTTAGCTACTGGAGGCTGTGCCCACTCAGACATTGTGGAGGACCTGGTTCACGGTGGTGCCTTGATGTGAATTCCAGCCACGTAGTCCAGGGGGTGGGCAGGGATCCCACGGTGCGAACACATCTGCTTGGCAAAGCTGGCAGAACAGATGCTGGGTGTAAGTGATGCTTTAAAAAAATGAAAAATTCATCATTTTAAACACCCCCACCCCTCAGATCACCTTTCTAGCAAGTGCTCCTAGCTTAAAATAAATAGTACCTTAGCAATAGCAACAGGAGGAGAGCATGTCCGTATTTATTATTCTATTTGCTTTGCCTTTCCTTCATATTTATACCACTAAAACACGGCAGGGCTTCACACATGCCACTGACATAGATGCAACAGAAGGCCCACGCTGCTCCAAAGGGGAGATGTTTATGGAAGTGCCAAGGAGCAGAACAAAGGCACAATGTGCCGCTGGGTCCACCACCAGCAAGCGCTTTTGTGGAATAATCTGTACAGTATATGGGACGCATACAAATGATGCGGTCACAATTTAAAACGATGCCATCTGTTTAGGAAATCTGAATGTTTTTGATCTGCCCCTGCAATGAAAAAAGAAGTAGGAGTACTGGGGCTTTGATTCTTTTTGGTGGTGCAAACAAGCAAGACGTTTCCAAATGTCTGAGCAGATCCTCTTCTGCTTGGGAGAAGGTGGCTGTGCTGGTCCGTGGAGCAGGCAGGGGAACTGGTTTCACATGTATAAGAATTGTAAATTAATTAAGGCAATGTTGATATTTATAATTCAGATGTTTCCGCTATAATTTTTTACAAACATTGCATAACTTGAAAAATTTTGTGGACCAAAAATCCACAAAAGCTAGAGGGGAAAAAACCTGCGTGAGGTCAAGTCAGGGATTCTTCTTGTTTTCATTCTAGTCCAGGAAGATTTCTTTTTGCTGTCCATTAGCATCCATTTTGAAATGAAAAGTCCTTTTGATCTGAAAAATGAACCTTTGTAATTAAAAGTGAATTTCAGTGAGACGTTTTAAATGATGCAGCAGGTTCACTGCAAATGACCTAAAACCAATGCCAAATTGTCTCAAAAAATGCTTCATCGAGTACTTTCAGCCAGCTCTTCTCAGCACATAGACATCTATAGCAGTAGGAGTTCTGCTGTTAAAACAGAAAGTGCACATCATGAAAAACTGTTGTTTCAGTCAGATAATTCATAAATATTAAGGATAGTTGTTTGACATGATAAATGATACTAAAAATCAGTATGTGGTAGGAGAGGAAAAATGGCAGCTGCGAATGTGCTACAGTTAAGTGGCCAAAGACTTTGGCAATAAAAATTCATGTATTTGTTGTTTTAACAAGAAAACCTATGTTTTATTCTGGTTTTAACATTTCAGACATTGAATAATATGCCAGTAATGAAGAGTTTTAAACAAACAAGAATGGCAGATTAATTAACCACTAATGTTTTTCTGTCATTCCGGGGCCTAAGATATCAGCAAAGATGGGTGAATGTAAGCTTCCTCTTCTAGGGGCTGGGAAATAAAAATCAAAAGTAAGCAGTGTACGTTTTTCACAAACCCATGAAAAAAAGTTCATTTTATTCTGGAAAGAAGTTTAGGGTTTTTTCTCTGATTTTCTCTTTTAATCAGCTAAGGAGGAGAGGGAAGGATAAGCTGCAGTTACAAAGTTCAACAGTTTCATTAAAAAAAAAATTAAAAAGCTCTTTCATTTCTTCAAAAAATGTAAACTACTCCTCAACAGCAGTATATGAAGATGGCCCAGAATAACCAAGCCTTCTGTTGCTTCTCTGCAAAAACACTTGTATCTGCAATGTAGCTTTAGAGGGAGGCGTCTGTGCATCCACCTCTTTGAATTGGGAGTCTGTTTCTTTTGGTGAGAGCTGGGCAAGGAATATTACGGCACGTTTCTCTTCCTATCATACCTCCCTCCTAACCCTTGCGTGCGTGTATATATATATAAAATGTATTTTGAGTTGGCCTCCAGAAGGAGGGTGGCTTTTAAGACGCAGATGTCAGGATCTGCCCCACCCGGTACCTACACGCTATGCGGTTCTCGCGCTGAAGGAGAGGGTAACATCAAAGGCTAAGATGTTCTTTCTCTTCATCCACTAACCTCCTTACAGTGAGTGCATTGCCAGAGCAGAGGACAACAGGTTTGTGAAAGGGAGTGCGACTGCCGTGGTTTCCATAACCTGTTATTCATCCTCAACTCTTTCTCCCAGCCTTCACCCTGTCCCCTCACTGTCCCCAGGCACAGGTCAGGTGAAGCAGGGACCATAACATTTGGGGTTTTCCCACCCTGTCTCCACTAGGTCTGGGAGAGAAGACAGACAGTGATTTGGTTCTTCAGGTTAATTCTGGTCTTTTCGCTTTTGTTAACACACAGGTACCAGATTTGGGGAAAAAAAGCTCCACATTTATTTCAGAGAAAAAAGCTGAAGTGTTGTTTTCATTCTGAACTGGCAACAAAAATGCTCTTGACTTTCTCAAGGCACAGAATTCTAAAAATTCACTTAACGTCCTATTTTACTGGCTTTTCAGTTCTGAATTTATTCTCTGTATTCTCCTCTGGTATGTCAATAGCACACAGTGCTGGTTTTCATCTTTCATTTGGTCTTTTTTGCAATAGCTGAAATACTTATTTTAATCGATTCTTTTTTTAAACCTTAAGAGCAGCTGTTACTTGGTGTTGACTAGCACATCTTAACATTGCTTGTAGATCACAGAGTTTCTTTTTTACATTATGACTGTAAGTGTTTTCTACTTAGCTTAACCTTTTCTATAGGCATCTATTTAGATACCATTCATTTGGATTTATAAAAGAAAAAGAAGCAGGCTCTCTATTGTAATTTGCGTGGCATTATTCTGTTAGACCATGTAATCCAGCATCAAACATTTCTTTAGACACATGCCTTGCCTAGTTTCATTCAAAGCATTCCTCTGCTTGAAGGCATCAGGCAGACCCCTTGGGCAATTTGTTTCCAGTCGAGAGATATTAATGTTTCTGTGTGATAAAATGCTGTTGTTTTCTTCAGTTTCTTCTTTCTGTGGCATTAAGATTGTAAACGCAACAAGTGTTGATGAATGAGGCGCTTGCAGAGCCAAACAGCAAACCCCCACCAGTGAAAGTGAAATGACGTGCTATAGAGACAAGAGTCATCCTTTGACCCATTAATATATATGTTGTGTCTACTTATAGGTTGCTGGTGCAGTGCAGTCTCATTTACTAGCTGGCTGTATAACAAATGCAGTGCCTGTGTCATCTCTGACCCGTGCCTATGGAAAATGAGCTTTTAAAGCCATGATTTTGTACATATACTGCCCAATTTGCTGCCAGAGGATGTTGCATATATGTATGGTATCATCATCTGGTAAACAAATTGTTTTTGTAGTTTGGCCAGCATCATTAGTTAATTAGACCCTGGCTGTTTAGGCACCTGGAACAAGCAGTGGGAATTTAAATTCTTCTGATAAAAGGATTTATTTATAATGAGTCTTGCCCCATAATGAGTTCCAACCGGGGGAGACTGACCATTAGTGGATGACTCACAGCATTACCATAAAGATCAGAGTCACATATTCAATTTTATAAGGCTTACATACTCTTGGCGAGAGTAGGGATTCTAGAAACAAATCTTTTGACTCCAGTTTTTTCATCGTGTTAAATTTGATGCAGTCCTCCTATGCCTGGGAGTAAACAGGCAGCATACAGCAGACTGTTTATTTTATTTCATTTTTTTATTGCTCTTCCTCACTGCAGTTTCAAGAGGAAAAGAAGCTGAGTTTTTAATATTGTGAGAATGCTTAGCCCTTTTCAGCTGGGAGATGTCAGAAGCAGCTGCAGACCTAAATGAAAGGAGCTCATCTCTGAAAATTTGCTATGCTGTAATAAATGCAGGGTTCTGCTGGTGAGCTGCTGATGGCCCTTTAATGTCTTTATACTTTAGCAGTACTCAGAGGCACTGCGGTTCCTCCTGCTCCCTTCCCCCCCTCCTTGCCCACCCAGGCTCAGGATTTCATCGTGTGAAGGCGAGAGTTCACTGTAACATTCAAGGGCTACACTGAGTTTGAAGAAAAGGGCTGTGCCTGGTTTTATCATCCAGCCAGCAGCTTCCCTTCAGCTCATATTGATGTTCTCCTTTACTGGCATATTTGCTTTAAACATTTGGCTCCCTGAGTCACGTTCGTATACTGTGCGTCGCTGGTATGCAACACGGGGGTTGTTATCTATTTATTTTATTTAAGTAGCATATGCTATGTGAGGAAGAGTGTATTTTCCCAGTATCCGTGTGACGTATTTTCCCAATTAGAGGTACACAGCACATTAGGATGAAACCCAAGAACTACCTTCCAGCCTCCAGGTCTCTGCTCTTTTTGTGCTAATTTGTGAGCATCGGCATCTGCCAGTCTGGAGACTGGCAAAGTGTTAAGAGCATGACAGATTCCCAAAAAACGCGTTTACAGCTGGGGAGGCGAGGATAGTGTATGTGGAGCTCGGTAAAAGGATCTCAGAGTTTGACAGAGGCTCTGGGAAACCGTCTGGATGTAGTGTCACCTGCAGTTTAGGAACTTTAGAAAGCTTTTTCTCCCTGAAGTTTGAGAGATAGTCTAGTCATGCTCTACTTCACCACGGGGTAGACGAGGTGTAGGATTGTGGGCTGGCAGGTGAGACCCCGAGGAAAGAGGGGAGCATGACTAATGGGCAAACCAAACACTGCCTGGAGCAGCTCTGGGTAATGTGGAAGAGCTTGGGCCACTGGATGCTTGTAATGGCCAAGAGAATCACTTTGAGGCAAACGGGCATATGCAGACAGATGATAAAACCACAGGATAGTTTGAATTATTTGGAGATTATCACAGCTGAAAGGCAAAAGTACCGTTCACTGCTGGGTAGCAATGGGACTAAACTCAGCATAAAACCCCAAATCTCTCTGACAGAGGAGGAAAGACACCAATTGTTGGGATCCTTCTCAGCCTAACAGAATAAGGGACATTTCTAGTAGGCATTGATGAAAATATGGTTAGAAAAAGAGCCGTATGGGATTTATGAGACTGTAACAAATGTGGCACTTGGACCCCTGCGAGAGGCACTGAAACTGGCAGGGCTATGGTCGTGAGCTGTCACCGTATTTGCTCAAGCTCAGCGATTAAAGGCAATGGTCCCAGTTGTAGCGGGATACTGGTCGTTTGGAAAAGCCATGGTTTCAGGGACAGCAAAGGATATGGTACCAAAAGCAACTGTGGATTTACAGCAGTCTCCATCAGTTGACCTGACTCGAGAGGGCATGAGTGAGAACATGCTTGGCAAGGAGGAGTCCCACGTGCAGGCATGCAGGCTACAGTAAAAAAGAAGCATCAGGTGACCTGACGGTGATAAAACCCATTTCCCCAAGGCAAGTAATGCTCTGGTAACCTATGACCCTGCAAGTCAGCCCATGGCTGCATGTGAGACCAAGCAACAACCGTTGAAGACAGAAGTAGTGCCTGGAGTCTGGAGGAAAGGACATAAGTGGTGGGAAGACTGCCCACATGCCCATGGTCAGGAGGTGCAAGGCAGTCTTCACCTCTTGGAGAAAGATCTTCTGGTAAAAAACTTGTTTTGTTTTACAAGCTCGGAGTCCTCACCTGAGCTTACCCAGCACTCAGCTGGCAGGTGTAGTGCTATAAAGAAGAAAATCATCAATCATAATTATAATGAAACTTGGATTTTTCTATAGCTTGGAATATTGCAGTAAAATACCACCAAAAAGCGAGTTGCTCTACTGACATGATAAGTATTAACATTGGGAAATCATTTTCTGTCTTAAATTTCCCTCACACTTTTTATTTCAGATGCCGTTTTTACATCAGGTTGATTTTTTTCAGACATAAATAGTCCCTTATATAAGACTTTCACTGTCCATTTTCTTCTGAAGTTGCTCATTTGTTCTTCTTCTATTGTAGGAAACCTGTTTGTAGCTAGAATATGCCAAGAAAAAAAAATGGTCCTTTTGCTCCTTTTTCCCAGCATGCTACCCAGCTGTCCCAAAATCTCATTGCTCTTCAATACTGAAGACTTCAAGGCAGAGAGATAAATAGAAAGAGACTAAAAGTATCTTTATATGGGGCAGTTTGCCATTTGGCGCAAGCCTCAGTCTGAGTCAGTGTTTAATTGTGTTTACTGATCATAGTTCTGGCCTGGATATTTTAAAATAGATGTTATCTATTAAAAAAAAAAGAAGAGGGGGAAACCAGAGGAAAATTCACACTGTAAGGTGCCTGAATGCTTTTAAAATTTTATTTTTCCTTTTAAAATAAAGAGCCTGGGAAATTGAAAACATCCACATTATGTTAAATGCAAGTAGAGACTTTGGAGTGCCAGTTTACCAAATATGTGCAAAATCCAGATGTAATTCATTCCTGCTGTTGCAGCCAGGATGAATTTATTCCAAGTTCTATACAGAAACCTTTAATTCCCTGGTGTGACAAAGACTGGCAAACAGCCAGGTTGTGTTAGATGTGCCAAACGTTGTAGGCTGTGGTTACTTTTTGTCTAAAGTGCCCTCAGTGACCTCACTGTTGTCAAGTATTTCCTATGGTATTGTATGCATGAGCAGCCAACGAAGTTCATTAAGCCTAAAATATCATAGCCATTAGCTAATGGTGACAAGCTTTGGGGTATTTTTTTTCCATTTGTTTGGGGGGTTTTTGTACTCCCTTAGCCTGTGATCCTGCAATGTGAAATTCCCCTGGTAACCATGTTGTGAGAATGGGGTAGATGTCTCTAAATTGGAAGCTGAGCCATAGAAAAAAGAAATCTTTCTGGGGTCTTTTTCTCTATATAGCTTATTAAAGGGGTAATGCAGCATTACTCAACCCGGACGGAAAGCAGCCTGTGAGTGAAGAACCACAGTGGAGTGCAGGAGAAGAGGCAGGCATGGAGGCTGATGCTCCCACCTCCGCGCTGCCTGGAGAGCATGCACAACTCTCCCGAAGGTTTGGCAAGCGAAGTGTGGCTCCCAGCAACCTGAAGTTTCTTTACTGGAGCAGTTCATCTGCTCTCCCGTCGGGGGTCCCATGCAGGTGTATCACACTTGAGCAGAACAAGAATCCAGCTCTTTGTGGCTAAACTGTTTCCAGGTGCAGGCAACGAACTCCACGTTTGGCTCCTTGTGCTCCACCTTCCCCAGAGCAGCCTGCAGCAGCTGTGGCAACACTGCCAAAAAATAATAACAGTTAAAAAAAAAAAAAAGCTGTCCATTTTCCATAGCTCGTTTTCTTTTAGAATTAATGACAGTTGTAAAAAAACCAAACAACAAAGATGCCCCCCGACCCCCCATCCCGAGCACCACTGGGAATTTGGCATGTAGTTTGGCATGGCTGTGGGCAGGGAGGGGGGCAGAACATCAGGCTCCATGTCACGTGCGTGGGTTTGGTAGGACAGCTTTTCCCTGCAAGAGTGATTCCCAGCTTTGTTTTCTTATTTTCAAACTTACTCTCTAAAGGAAGTATGAGAAATAGAATAGATCACATATATAAAATACCCAGGCGGAGTGTTGCTGGTTTGGGTCTTTCATCCTTAAATTGATAAAAACATTGTGAGTTTCATAAAACCTGAAGGATACATCTGTGTTCCTCCAGCAGTGCGATAATAAAATCAGCAAAGGCCGATGCTACCGCATGGATACATCGCTCACAATAAACATTTGAAAGGCATTACATCTCTACAGTAAATAAGGCTGTCAAAGAAGGCCACTTTCAGCAAATCATACTAAATTATGGCATGTGAAAAGTATTGCAGATTAGCTACTTTAGTTCATTCAGTGCTTAATGGCCAGTCTTGAATGGCAGGCAAGAAGAGGGAAGCTGGTGGTATTCAGCAATGTATTAGCTATGTAAATACAGGGGAGGTGTCGTGAACCCAATTCTGCTGCTGCTGCCCTGCACCTTTGAAATGTAAGGGAGCTTCAGCGCTTCTCCAAGGAGGTTGGCAGCAAGTGCTGGAGCGGACTCACGGTAGCTGTGGCACATTGTGCTGCTCACTGCACTCCCTCTTTGTGGAGACAACGTTGAGTGTTTTCCTTTTCCCTGATCACATTGAAGCCATTCAGGCTGAAAATGTGTTTTGCTCTTTGTGTATCAGTGCGACAACCAGCGACAATGTCTCTTCTTTTTGCTGTCGGCATTAGCAGTTGATTAGCAGCCGTCCATCCCTGCCCGTGCTGCCTGCCTCCCCTCCCCACTCTGCCACTGGCTCTTCTTGCAGCCTTGGTCAAACCAGCTCCCTCCTCTGCTTGCAGCCATATACCAAGTGGCACTCCCAAGGCTTTTTTCCATTTGTGTGTGGATCAGATAGATGGAAACCTCAATAGAAAGGAATTATTAGTATTTGTAAAGTGAATTATTAGTATTTATAGTGCCTCTGGCAAACTCTGCCTTTTTAAAGGAAGTGCCCATAATTAGTTATGGTGTTTTAATTAGAGAGAGCAATCTGTGATTAACAAAGGGATGCTGTATTTTATATCTGATTTTTATTATTCTTATTAATCAGCAGTACTTCACAGATGTTATATTTTCAGTTACTTGTAATGCTCTTTTGTGTATTTTTTTCCACGTCAGGGTGGAGTAATTGAGTGAAATATTTTTATTGTGTTTTAAGACGCAGTCAGCCTGACGGGGAGACTCGGTTCATGTCATATTGGTGCTTGTGGCAGCATTGTACAAGTTACTTCGGATGCTCTTGAGGGGAAGTAAATTTCAGTTCTTGTGCTTTAAGTTTCAATGCTTTTCTTCTTCTATGGTGTATGTCACTTGCTGAACTTAAAGCATATAGGCTATATAGAAATTTAGTTTACTATCCAATTTCTTTTCCTCACTTAAGTGGTCATTTCTATTAACTGAGTGTTTAGACATCATTGTGGAATAATTAGTCTGATCAAAATATCTCATGTGTAATTGACCATAGACAAAATATTTTTCACTTGTTCTTTTTATTTCTTTTCTGATTAAAAAAAAAAGAATTCACCTAAAATTTAGTTTTGTGGTGAACTCAGATATTCTTCATGACGGCAACTGTATATCCTAAATGACCAGTTTGAACGTGAAATACATTTTGTTCTAGTAAATGGTTGTTCTTCATGTGGTTTTATCTTAGTCTAGATAGCTGAAATTGGTACTAAACCTGGTAAGGATGCAGTGATGATATCTGAGCACGTTTCAAAGAGCCTGTATTTTTCTATATTTTGCTTTAGAGACATATGTATTCAACTGCAAGTGTCTAGCTCAGAATGACCATGGACATTAATTTCCTGCAAGATGTGTGTGACCATTCATCTGTTTGTATGTACTTTATAGACAGCAAGAGACATGGTCCTGAGGATCATATGCTCCTTAAATAGGTTGCTTTGCTGCAAAAGATGGCAGAAAAAATCCTGAACAGCTTCACACTGTTGGCATTTGCAGTTAACACCCTTCTTGTATATGACAGAGCATGTGCAAGAGGTGTATGGCCACCTAAGCTCACTGTGAAAAGCAGAGTAAAATGGTTCAGAGTTGTCAGTACTACAAGATTTATATTTGTTCCTTGCTGTTATGTCCTGCATGCACCGTGCAACCTTTAAGCTGATAGCCCCCAGATTTTAATTTTCAGGCTAAATCCCTCGACACTTTTGCAGTCCTCACAGCTTTGGAGGTAGAGCCATTCCTGCAAAGTGTAGCCTGCTGGAGAGGTTGTAACTGCAGATTTAGACTGAATGTTAATGGGATGTGGAATTGGTGGAGATGGGAAGGGGGAGGAAGATATTTTCTTTCCAACCAGAGATGCCTCTAGCTAGGTGAAATTGGTGTGATCCTACCAGTCTCCTGCTCAAAAGGCTCCGGCTGGGGCTGACAGAAACAGTGACGTGGCCTCTGCCTTGGAGCAAGAGGCACACATATACACGCTGTGTATCCATCCAGGCTTTGCTGTGGGGGCCAAAAAGCCTTTAGCTTTTTTCTCCTGTCTCTTCCTCCCCTTCTGCCTTTCCTCCCTCCCACAACTCTACATCTGTATGTAATTGCTACTATTTGTTTTGAAATCATTTGGGAAACTTTTAAAACAAAAAAGTGGTTAGTGTATTGCTATTTGTATCTGCCTTAATTTCCTTATTTATCCTTAAAGATATCTTTTGGAAAGGTAGCCAGGCTTTGGGATGCCCACATTGACTATAAGCTGAACCTTTTAGATATCCTAGTCACCTTCCCTCCTACCTCCCCTCCTACCTAGTGATTCAAAATAAGAGAGAGCTTCCTCGAGGGGAGTGCTTACCTGTGCTTAATTAGAGATTTAACTGTAGCCTCAAATGCTTTCCCAAATAGGAATCATCAAGTGAATCACAGCCTTGTGAAAATCCCTGGCAGGGAAATGTTAGTTCTGAGGCATCCAGATGGTTAACCGTGCCCTTGTTTTGAGCTTCGCTGAAGAGTGCATGAAAAGACTCACAGCTAGAAATACTAGCGCTTGCATTTATTTATTTAATTTATTTTGGCTAGAATCCTGTGCACGCAGGTTCCTGATTCTCTCGAAATCAGAGTTAGTGAATGTTGGCATTTACTAAAAAGGAAATGCTTTATTGCATCAATGTGTGTCTAAGCTAATGCAGATTTCTAGGGTAGCAGAGAGATGGTCCTGGAGGTCCCTCTTACTTACTGTTGCTGAAGGAAAGAATGGAAAGGTAGAGGGAAGAGAGCAACAGATAGAAAGAAAAAAAAAAAAGAAAGAATTAAGAAGCTAATAACAGTGAAAGCTCACTGCCCAGGCTATGTCTCTTGCTGTGTTTGAATGATTTTTCTTTGTAGACAGCTTTGCATGGCACTATTTTTAGAATCTCTTTAATAATTGAGCTGTAGCAATTGTGCTCAGCAGTTAGAACAGGCAGGGAAAATAGCATCTCAAAAAAAACATGCGACAGGGTAATAATTTAAATCAAACCACATTATACTGTGCTTCCGTTTTCCCCCTCCCCTGGAAAGGTGAAATGCTGCAGAACACTGAACACGGGGGGAAAATGAAAATTGGGCAAGTTTACAGCCTGTAATAAAATCCATCAAGAGAGTTTATGTTTTAGAGGTGGAGCACAGGAAGAGGAGATCTGGTCAGCTGTTAACGAATTACTGTTACTGGGTGGTTTACGATGGGAGAGACTCAACTTCCCACCATTGGCAGTGAATTAGGAGAGAGGAGCCTGCCTCTACCTTGCAATGAGAGAATTCTTATAGAGGAAAAACATTTGTCAAACCACACCGAAACAAGCACAAAGCAGGAGTCCAACGAACCGCAGGGAGCTCCAGTGGTAAAGTCACTGATGGGTTTGTCTGTCTCCTGGTACAATCCCGCCTGGTACAATCAAGTCAATGGCAGTCACCGGCACAGAGCCAAGTGCCCACTCGGCTCCTCCCAGCTGCGCCATATGTACAGGCAGGTTTGCCCATACCGATCGCAACATATTGTCCCCAGCGTCTCTCCTTACAAGCAGCAAAGTTGGGGCTCTTGCAGGAAAATGATTGAGATGTGGACAGTAAATCCAGGATAAATGAATCACTGTCTAACATCTCTTGAAAATACAGGGACAGCAGCTACTATGGCAATTTGTAGATTAATACCACACTATTTTGATGTTTAGTGAACTCTATCCATCATAATGCTGTTATTTAAAACACAATTTGATAATATTTTTAGTTTTCATTATATTGTGATAATATTTTTATTAATGATATGTCCAAGCCTGATGGCATGTTTAAGTCCTCTTTAAGGATTTCAGACATTTACTTTGCAGTTCCAAGTTGGTTGTCTTGTCTTATATTAATATGTTTCATTACTATACAGACAGAAAATACTTTGAAATGTATTTTCAAATACATTATTTGAAAAAATAATGTAAAGTATTATGATTAGCACTAAGTAGTGGCTGGCTTTAAAGAAATAAAAATAGGAAAATTTCAGTTACCGTCTCACAATGTAATATTACAACACAGTAATAATTAGAATCCATTTCTGAACAAAACCATGGGAACTCGTAACAAATTCAGAATTTCAAAAATGAAAATTTTACAAGCTCCTATTCTCTAGAATTTTCTTTTAACATAAAACTGTCTCTCTTGAGAAGACTGAAACAAAGATATTGAGAATTTCTTGTCAACCAAAGAGTCTGAGTGTCGACCTGGTCTGCTCAGGATGTCTGAAAACTGGGTGTAAGCTTGAAAATACACTCCCCTGGGAGTGGGAATAGAACCTTTATAGATGATGACTATAAAGAAGCTGTACTTGTCTCTTAGGAAGCTTGATTTTCCTGTCAGCACATGGAAGACTCCCCTCAGCATTCCTTTATTCAAACTTTTTACAAATACTAGAATTTATTTGTTAATACTTGAACTCAGAATCTTCTACCATAACACCTCCTTCTTCCACTTCTGTGACAGTTTGTGTGAAATAATAGTATTGGCAATCTGATATGAGCAATATCCCTACGATAAGAAGCTGATGTTGAAGTTATTGGCTTCCCTTCATGTTTCAACAACTTGTCTATCAGGGTGAAAAGGCT
Organism: Haliaeetus albicilla; assembly: GCF_947461875.1. Classification (NCBI taxonomy): domain Eukaryota; kingdom Metazoa; phylum Chordata; class Aves; order Accipitriformes; family Accipitridae; genus Haliaeetus; species Haliaeetus albicilla. Next base: position 22,771,357 of record NC_091484.1, on the reverse strand, counting down.
CTTTTTCAAAAACAATTATAATAGCCTAAGTCATAAAGTTCCACTAAAAATGTTAGAAATACAATTATATGGCATTAGCCTTCTCTCCTGTTCAGACCTAATTTGGAAAGGAGTCCCTTCTTTGAAATTCAAGAAGAATATTAACATTAATTTACTTCTATGTGTTGTCTTTGTTAGTTGGGCTTTTACTTCCTTTTTTAAACTATTGTGCACTTTTTGTATTACCTTGCTTGTAATAAGACTGATTTTTAAAGATACTCACTTGCAACTAAATTTTAAGCTCCTGGTTTTTGACCAAATTGGAGTTGTTGTATCCTAGTTCATGAATTGTATGTTGACCTAGTTCCCAGAATATTTAGTTTAATTTGGGAGCTGTCAGGAAAAACAGAAAGTAAGGAAGACTGTGTCTCAGGATAAGCTGCTCCTCAGTAGATGTGTAGATAGCATCCAATTTGTTAGCGCTGAAGTGTCTATGCCTGTCTGCAGGCAAACTAATTTGAAAATTAAAACTAAGAATGTCACATTCATGAATAATAAAGTAATCCTAGCAGGGCTGTGGAAGGGATTGTGTCAAGAACTGGTAGTTTGGAGACTAGGCTGAAACTGTGATCGCTGGATCCAACTAGTATAGGCTTGCCTGGGCTGCCACAAGGCACGAGGAGGCACTGAAGTAAGACCAATGTGTACTTGAAGACAGATTGCATATTTTCCAGATATCTGTAACTGTCTGGTTGCTTTGAGACTGCGATGTGTCTGAAGGACTTTTTGTTAAGCCTGTCATCCATACTTTTCTGACATATCATCATACAAAGATTAGCCTGAGAAACACTAAGTCCTTCAGCCAGGTGGTTTCTGGATGCTGGATGTGAGCAAGATGAGGTGCAGAAAATGCCCAGGATGTGTCTGCTGCAGCCGAGAGGATCCACCCAGAGAAAGCACATGAGGGGTGTGGGCTGTACGTGACAGATGTCCAAGAGGTCTAGTTCCGGGGCTGAGACCCATGGCTGGTGATGGCAGACACGGTGGAACAGCAAAGGGGAAAGGCAGAAGTGCATACAGCCAGTACTCTGATCTCCTTCCCGAGAAGAGATTGGGGTTAAACTATAGCACGCCCCACCCTTGCAAAATATGGACTAATTTCTAATTATTTTTTTAAATTTAGAAATACTCTATGCTTTCCAACAGCATCTGTACTAACTCAGAAATAGAAAGATTGACCCTAAAGCGTTCGGTATTATAGAAAATTCATTAGGCCCTGAAGAGCAGAAGGGCTTTGCTCAGGATTTCGTCTTTTATCCTCCGTCTGTTTGCCTCATCCCCAAAGTGCCCTCACTGTCCTCTCTGGTGGTCCCAGCAGGTAAGGAAGAGATGTGTTTGGGGTGAGTTGAGAGTATTGCATGCTCCCCAGAGGAACAGACAACAGCTGACTTTCACCCATGTTTTCCTCAATACGAGCAGTGGCTTGGGCTCTACCTACTTGCCTTTGTCTCTGAAACTTGTAGGATCCTGAAAGTATGAGAGCTCTGTCCCAGTGGCCAGGAGGAATTTGTCAGTTCTGGGGGGAGCGGGGGAAAGAAAGGGAATGACACTAGGCAGCGTGCAGGCAACACAATCGCATGATCAGATTGGTCTCAAAAGTACACTGAAACATAAATTTGGCCTTCAGTTTTAAAAGAAGACTTTAAAAACTTAATGTCTCTTAACTTTAAAAACTTAATGATTAACAAAATGTTAGCGTCTCATATAAAAGAATATTTATAGGACTCTCTAAATGGTAAGCAGAGGGAAGTATCTTTACTAGACAGTGGACTTTTATATGAATTTAAAAAAAGATGTTCAACTTTTCTTTGGAGACTTATCAGCTGATAAGGAAAAGTTACCGATGTAGTAACTGAGGGATAGAGGAATATGAATAGGCAATAAAAAATTAATGGTATTGTTTTCATTTCAGCCTCATATTTGACTTTATGCTTACTGAATGTTCGCTTTATTTATTGTGAGGCATAAATGTTGGAGTTATATCTAAATATACAATATATATTTAAAAAAAATACTAGTATGAATTTCTTTGCACAAAAAATTCATTGTTTATGGTTTACAAGGTTGGCTGATATGCAAAGAATATGTGTAACATCTCTCTGCAGAAAGATAGAAATGTACATATATCATTATACTTGCAGGCATTCAGCAGAATGGCAATTTTCAACTTCACAGACCTTCCTAAAGCTCAGCTGCATGAGCCAGTTGGACCCATGAAATTGAAAATGAGCTCAGATTGGTTTGGAGGGATTAGAGCTACAAAGAGCATCCACAGAATGGTGAACTTGGCCTCTCTGAATTATCTGAATCCAACCTCAGAAATTCGAGTTGGACACTTCATTTGATGGAATTTGCAGCGTGTTGGAGAGAGTCAAGTGGACCTGTGGTCCCAGAGACAGCTTTGTGGCTTAAATGTTGTGAGCTTTTAGCTCAAACCTGACTCCTCCAAAGCTTGAACAGATCTACTTAGTATTTGGTGGTATTTAGGTGGATTAAATGTCAGCTGGAAAGCCCATGAGTCCTAACTGCTCATATAAGCTCATAACTCTACTTCTGTCCTTCTTAACCTTTTTCTGAATTATAAGTGATGGGAATTAGTGTTTCATGTCTTAATTTTGTTTCAGTGGAGGGAGAAAAGGAAGAATTTAACATTTAATTTATCCTAACTTTTTTAAAAAAGAAAGAAACAGAGCTAATAGTCAAACACCTGGAAAATCCTTCATGTTAGACCTTGTTAGCATCTCCAGTGTTCCCTGTGTAAATACAAAGACATCTTCCACCGTAGATTTCTAAAATAATAACAATAAATCCTGCTTTTGCTACATCCCAGTGTCCCAGCTTTATGGAAATTAAAGTGAGAAAACATCCTCAGTAACGAATATGGTGGCTGAAATACCTCTGTCCTGGTGACAGAAATAAAAGCTACCTGCTGTTGGGAAGGCGCTTGTTATCTTTTACAGCATATGACATTCTCATCTCTTCAGTGTTCAGCCATTAAGGTGTAATGAACTTCCTAATGTCCATTTGTTTACAGGGACAACTGACAGAGGGATCATTTAATCTGGAGTTCAGTGTATTTTTTTCAAAAGTGAAAGCCTACCACTCTTCCTGCTGAGATCTTTTCTTTGTGCAACTAGCAAAGGCTACTGTTCTGGAGAGAAAAAGAGCTTTTCCAGGTTTTAGGATCACTTGATGCACTAGTTAGTTTTTAAATTGTGACTGCCAGCAATTGTATCATAGCAGAACTCTAGTCACAGCCTCATTGCACCATCTGTGCATTTGATAAAAGACATGTTCATTTAAGGATGTGCTGAAAGGGAGATAGGTAAGAAATTAAAGACTCCTATATTCGTGGACACTAGACTGCCGTACAGTGTAATGGTGTCTTTGTACATAATTTCAACACTAAATCTTGCTGTCAGTAGTTTTATTTTTATGACAAAGATGAAGACTTAACAATAAAATATATAATAATCTTTTTCACATGTAGCTGAATATTTTTCTGCAGAGGCTGATGCTCCACCCCCCCCCCCCTTTCTGGAAACTTGAGAGAAGCTCCTGTTTTCATAACAGCATCTTTCTGCCATTGTTTTTAATCAGATTATCCTTAGCTAACATGCAAACATTTTCCTTTCCTAAGATACCCATTACAAAATGACCATTGCTTTCTGTGTCAATCTAGAGAGACTGAAATTATTGTTAGTCTGATTTTTAGTAGTCTCATAGTGAAAAATAAACCTTTAGAAATTGAGAGTAATGGAAAGAAAATGGCCATTTCATTCTAGCCAGGTAGACACAGCAGAAGGCATCTGAGTGTTAATTGTATAGGAAATATAAAGTCTATATTCATTGTTATGTTACCAGAATCGCTTGGGACAAGGCAACAGGTGATTGTGAGATGCTAAATTTACTGAAGGAGCCATTTCAAATTATATTTTAATTTAGAAACTAATTAACAAATTTACTTGTAAACACATGGAAATATCGATTATGGTCAGAAAGCGTAAGTGCATCAATATTAGGAGCCTGAGCACTGTTCTTCATACACGGCAATGTAGTTAAATGTAGCTTGAAGTGCAACAGTCAGTTCAGACTTATCAAGGGGACATACACATGATCTATACATATAAATGTATATTTGCAGAGTATATACAAATGGATATTCTGGTGCTTTATATGTATTTGTTCCTCTATTCTAAAATGTTTCTTTGAAATAAGAGGGTTTTATCAGACTAGTAAGTAATTTAAGACTTTGTATTACATTTGGGCAAATATGTACTTCTTGCTAATTTATTTTCATTAGATACTCAGATGTATAAATGCACTTACAGCAAACTTACATAGCTCTCAGGAAGCAAAAATTGCCTCATGTTGAAGAAATTTTATGGTACCATTAAGGCTGACCCTAGATAACTGGTTAGGAAGGTTTTATGCTATCACTGCACCATTCAAGGTAAAGTGCTAACCCGGCATTGTTACGGCTTCTGAAGTTAAATGGAGTTCCTGATAGGTCTTTGCAGTTATTTTACAGTTGTTGTTCATTAATACGTAATGGTCAGATCTTGTATGCTTTACTGCCGTTATTTCAAACAGGAACAAAAATAAGGGATTTAAGAGCACTATAAATACCCAGTGCTGACATATTAGAGTGCCAAGACACTGAGCCAAATTTTCAAAAATATTTGATGTTCAGGCTAAATTCTCAAATAAGCTAGATCCCAGTTCTGCACTTCAGTCAGACAGGAAAGCTGCAAGGGAAAGTCTTGCTCTGGTGACTATTTTGGGGAGAAAACCAGGTAGTTTGACTGGAGCCAGCATGCCACCCTGATTCAGTGACCAACAGCATCACCTTCCAGCCTGGGGAGGAAGGAGGGATGCCCGATCATGTAGCACAAAGGCTGCCAATGTTTCTTCATTCAGCTAAGTTTAGAAGCACCTGGTTACAACCTTCAAGGCTGAAGAGCAAGGCTGGATTATTAAATATTAAATATAATATAAAGCATTAAGGAGCAATTGCTTCCTAATTCAGCAAATTCAGGAAGTTTGCAGAATTATGAGGCTCTAGACCTAACTGGCTTTTTGAAACAAATATATCTTTAGACAGTGCTTGAGATGGATCTGTGTATAGATGCAGATCATGAATATGGCAGGATGGAAGCAAGGCTTGTAGAAAAACCTCTAGATCCCTATACTAGATTGTTGTCTTTACACATACTCGTGGAAGGGTGCACGTGCTTTTATTTGCATCGTCTTTATCTGATGACTAACAGAAAAAGAAAGCAGAAATCAAACTTTTAGTATCTGCAACACCTTCTCTGGTACAACCTACAAAACACCAGCCTAAAACTGTCACAGCATGTCTTCAGAAACTATATTCCTTGTACCACAAGGAAGACAACCCTGAAGATCGATGTGCAGCCACTGTCATCCACTCAGATACTGCTGTAGGTGGAGCAGGTAGCATAGCCAGACACTGCCCTTTAAAAAACACCACCACCTAAATAAAACCCTCTTTTATTTCAGTTATTAATAGATCTGCCTAACCCTCTGCCATTCTCTGGATAGAAACCTTCCAAAGTGTATGTTTTGGGCTAAATTTCACTGAAATTTCATCCAATGCCATCCATTTCTAAGAACAAAGCTAGGCAAAAACCCAGCTGTTTTTCCCATACTAAACCCAAGCAAACAAAAGAACCACTCTGACAGATTTTCCTGAAAAGCCCCATTTCCCCAAAGACCTGAATCAGATCTTTCAAAATAGCAGTTGTTTTGGAGATGTGCATTTTTGCTCTTCCCATGAGCATCCACTAAAATTACAAGTTTTGTAACTACTGCTCAGACACATGCAACAGAGATTTCTTTTAATTCTAGTAGCTAATTTTTCTCATGCTTTCGCAACGTTTTGTAAATGAAATCCTCTAAATAATTTAGTTGTCCAAAGCTGCAGCTACACAGTGAGTTTAAGCAAGCAGTCTTGGCACTGCTGTGGATCTGTTAAGGATATACCAATGGACTGTTGATTTTCTGCCCCTCTCAGTCTTTTTTGGGTCATAATATGCTGCACAGAGTTTTAGCTCACACTGTTAATATCTGAAACTGACATGCACAGATCATATATGCCACATTTCTCATGAGGGTCTTTTACAAGTCATGGCTTTCTAAAGAACATGATATGTGTGTTTTATCAGCTCTTTAGCATGTGTTGCTGCCTATAACATGCTTAATTATCTGCACAGATTTTCAGTTGGTCTTCATTTCCTTGAAATGGTTGATCAGTCAAGTCACTGACAACCAAACAGCTGTGTTTACTTCTGTTGGTACTTTGTTTGACCAATTTGCTTTGATCCCTGTAACAAAGAAAAAGCCATTTTGATTCTGGTTTTGGCTCAGAAAAATTGAGTTTGGTGTATGCAGGCTTCTATCCTGACTAGAGCTCTGTCTTCCAGGCATATTTAAAATGGTGAGGAAGGTGGGTCTCAGTCCCCATCCCACTCAAAAAGGTGTTATGGGAGCTGAGTGGGACTCTCTGGATCACTGGCAGTGACAGAAGGGGAGCCAGTGGGGGTACAGTCTGGGTGACTAGAAATCAGTCTGCAGGAAAAGCTGAAAAAGAGATCTGGAGAGAAAGGGAAAAGAACAGGAATAACTGAATAAATGGCATTGGTTTGTGTACTTTAAGGGATGTCAGGATAAGCTCGCTACACTTGGGATTTGATGAAGATTAGGATACTAAGGAAGAGGAATGGATCTGTGATAAGTCTTAGGTTTGGAGGCTGTGATTAGCTATGCAGGGAGAATGGTCATGGGATGAGGAGTCCAGCTGGACGAGTAGCAACTCAAGGTCATAATCAAGAGCTTTCAACAAAGCATCACACTTGAATCCATGCAAATGCACTATTTCCAGAACCTGAAGTGGTTTTTCAAGGACCTTGGATGCAAGCTTTGCTTCTAGAAACTTCTGTGAAGTCTCCCCCACCCCAGCAAAGTATGTGTTTAATTCCCTTTTAGTGTTGTTGCATCTGAACAACACTAACCTACTAGATCTCCACTAGGAAATGACAGAATTCGTTTTGCCAGTGTCATTTTAATTAGCCCCTCCCTGCTTTGCACGTAAATGATTTACCCTGTGCCAAATAGACTTTAACTGCATGATCAAATTTTTCCCTCTGGTCTCATCCTTCTTTCATTGCAAAGAATAGCTCTGATACAGCGACAAACACACACTGTGCAGCAAAGGATTCTGTTTATCTGCAGATCCCCTGCGTCACCTGTTGCAGAAATTAGGAATTGAAATTAGGGAGCTGAAAATGGAGAAAGAAAATTATCATAGTGAAATGCTTTCCTGAAGGTTTTTTTTCTTGCTTCTGCCATGTTGTTCTGATGCATATTTATTAAAGTAAGACAAAGGCAGAGAAGCTTTTACAAGTCCTGTTTGAATAATTCCACAAACTGTTGCCTTAAAACAGAAAATGTTGTCCCCTTAACTGAGATTCAGTCACTGACCATGTGAAAGCTGCAGTACTGTTTTGCTGGTTGTTTCTGTAATGGATCCAATGAGGTTTTTTCTACATTACACTGAATAGGAGCTGTAGTGCTCATGTGGTCACCTACTCCTTCTCAGCTGAAGGCATAGTAACCTCCATGTACGCTGCAGTAACTGGGAGCTGAGAGGCAGTAACATCAGAAAGACTTCCAAATTCAACTGCAGCAGCACCTCACTGAAACCAGTCTTTCAACTGGGAGTGCAAGGTCTTCATTTTAACAGAAACCCAAGGGTCTCATCTCTATGAGCATTTGAGGACTCACAGCATCAAATTAAATCAGTGGGAGATGTGCTTTGGACATAAAAGATGCCATTGAATGGTAAGTACATTTAAACTTTCTAAGGAAGTTGAATGCCTCTTTAGCCTTTGTTCTTCAAATCTGAGCCTCAATTCCTGTAATTTAAAATGGAGTTAGTACCACCTTTTAATCCCACAGATTTTTGAAAAGAAAAAGTAGTATTTCCAAAACTGCTTGAATGCTATAGTGGTATGTGCCAAAGAGTCGTCTGTAAGCAAATTGTTATATTCAGAGCAAGGAGTAAAGTACAAAGCTGAACCATTAACGCTGATGAGGAATTAAATACTGAACAGCTTCTCATAAAGTGTGTACCATCCATCCAGTGTGTTGTACGGTGCAAGGAATCTGCAAAGCAGTAGTCTGTGACCATGCGATTAAAAACTCTGCTAATGCATTCTCATAAAGGGAGTAAACTGAAGTTGCACAGGCCGTTTGAAGCTGCTCAAGAAAGTAGGAGGTTAGGAGTAGCCTTGAGAGTGAAGTAATCAGTAGGGTGGAGTTGAGCATGCTATTTACAATATTCTGCAGTTTATCACATGGCTGTCATCACTGCACATGCAGACTTACCTGTAATTGCAGAAAACTTTTCTGGAAGATCAAGTTTCTTTCCTTACAAGAATGACTGTGATTTGTCTTGTTTATTGGGTTTTGCTGATGGTGACTCTTCATGGAGAGTTTTGAATATGTGCTGCTTCTTGGCATCACTCAAAATAATTTTTCTAAATGAAACTCACTGTTGTATTTGGAAAAGAAAAAAAGTAGTGCAAATTTACCCTTTATTCTAAGCATGGATACTAGAACATGCTCCATCTCTGCCATAGGTTGTTTTGTAATAAACTGTTTTAATTACAAGTAGTCTTGCTGTCCGTGATAAAATTGCATAATCGTGCTGCACTGGGAGCTGTGACTGATAGCTCGGTCTCTTTCTTTCCCTGACTTTTTTCTTCCCCAAACTGCACTTTTGGCAAACTTCATATACTTGCATGTAGTCACTTGGATGTGCTGAGCAGCTGGTGCTAATGATTAGAAATAGTGAAGTAGTTTATCCAGTGAGTGGATTTGTTCATATGATTTTGGAGTTCAGTTTGTGGGGTAACACAGAGGAATGCGAGGTACACGAGGGGAAAGAAAATTTCATGACATCAAATGAAAGCATAAAAAGAAGCAGATGTGCAAAAGTGGAGGTTCTCCTTTACCTCCTGTGTCAAGTCAGAGTTAAGGAGACAGTCTTGAATGGTCTGTTACTGGCAGGAGCTCAGCCGAAAAGGTTAATAAATTTATGAAGTGCTTAAACTTGCCTCCCAGCCTAAATTCAAAATCTTGTTTAGCTCCTTTGAACTATGAAGGGCCTTCTACTTTTATTAAACAACAGAAAGTATATTGGTACTCATAATGTTGGGTTCTTATAACCAGATGTGTCCAGATTACTCAATTTATTGAGTAATCTAAAGTTTTTGGTTTTTCAGGGAAACAGTAATCCAAATACAACACAAAACAACAAACAAAGTTATTCTGCATTTTTACTGGAGGTTCTGAATCCTCTCTTCCTTTTACATAGCTCTAATTTCTTTTGTGGGAATGTGTCAGAACTTAAAAAAGGCTATGAGCATTACAATTTTGTTTGCAATCTAGGGAGACAAGCAAAGCAGGGGTTGATATGCCAGGCGTGATAATGGCCTGTCCCTTTTAGTGAAAGAGCCTTGAGTAATACTGTCCTTCAAGTGGGATATAAGTTTGTTTTAATTCCCAGGCAGGATCGCAGAGTATTTTCTGCCACTGGGTCTAGTGATAACAGGGAAAAACAAACAAGGCGACAAGAAACAGCAGCAACTATATGGGTATCATTGGTAAGCCAAAGCTTCCTCTAGGTGTTTTTTTTCACCCTGATAACTGTCTTTTCTCATGATACAGAAAGCCATCTCTGGTCATAAGAAGAATGTTTGAGAAGCCAAGTCAAAGAAAAGCAGAGCCAGGGTTTTACCATGAAATTTGTTGACAACTGAAAACACCTAAGAGAAAACACTTAAGAAAAGACAAGGAATATATTTTAAAAGTACTTTTTTTTTTTAATTAAATTGTTTTATTTTCAGTTAGCACCTCTTCCGAGAAACTATTTCTTTTGATAAGACATGATAGTATAGAAGGCTTAGCTATCTGACATACTCTCTGATGGTCTAGTATTGCCCACAGTACAATTGTTCATTAATATAGTTGCATTTTAATTATGTTTTAAGAGCTCATTGTAGTCATAGGATCATAGTATCGTAGAATATCTTGAGTTGGAAGGGACCCATAAGAATCATCGAGTCCAACTCCTGGCTCCTCACAGGACTACCTAAAACTAAACCATATGACTAGGAGCGTCGTCCAGATGCTCCTTGAACTCTGTAGTACATATTTACCTTGGGACTAAGGAAGAACACATGCAAAAGACTAGAAGGGATCAGTTTACAAGATACACTGAATCTTCTTGATTTCTTTCTAGGGAATTTTTTTATCTTAATGATATTAAGATCAATAAAGTAAAAAACCCAACCAACTAAACCACAGTTATTTTTCTGTTACAGTTAAATCTCTGAACAGTTTAGATAACAAGACCTAGTTTCAGTTAACCTGAATTGTTCAACATCATAACAGGATCCAGCTTTTCTCATCAGGGGATTGTATACTTTTGTAGGCAAGCCTAGTTTGACTGTGGTCTTTCACCCCTTTTAGGAGACACTCCACATGTGATGGAAGAAGTGGTTTAATGATGGGAATCATGTGATGCAAAGAATGTAATAGTATTTGGATTTTCTGTTAAAGATCCTGGAAAACTGGCCTTTAACAATGAGTCTTCACCACCACCTCAGGATGCTGTAGGATCTCTCATTTCACTGACTTCACAGCTCTAGAGGTTGCTGTCAATAGCAGACCACAAAATTTGGCTCCTTCCTGCTCCTTTTGAGTTGACCATCTCTTCTCAGTCAGCCCCAGCTTAGACTTCTTTATGGCAGTATGTAGAGACTCCACCGGAGAAATCTAGCCTACATGCAACACAGCTTTGGCTTCCCTAGTAGTGTGAGACAGAGCGAGCAATTACGATCTATCACTGAGTTTCTGTAGGGCTTCCTTGGAAACTGCAGATAATATTTTGGCAATCAACGGTGTTCTGCAATGCATGGGGCCATTTTTGACCCAGAACTTATATGAAACCACCTTTCACCCTTTACTTTGTCACAATTCAGGTAATTTGTAACTGTCTTGGACACTTTCTGACACTTGGCAGTGAAATTCATGTGTAGCAAGTTTTTTTCCCCTCTTCTTTTATGCTGGAGCAGCATTCAGGGAGGCTGTTCTTCTCTCCCAGAGCATCTCTAAGGCTTCCTGTCCACTGGTATCAATACTCCTTTCCCTTGGGGCTTACTTTTCTTGGCAAGGCTGGTGAGCTACATCAAGTAACCTTTAGATCACCATTCAAGACACATTGTTTGCTGTTTCTGTCTTCGGGGTTTTGAAAACAGCATACATAATTCATGTAGCAGGTGCAATTTCTTGTCATCATTGTGCTACAATATGGTGTCTAGTAGTAATCAATAAATGAAAAAAACCACAACATTGGAAATGAAGAGGCCATGGTGGGAAGTCAAAATATGTGGATATTCTTAGTAGGTAAGCTGGAAATGAAATGCTGCAGTTGTATGCTACTACTGCCATTCATGGTGTTCTCTCTGCTTTATTTTTCCTGTGTACCATGCTTTGAGGGTCACCTCCATCAATTAGGAATTTAACTGGAACTGGAAGGATCATGTAATGGAGTTGCAAGCTTAAGTTAGCCACGAATGTAGATGCACATGCTTAAAAGTAAAAACAAGAAAGTGAAAAAATGGATCACAGCTTAAGATGCTTTTCAGTTGCTCAGGGAGGCAAACCAGTTTTACAGTATTAATTAACATTTGAGGGCATGCTATATCTAAATAGCAGAAGACTGTGTGTATGTGTGTGTGGGAGGTGTCATTTCACCACAGATAGATAGAAATAAATAAAAAAGTGGTCATTTTCTGAAAAATAAGATTTTATTTATATGATACAATAAAAAGGTGAAAAGCATGTTTTTACTATCAAATGAAGAATTTGGGTATTTTGGCAAATGGCATTAGAGAAATGCAGCACTAAAACAGTTGAGGAAGAACATGAGGTATACATGCATCTTGCTCTCTCCTTCTGTTGTTAATTGCCTCTCCGTGTCTCTGGCAATCAAGCTGTCCCTCCTCCATTTCATATGCAATGAAGATGCCAAGAAAAGTTGGCTGGCCCTTTCCCCCTCACTCCACAGATACAAACGCTGAAGCCCACAGTGGGGCTCCTCGTTCAGCACAGCAAGTTTGGGATTCTCAGTGAAGCCTCCCTTGTGCAGATCTTTATCGCCTTGTTCATTGCTGGTGTGTTTCGCGCGTTGCCATCCCAACCGCATGGCCATGGATGCCAACCTCAGCCTCTCTGTGCTGAGATTCCTCTTTCCAGTGCCTCCCCCGACATGAGGCACCTACGTAACAGTGGAGTTCACACAACTGCTCCCCTCTTCCTGGGGTCTTCCTTCACAGGTCTCTTCTAGATGCAACATCTATTTTCTGGAACGGTTGTGGTTAGATGAAGAAGCATATCTGTGATGGAAAAATACCATGAAATCTTTAAAATACTTGATTACCATTTAATGTGCAGTTACCATCTCACCACATTTGTTTGAATGCATCTTTTGTGTGTGTATGCTTTTGAGCCCTAAACTTGTGTTTTACTATGCCAGGATAGTGATTTACAACATAAAACATATGTAGGTGTTCCTAATTGAGGGGGTTGATATTTTAGCATTTGGCCATTGTAATGATCCCACTTAGGCAAATAAAAGGAATTTGGCGTGAACTGAAAAAAAAAAAGCTGTGACTAAGAAAACATCAGTAACAATGAGCAATTGAAAGCAGTGGATTGTAAACACCAGGAAGGAAATTTGTCTTGCTGGGGAAAAAAAAAAAAAAAAGGAGCTAACTTTCTGAGGAGACTTAGGTAAATAATAAAACTAAATGGTGGACAGAATAAGTACTAAATAAAATGCCTGAAGAGAAATCCTGGTATCAGCAGCAATTACACATTATAATATGTCATTTGTAAGATAATGGAGATGATTAGGACAGGTGTCTGATTATATATTGTGTTTACAATTAAGCCTTTATTTGATATAATTTTTAAACCAGACAATAACAGAATCTGAAGAACACAGCAGCACTTTCTTGTAGAAGTCTATTCTTTGTGAATCTCTGGGGCCAAGCGTGTATGGACGTCTACAGTTTTGCTGTTCAAGAAATCATCAATCAGTCATTATGATACGACACTGGATGTACTTCAGCCATTCTGACTACTGCAGGCCAAAATACTGATATGATTTATTTTTTAAGGTTATGTGTTACAGAAGTTAACTGACAATTCAATAACTCAGTAGCCTCCTTGAATACAGGTTCTTTATATTGTCTTGCTCTCATGAAGCAAAATGGAAGGAGAAAAACCTGGCTGAGATGCACAGTTCCAGATAGCTTTTCTGCATTTTTCAGGAAATATCCCAGAGAAGTGTGCTATAAAGTTAAACGATAGAAAATCTTGTCAGATCACGCTCTTGGGTCTGCCAATGTTTGTGGCAGATTTGGGTATCAAGTGCATTTTCGAGCTTCTTGCAATCCTGAAAAAAAAACCCCAAAACCCAAACTTTTAATTTAACTGAAAATGCATGCATACAGCTATCTATTATATATCTCTGTGTTGGACAGATTATGGAAAAATAGAAGTGCCAAGTCAGATTGCATGTTTTGAATTCAGAAATCTGAACACATTTTAATTCTGTAAAGAGCAAGAAATGTTTTTGAGCAAAGATTGTTCAAAGGCAAAGCAGTTAATTTAAAAGATATGAAACCCTGTTATAATTATTTTTAACATTTCTGATGCGTTGGACTTTTTAAGACTGATGAAAGCTAAAACTCTTATAAAGTTTTTACAAATGGTGAATTTTTTTCTTTAAAAGATAAATAATAGAAGCAGCGGCTATTAAAAAGCGGGTCCAGAGATACATCCCAACAGCATGACTCATGCTCCTAAAACTCATTCTGTGCCCGATACCTCACCATTTGCTACCCTACATAAGCCTGTGGCTTGCTTTCTCTTGAAAGAGGAAATAAGACTTTTAAAGAGGGAGATGGGAGGCCAGAGTTTTGCAACAGGTATGGCAAGACCTCCAGCTGATAGCATTAGCAAAGATTTACAGAGAGTTTAGGACTACTGCCTGCCTGTTAGCACCACTAAGCACAGCATGTTTCTTGTCTCAGAGACAACATTGCAGAGACGGGTGTTGGAAGCACCAGCCATGAAGAGTAATCCCAGTTCTGTGCTTACTGTGCTCTGGGATCCACAGAATTGGGGCTTCTTTCTGGATGGAAAAGATAACGTAGGGAGGCAGCTGTGCCGTGGTGCCAAATGTATGTGTGATGCCTGGGATCATATGATTGAGCAAGAAAAGGAGGGGGAGTTTCTAACTTGTGTTTGTGGGTACGTATTCATGCACATATGTATATATAAGCCTGTAAATGCGCTCCTGTGCCAAAAAGTTTGAAAATCAGAAAGTAAACAAAGATGCATTCCTTTATCTAAAACATAATGAGGTTGTTTGAAATACTCTCATTCTGGAGCTCTGAACATCTCTTTAGGAGGCTGCAGCCTTCAGACATATCCATAAGCACTCTGCTGAGTTGCTACTCGTATTACTAACTGCCTTTGGTGAAGAATATGTTTCAGTGAATCATAAAAAGGATAAAATAAATTAGTATAGGTTCACGCAAGTTTTTTTCCTAAGCTGTTTCACATATTCCTCCAGCCTTAAATGAAGGTTACCTAATACATACACCATGATTATACACACAAGATTTTAAAGTGTCATTTAGCAATAATTAGTTTCCATGAAACAATTGAAAGCTAGCAGAGTTTTCACAATAACTCTCTCCGGAGACAATCAACTGCTTCACTAGAGCTCAGTCCTTGCTGTGAGTTCATTTTCCTTTCATCTTTTGCTTCACAAAATGAAACAAAAAATTGAAAAAATATAGAAAACTAATGTGAAGAAGTTACGAAGTGAGGAACGCTCAGCATACAGTCAGATTAGATGAAAGGGTATTGGCTTTATGTTAAGAACGTCACTGATTTCTAATTACCCAAAATGTTTTAAGAAAAGACTACTTTGATGATTTCACTTAAAATTGTGTTTTGTGTGAAGGTTAAACTCAACTCTTACTGCATTATCAACTTCCCTGTATTCAATATTAATGTATATACATAAGTATATAGACAAAGAAAACATTTGTTCCAAATATTTGGGTTGAAATTACAATATATGCCACATAATAAAATAGTGAGAGGTCTGCAAAAGGATCTAAACAACTGTTCTTGAAAAAGAAAATTTCATCTCAATGGCTTTCCTTGATTCAGGCTATGATCCTCTACAGCTAAGCTACTGGTGGCATCACCATCACTGGGAGACCATGAAGAGCCTAGGGAGAGCAAGCTTTTGTGTGTGGGTTTGTGCACGCTTTCTCTCATGTTTATTCCTTGAAATATTTGAGAGCCTTGTTTTGAAGTGGAATGTTGAAATCTTGGCAGTCTTTCAAAAAATGCCTCTTGTTTACCAGCCAGCCCTTACAGGATTTTTGCATTAACAGTAGTAAGATGGGAAAATGGACATCAAAATGCAGGCTTATTGGCAATGTGCATTTGTGGCTAAAAATATTAATTAGGAATCAATGTGCATTTGTGGCTAAAAATATTAATTAGGAATGTGATGAATTAGGAGTCATTAGGAATGTGGCTGGGAACAGTAAAATAAACGTTGACATGTTGTTACGTGACTCATAAATACATTTTCACCTGGAGTAACCCATATAGAACAGGTCACTTTATCTTAGAGAGGATTCTGTGGGGTTAGAGGGTATTTCAGAAAAGAATGACAACAATGAATAAAGGCATAGGAAAGTTCTCATTTGAAGTGAAAAACTAGATTACCTTAGAAATAAGAAGACTCAGAGGTGACATAAAAGTACCTAAAGCAGTGAATGGTCACAAACAGGTAGATGAACCTCTGTACTGCAGTGCTGGTGGAATTTATAAATGGGGATGTTTAACATTAGAAAAGAAATACTCTTTGCCATGACATTGAAGTTCTATGGGGTATTGTTAGCAAAATTCATACACTTGAATCTTGGTCATTTGTATGGATAAAGAAAAATATCTTAAGTTTAGTGCTAGGAAGGATCTTGGGAAGAGTTATTTAAGTGTTTCTTAGTTCACTTCAGGATCAGAGATAGGATTCTGGTAGGATCAGATCCACTATGTGATTTCTATGTGCATGTGTATCTGTGCACATCTCACAAATGCCCCTTCCTTTACAGAAAATACAAGTGCAGTAAAAACAAAACAATTTTTCCCCCCCTAACCCTAGCACAGTAGACCCCAGGATACACCCTATTTTTGTAGGCTCTTACCTAGAGGGAGAAGAAATTTCTCAGTTGAAATTGTTTCTGAAGCTAGGATATATAGCATGCTATAGGGACTGAAGTTATTTGTTGGCTGTAGAAGAGGCTGGACAAGACGACCAGTGTAACTTACTTCACTTATGAAATCCTTTAATCCTCCTGAGTTGGTAGACCTTGGGAGTGTGACTGATTGCATCTGCATAACACACAGAACTTGGTTTGAATCTTCACAGACCTTCTACGGCACCTCTCTGGCAGAGATGCACATTCTTCTTTTTCTTTCTTTTTCCTTTTATTTTTTTTCTTTTTCTTCTTCTTCTTTTTCTTTTTCTTCTTTTTCTTTTTCTCTTATTTTTCTTTTTCTTTTCTTTTTCTTCTTCTTCTTTTTCTTTCTTTTCCTTTTCCTTGTCTTTCTCTTTCTTTTTTTTTTTTTCTTTTTGAGGTAGAATGGATCACCTGAAATGACTTCAATAACAAGAAGGCAAAGTTACAGCTAACCAGAGAGGTGATTTTATGGCTTGATGCCATGTGTGCACAGTGTGCCCTGGTGTGTGGGATGACAGTACGATGAATCTGTGGAGCACAAGAACAAACAGCTGAGATAGTTTTGGAGCTTTTCACCACTCAAATTCAGTGCAGCATAGGTTCATGTTCGCTGTCTGCAGCAGGCAGAGGCTCTGACATGGATCTCCTGAAGGGAACCCATAGCTGGGTTTTGTCCTGGAGGGAAGCAGTTAATTCACCTCAGGATAAAGCTATCCCTTCTTCCAGCCCAGCAGAGAAGGCTGTTCTGGTTTTAGTGGTAGAAATGGAGTATGTTTCCTTCTATTTCACAGTCCCTTTGGACAGAACAATATAGAGAAAAAAAAAGAGATGTAAGTTCCTAGCAGGCCCTTTGGAAAAATGAACAGATGTGGGGAAACATTTCTTATGGCAACTGATATCAAATAACAACAACAACAAACACTTTCAGAAAGGCCCAAGATGCACAGGGGAAATGAATCCATTTGCCTTCTCAATGAAAATTTACAGTCTGTATTATATCCCATGAATATTATGACCCTCTTAGAATATGAGAAAGGGGAAGGTGAGACACATGTAACTAAATGTTTCTTTTTCTGTGGAATTACATGGAAAATGCTAGGATTTCCCACAAGCTGCAACAACAAAAAATATCTTTTTTTTTTCTTTCATGCATTTATTGCATGGACTGTATTTATATTGTATGCATGACATTCAAGCATATTGTTCTTTTTTGTTCTCAAATTGATTTGTTTTCTCAGCAAAACTTGGCTTGTTAACAGTGCCTTGTCATTCATCTGAAAGTTCTTTCTAACTTCATGACTGATCTTGTCCGCCTTTGATTAAATTATATTTTAAAATATACTTTCACTTGGACTTTAGTAATTTTTCCAGCTGCCGTTTCTCATCTCACCAGCTTGCTGAGGCTATTTCACATGTTTTTACTGGAAAATAATTCTCTCCAGACATATCACATAGCTAAAAAGCCAAACAAAAGAGAATCTAATTTACCTGAGGGAGTAATCCTAGAAGAACACCTACTGCTGAGTATCAGATAATAGGTTAGTAGTACTCCAGAACAACAAATGAATGTATTCCCCTGTTTCTGGGACTTCTGTGTGCAGGACATCACTGGGAGAGCTGGAACTTGAAGTTTCTGATTCCATCAGAAACTGGGGTTTGTTTGCAAAACAGGTAGTTCCTCTATTGCAAAAATAGTATCACCTTCTATTCCAGGTGCAATAAAAGCAGTTGAGTACTGACCTGAAAAAATTAGTTATTGTGCCTCCAAAGCAAGCTGCTCAAAACAAACATTTTTACATTGCAGTCCACCTCCATGGACATAGTGTTTTACTGTCGGAATCAAGCAATTGTTTTGGCCTGTAATCCATTGCTTTTCTTTCTTTTATTTTTCCTTCTGGCTCTCGAAGAGGCCAGCAGTAACATCTGTTAGAGTTAAGATACACTGCAGTGACTTTTCTGATACTGGAGCCCTGTAGCATATGGCTATGCAGAAGCAAGGAGATAGGCTTTTCTGTCTACATGATCTATAACACTGTGCTGCTAATTCAAGAGGAGTGAACTATTTTTAGAGGTTACCAAACGACTCAGAATAAAGAAGCAATTGTATAACAGATGCAAAACCGAACATTCAGATTATCTGGCTGTTAAAAAAACTGGAAGAAATCAGCCTAATTTCAGTTCAGCTGGAGGGAGTAGGCTTCTTTAACAGCACCCCAAGTTAATTTAAAGCATGTTCCTGAATATAGAATCTTTGCTATCATGAGCTACAGATGCTTTAAAAAACAAAAACCTGTTCCTCCCCCTACTTCTGATGACAGATATGAATTTTAGTGCAAGAGATTTATGCCAGTATTTGATATTGACTGCATTGCACCTAGAGTTTTAAATCTCATTAGAAACTGCTTATCTTATTAAATAAGGAGTTTAATAGTATGCATGGATAGTCGACAGCCAAAACAAGATCAGCAGTGTTTTCACAGAGTAGGAAAAATGATAAAAATGATGATGACTGAGTACATACTAAGTGTCAGCTCTGTCAGGATCATGGGCTTGAGATTTAAGTATTAATATAATATTTCTCAAACCTTATTGATTGTCACTACTTAAAATTCACAGGTTCCCCTCCTAACTCTTCAGGAACATTGAAAATGTCACTACAAACTCAACACCTGGAAAGTTTTGCATTTGAATTAAAAAAATAAAAATGCCTGCAGTATTTACTCTTAAAAACTGAGACAACCTAATAGCCTTAATATTTCAGTAGTTTTCTATGGCAGTTTATTAGGTGCACTGCATGAGGTTAAGATCGAAGTTTTTCATTACATAACAGGAAATAAGCAATTTTTAAAACTTATCCAATGTTGTATAACACTCCTGTAAAGATGGGTGGTAAAAATTAGGCTCAGGTGAAATCAGTGGCATGAATTCAGCAGGGCTTTGATTTCACCCCAGCTGCCAAAATTCTACTTTCTCCTACCAGATGCTGGCTTTAGAGGAGATATTGGTAGTGAAGTGACTTATTGTACGGTAAGATAGGGTAACGTGATGTGAGCATGCTAAAGTGAAACCACAGGATGGAGTCAGCAGTGGTTACCTTTGCGTACGCAGCTTTGGGGGAAAGAAAAAAACCCCGCATACACAGAACGAACTAGAAACACTGGCAGATGGAAGGAGGGCATACCGTATTTTGGCTGAGATGAGGACTGACAGCAAATTCGTGCAGGTTGAGTAAAGAGGTAGAAATTTTCCTGCTGTGTTGGATTTTTCAGGTTAATATGGTGGAGCTCCTGTGCTAGAGGCTAGGGGCTAGAGAAGCTGAAGCCTGCAGGGCTGTGGGGAAGGAGCAGAACTGTGACAGTTACTAGAGCCAGTCTCGGTGTGTGTTTCTTGTATTTGTGATACCTAAGTACAGAGAAAACTCTGCTAGTGAAAGGGAAACAAATTCAATTCAACTGCATTTTTTTCTACTTGGCTTTCCAACTCTAATGAATGAAAATTCATCTGGAGAAACACTAATTGGGCTTGACACCACAAACACAGCAGTAATGGAAGCAGGTTTCTCAGCTAGGCAGTCTGATCATCTAACAAGCTGTCTCAATGAGATTAGCTAGTTTAAGGTCTTGTGACATTATTCATTAGCTTTCTAACACACTGATCTTTACAGTACACTTCCCAATTTGATGTTGTATCTCCTCATCTAGCTATAGGCTCTGTTCTTTTATACCCAGGATAATGCTTTTGTTAATTCATTGACGATCAGCAGCAAAAAATAGCACTCCCTGGCACTTTACCCTTCTCACAATATCTCTGAGGGTGTTCGTTTCACATTGATGTCATTTTACTGTCAGTGGCAAGGTGACCAGGTGAGTTGATCAAGAAGGCATCAGTAAGTATTTATAAATGGATATCTTGGAAATTTGTCAATGCTGAAATCAGTTTTGTGCAAGAGAACTAGTCAAATATTATTGTATTTTCAGGAATGGTCAAACTGCAGGAGTGTAACAGTTGATTGCCCAGAGGAAGCATCAAAATCCTATGATTAGCAAGTTCTTTGTTCATGCCAGCGCAGGAATTTGAAAAAGGCAAAAGGGTGGGAACATCTGCAGTTCCATGCTATATACAGGAGCATGGCAAAAAAAGAATAACAGAACTAATGCGCGTGTCTGTAAATAATACTGGACATGTTTAGGTATCATTAGGATTGCAGCAAGCATCCTCCATATATTGTCAGATTTTAAAATCATCTACAATTCTCCCTGTGATTATTCTTACTGCTTTTTGTGATAATTCCTTATCAGTGCGAAACATTCTTATTACTGAAAGTATGTTGCTTTCATGTCAATCTAAAATAAAACTAAGTTGCTATCAGAGAATAACTGCATTTAACTGAAAGGGCAAATATTAGCTTCAGTTGCAGGAACACAGGAGTTGCAGAGTGAAAACGTGCTGTGCTGCTCCTTTGCTCATCACAAAATTGTAATGTGGAGGGAAAAGCAGTGTGCATAAATAAAAATCAACAAATCCAATGCATCTAGCTATTTGTCTTGGCAGTTTCACACATTTCTTCTTTTATAATGAATCGTAATATGAATGTAAGTATCAGCTGCCGTCTTTCAAGAATTAGAAAGTTTCAAACACTATTTTTTGTCATTCACTGTGCAAATGAACACTTTCAGGATCATAGGAAAAGCTGTTCGCGAACAGAACATTTCTCAGTTTGGAAATACTTTGTCCTATATGGTTTTATTTAGGCGATACCTATAAATAGAAATCAGCTGCTAAGAAATGAGTTTACTGGGCTAAACCATACTGTTTTATTTTGCTACCCAGCTAATCCTGGTAAGGCTAAAAAATAGTTAATAGGCAGTCTGTAAGATCTTATAAGATGACATTTGGAAATCCTGCAGTCATATTAGTCATTAGCCATGGCAATATTCTGCCATAAGGCAATGAGTCAGACAATTGATTAGAGAACTTCATCATGATATACCCTCCGGCATGAATATGGAGAGAGGGAAAAGGAAAAGGAGAAAGGAGAGAGTGCATGGGACAGGGGGCAGGAACATGGAGGAGTAGAAGGGCAAAGAAAGTCTGAAAGAGCTTATTTTTGAGATGAACAGTAATCGAGGTAATGGAGAAGAGGCAGACAGCATAACTCACAAAGCCTGAGGATCTACAAGGTGTGCTACCCTCACGCTTTGTGAGTGGAGTCCAACATCACTGGAAAAATCTAATTTTTCTTGCACTCTTAGCATGGCATCTTACTCTAGATGTGAGGCAGCTGTTGGCCACCTTCCTTACCAGTGTCCAATAAAAGTCGTGGCGAAGACTGGCATTGAAACACTAACTGTTTTTAATTCTGCCCATTTTCTCAAATGGATGTGTGGATATGTATGGCTTTACCAGCTATCACCATGTTTGCTGAGAGTATCAGCAAAACAACCAAGAGTGCACAAAAGCTGACAAAAGGCCTACAGGGGACACGGGAGAAATGCTCACCCTTGGAAAAAATGCTGGGCACTGCAATTAAAAGGAAAGAGCTCTGCTATTTAGGGGTTTGTGATGCTTTTACTGGTGGCCATGCTATGAATCCCCTGCTGCTGTTTTGGAAATAAGCACACCACTTTTGGCTGTGATGCTCAGGTATGCAAGGCTGGGTGCCTGCCCCATCCGTGCGGTCAATCTTAAAAGCTGCCAGCTCCTGGTAGGAGGAAGGCAGGACTCAGAAAGTACAAGTATTGTACAAACAGTAAGAATGATAGGCACAAGAAAAAAACACTTGCACAGCCAAGATTTTACTGCAGCACCTATTTTTTTTCAAAATTCGTCTCCCTAACCTGTGCTTTTCTCCATAGCAGGGTGTGATGACTTAAGGACCTTATTTGCAGTATTTCCAAATGGCTGGGTCTATCTTGATTTGTCCTGAATCAAATTCATCTAGGCCCTTAAGTTGTGTACAGTTCTATCAAAAATTGGTGAGCTTTGTCATTTTACTCCTGCAGATTTACTACCATTTGTCCGATATACTTGTATTATAAATAGTCAGGGGTGCTTGTGCTTTTAGAGCAGGGGAGCTATTAGTAAGATGTTCTCCATGAAGGCACTGTCTTTTATGGTGTTAACTGGCTTTCTTGGTTTGCAGGGCTCATCTCTTTTCTGAGGCATTTCAGGAAAGAGGTTCCCAGTCTTGTTTATGTTTATAGGAAAGTGATTACAGTTATAATATAGGGAAAAGCTGATCTGTTGGGGGTTTTTTGGCTTATTTTCTAAGTATTCTGATTTGTATGAAAATACTCTGCCTGTGATAAACACTTACTATAACTATAAATCAAAATGAATAATTTATTGTTTGTGCTTTTAAAAACTGTGTTAATCAATACCCAACATTTCAAAAGAATACATGCAGATGATATTATTGGCAAACGAGATTGCTGCTGAGATCAGTGTAAAACTCCCATCGTCTTCAATGAGATTATTTTCAGACTGCGATGTAGGATGTTAGATTTTTGCAGGCTGCCATTATGTAAACTCATAATGATGGATAGTCCTTTCTTCAGAATTACAATAGCCATAAGAAAGATCAGAAGAAACAGGTGTGAATAAACAAAGGTACCGGGAGATGGGTTGAATTGCTTAAAATTATCCATTAAATAAAAGGTAGAATCAGGATCAGAGCCCTGATATGTGAAGTCAAGACGGGGCTCCCGCTTAATGATACTGCTTCACATGCAGCTTTCTCAGGTGATGCATGGCTCATCTTTCTTGGGCTGTGGAGATCTCATATAGTGTGTAACAATAAAATCAATGGTAGAACAAGCTTCAGCAGATTACTCCCCACTGCCACTAATTACTTTTCATAGTGGCATCTTGCCTTTCTCTCTGCCCTATCCCCAGGCTTATGAAGCACTTCCCATCGCTGTCATTTACTTCTGTGAGCCATGAAGCTCTCCTCACATCGACAGGAAAGGCAAGGTAGGGAGAAGGCTTCATGCTTCATGTGCTCATATAAGCAGTGGATCACAGGGCCATGTAATGGAGTTACAGATTTGAAACAAGGCTCCTGTTTGCCATGCCTAGCTCACTTTCAAGTTGTTTAATACATCTTTTCTTCTTTATAAGGAATCTTGGCGGGCCTGTGTCTCACTCCTCTTTCAGGGAATGTGGTGATATTAACACATTTACTTATCTTAAACAACTAGAATTTCATGACATAAATATCACAATAAACAAAAATATTGTTGAAAGCTACATAGCGTAAGGGTAATGCCATATGTCATTAAAACACATTTATCTTTTAATTGTCATTAATCACTTGATCCTGTGGGTTGTAAACTTATCACGAGTTTGGTCTGCTTTAGGAATGGGACATAAAATTGTAACTGCAAACTCTCACGCCACTTACTAGACTGTGACTAATTTTACCTATTCTGACTTTATTATCAACCTTCTCCAGTTGTTTTAATAGCTTTGTATAAAGATTAGCTTGACTATTTTATTATGTTTGTGTCTTACTCTGTGATGTCTCATTTCTTTTGTGTAAGTGCTATTACTAATAGTCAAGTACATGAAGAAGTCCAAGGACTACAGCGTTTTCTTTAGAGTACAATTACTCCTGAATAACATTGGAAAATAATGAATGTGTCTAAACATAGAAACTGTTTTACATGGAAACAATCATCAAGATTAATGGCTACTGTGGTTCATTATTCACTGTATTTTAAGGAAGATTATCTGCAACATAAACTATCAACAAATAAAACAGATGTTAGAGTCAAGGTCAAATCTTTCAAGAGCATATAGGATGCCTCTTACACTGCTCCAAGGACATTTTGTGTGCATGCATTCAATTGACTCTCAACAGGATTGTTCTGAAATTTCTTGATGGGCATGTCAATGTGACTGAGAAGCATAATCTGGCCCCTTGTGAAAGCCTGACACTGTCTGCCCAAAATGTCAGGAGGTTTTGAATGTAAACTTACATGTCCTATATAGATATGTTAATCTGGTGCTCTCGACTCTAGAATCAGCAACAAAAGATGAACAACTGCAATAGCCACAGAAAGCAGATGAATCTTGAGAAAAATGGATTTCAGGAGCACTCTGTCTATTTACACGGAGCACTTATACAATATCTAAGGGCAAATGATGAATCCTTGAATCACATGTTGATTAAAGCTGGAATAACACATAAGTTGCCAGGTTTTTTGAATGCTGAGCAAAGGAACTTTATTAGAATCAGAAAAATAATGTTATTCTGAGACCTACTCTCTTTTTGCATCTGTCTCTCTTTCTTCCATCTCTGCTATTGGTTAAATTTCTGCCAAGAGCCTGCTTGCCCTCTAAAGCCTGGCTTCTAGCTACGGATTTGAAGAAATAATAGAAGTGGGTTATACTTCTTGCTTCATAATGCATTCCTAATAACTTTTTGTAAGACGCACAGCATGCAAGACAACATTAAAGAGATTGGAAGGACCGATTTTTTTGATTCCTTCAAGGTTTTTTTTTTTAAACTACAGAACATTCTCTGATGTTGGGGAGTTTCATAATTCAGATAACTGAAATGCTGATGAGTAGCAGCCTTGGAATGAGATCCTAACTGAAAGTAGTAGGATGATCATATAGTTTACTCTGTGGGCCTTGGATCACGACCTGAGAAAATTGGGTTTTTAAGTTGTTTGGTCTGTAGGACCACATAGTTGCCATACTCATGTGTTCAAAAGCAGACCAAAATATGGTTATCATCTCTCAGAATTTTCACAAGGCTGAAACTACACTGTATCGTTGTGTTGTACTGAACTTCCAGGGAATTTATTTAATTTAATATGCCTCCAGGGTTTTCTGTGAGACTGGAAACTGATTAGAAACTTAAAGCATATAGTATTAAAAAGAAAACAAACCGCATTTGAAAGAAAACAGGCTTTTCTCACAACAGAGCCAATTTTCTTATCTGGTCCAGCAGCAGATCAGCAGTAGGAGTTAATATAAAGGCAACACATAGGTAAATGGCTCTGGCAAATGAATCATCTTTCTAGGTGTCCCATGCTTGGTTTAAGCGAATATGTCATTCATAGCTGGCTATCCATCGATTCAGTCATGGCAGGATGTGCTTTTGTCCTATTTGGGACTATATCCCTATTTGGATTATGTATATATTTGCATAGATATTGGCTCCTGCTTTACTAACAGGGGAGAGGTATAAAAAGGAACTTCCCTTGGAATGGCAGGAAATAAATTTTTTATATGCACAGGTTCCTTGTAATCTTAAGGTCAAGTTTTTTAGCCAGAAAATGGGGTAAAAGTAGCCACACTTTTTAATTAACCCATTTTTTTTCCCCCATGGCTGTAAATTTGCATTTGGCTGCGGGAATCCAATTTCTGTTGGCAGCACAGGCACTGAGACATGTACAGCTTGTGCAGATTGCAGCCTGTATCTGTGCTTAAATACTGAGCTCTGAATTTCATTGCTAGGCTGTTCAGTGCCCCCACAATGTCTTTCAAAGTCTTCTAGGCTCTGTTTTATTGTGTTACTTTTGTCAGTCTGAAGTGCAGTAATTTATATTTGTCACGACTGCCCTTCATTTGGTGTGGTGCAACCTTGGGTTTTTTGTCTTGTCTTTTTTATCAGTGGAGGAGTCCAGTATTTTGAATAATTAAACCCACATAAATAGTTGATCTTGGTGATACAGCATACAACACTAAGAAGTCTTATGTAAAAGCCATGTATTTTTACTTCTACTGTCTTTGGCTTGAACTAGATTAAAAAAATTGTTGTCATGAAAAATTAAAGGTGATAATAATAGGCATTATTATCCTGTTTACTACACACTGTTAATATAAAGAGATTTAGATTTCTCCTGAGGAACGGTTTGATGTATATTTGTTTTCAATTAAATTTGCATATGCCGCTTTAAAGAGAAAGAGACTCTTATTTATCTCTCTATTTGGTTTCACTGAGGAGGGAATAAAAGTTCCATACTTCTCCCCCTTTGCTGCATCACTGCAGGAGAGCCCTGTATTGTGCATCATAAAGAGATTGGGAAGCTGGGTAATTAATCATGAGCTTTTATGTAATAGAAAGTTTAAAATTCATTAGCTTTATATCAGAGTGAGTGTTATGAGGGAGAACATGTTGTGAATGAGAGGGAGAGCCTTATAATTAAGGAAGTGTGTAAATAATAATGAAAGTCATTAGTGCCATTCAGTTTGTAAGAATGTCATAATGTAATTGGAGCATTAAAGTGAAATTTGCGATGACAAACATTAACGATACAAAAGAGAGAAAATGTGGTTATCTTTAGTTTGACAGATAATGTCAGCTTTCTTGCAAGGCCCAGATGGTGCACAGGAAAATGTTATGAACAGTTTTATTTTAATATTTCTGTGATGTGATATTTGGGAATACAATGTCACAAACACACAAGGAGGTTTGCATTTGTGAACCAGTAGTGCCTTGCAGAGCACAGAGTCCAATGCTGAGCGACCAAAGCAGTAGATAGGGAAAGTCTTGTCATTGATGCGAGGTTGTTGTTGCAATAAAGGTGAGGTGCAGTGTAGCACGGTATTACAAGGCTGTTAAGTTTTCTGTCTCTCTCTCTGAATATGCACTTTGAATCTTTCTTTCCTTTAAAAAAAAAAAAAGAAGAAGAAGAAGAAGAGAGGGGGAGGGAGAAAGGGAAGAAAATGATTTAACAATTATGTGGGAAATTATATGATGCTAAAATTGTACCATGTTCTGCTCTTTCAATGAAGGGACTTTCTACAGTATTGCACATTGCAAAGGCTATAATTTTAGGGCGTGAAAAAATGTAGATTCCAAACAAAGGAAAATTTAAATATGTCTAGTGGATAAGGTAAGGCAAAACAAAAAGAAGGCAGCTGGAGAAAATCTGGGGGAACTGTATTATTTTAAGGGCAGTGACTGAGAAATAACTATGCTTAAGACTCCAAGACCTCAAAGTGCTGGAAGCTTAAATATCTGTCTTTGCGTTCTGTCCATGAAGTACAGCGTTGTGGGATTTTATACAGCCCCCACCACTTTGTGTTGAATGGACCTGATTTTTACATAAGCAGTCATCCATCCATTCTTTACTGTCTCTTTTTTGCAGCCCACTAGCCAACACAAAAGTTGATTCCAAAGTGTTCAAGAGAAACACTGCAAATTGCTAAATTGATGCTTATCAAACTCGTATTCTGCTAAGAGTCTTGGGAAATGAACAGTGGTCCCAAAGGTGTGAAAGTGGAGAGGTGAGAGTGTGCTGTGCAGTATGCTCTGCTCACAGGTAAGGGGCACATGCTAAGGCTGTAATGGCAGTCAGATGGGGGAATAAAGAGCCCAATGAGCCAGTGCAAAGTAGCAATCCCCACACCTTATCAAATTATTACTTCAGTAGGATTTTAACCCATACCTCCTTGAAAAACCTCTAAGACTCCCCAATTGCATGACAAAGGCCACATTTTTGCTAGTTTTATCAGCACTGACAAAACTTGAAAGGGTTTTCAAATGAGACATAGCAAGAATTATTTATTCTCTGATTACTATAGGGCTGCTGCTACTGTTGGGATCTGTGGGTAGGACGGTCCAAAGTAGAGTCACACTGACTGTGCTAAATTATTGTTACATCCGTGCCTTTTCTGGTCATTTTTACTGAGCACAAACAAAACTAACATGATGGTACATAAGCTGTAAAAAGAAGCTGTCAGATATATTGCCTCCAGTAGTTTGTAAAGGGCTGGTTTTGGAAAGCATGATTTAGCACAGGTTGGGGTCTTTGGTTTGGTTTGGTTTGGTTTGTTTTTTTTCAGGTTGCTCCTGTTCTTTGGCACATGTGCACACTGTTTTGCACATACAGCACAATGTGGCTGTAAAGGGGGCAACTACTTCATCTCATGTGGATTGTGAGGGGAACTGATCTGCCAGCAAATGATGTTATGCTCTTAACTCCCTCTATAGTGGAAGGTCTCCTTATCTCCTCTCAAGCAGCGTTCATGACTGACGTTTGTTGTTTGCTGCTTCTCTAACTGAACAGGTTAATAAAGCTGGGGGAAGGGGGGTACGCACAGGTGGTCACCATTTTACAGAATACAAACTAGCCTTTCTTTTATTTACCTTTAGTGGAATTCCAACCTTTATATCAATTTGTGTATAGATTACAGATTTTGAGAATTAGTCTGTGATCTGGCAGGTTCATCCTTGTTTAGGTAACACATATTTTTTGCAGACTTCTCTTTTAATTATTCCTGGTACAACAGTGTTTAAGGTGTGACTATCCACAACACTAGTGGCCACATCTTGAAGCCATTATACTGGTTTTACCCTCTTTAGACTCAGCCAGTATCTCTGTTAACTTGAGTGGGAGTGACCTGAGCAAAGATAAAGCCCAACCTTCTCCTACAAGTAGACTTTGGATTGGGGATCTGAAACCAGCAATAATTTCTGAGCATCTTTGTAGTGATGTACTGAACTCCATCACTTCATGTTTATGGTCCTGAGTTAGCAACCCAGCCTTGCAGTTGCATCCACAGGAGGTCTGAGGTGGGAGCGGCTGTATAGAAGCCAAGGCCAGTGCTACTCTCTCTGGGAGGTCCCCAGTTGGCTTCCTCTATTTTACAGTTCAAATGTGAGTCAACATGTAGGCATTGTGGGTAGCAGGAAAGCTTGAAATCCCAGGGTTAATATATGTCTGTATTCTGCTCACTGGAGGTTAGTGTTGTGGCTTCCTGGCCAGTGTGAGCCTCAGAGCATACTGCTGTGAGGTTGGGTGGGCAGCAGGAAAGCAATGCATCCAGCTTGCACAGATGCTGTGGTCAGGATCCTTTCCAGAGATTCCAATGCAAGAAGTTAAACATTATTCTTAAAATGTTTTAAAGGAAAACTGAAAAATGGTATCTGGTTGAAGAGTATCTAAGCACTAGTGTAGTATCGATTTATTTGTGAAAAAGACCTGCAAGGTAGGTCTGGGCCTGATGTCAACGGGAGCCTTCTCTTAAACTGTTAGATTCAAAATATGCAATTCAGAGAAGACTAGATGTTCTAGAAGCGAAATTAAGAGGGCAACACGTTCAGGGGAATTTCAAAGGGAGAAATTGGTAGTTGGTGAGTGTTCTGGGTTACAGGTGCCGATTGGCACAGCAAGTCTTCTTTTCTTCACCTCCAAATCATTTGCCAACTTCATTCTCTGGGTTCTCATATGGTATCCAATCTACATAGTGGCACTGCTTATTGAACAGACACTGCATTGGGTTATATCTATGTGCCCTGACTGAAACACAGAACAGAGGTGTGCTGAACATTACTGAGACCCAGGCTCCTCACTACATGAAATAAATAGCTGAACTGAAATATACCTCACAGTCTGTATGATTGTTCTCTGTCTACTTACAGCTGGGGTGATGGTCTTCTCTAAAATATACTGGTGTTGCTTTTGAATGTTAAACCAAGGCCAGAACTCCATAATCATGTCTTACTGCTATTCTTAATATTGCTCTGGCAGGATTTCTGGAAGGTAAAAGGGGATTCCTCTCGAGATTGCTTTTTTCTTCTTTCCCCTCTCTTTCATTTCCTGGATCCACTTGCTCATCCATGAAGTTCTCTAGTCCCCTGACTTCTCTTCTGCCAGGACACCTTAAGGGCAGATATAGGTCTAGTGATGGTTTAGCAGTGAGAGAGGCACTTTTGAAAGCCTGTATTACGCACTTCTTATTGTGGTAGCTGAAAATTGTCACCAAAGCTTGTCTGCTCTCTAGGTGTGCTGGGAGGAAAGCTATGCTTTTATACTTTACTTTAGATAAAGGGCTGCAATAAAGACTTTTCTTGGTAAGATCTTGACGGGAAGCTGCTTTGTGCTAGTGAAGTTGTTTGTGATTCTTACAGCTCCTATGCTGAGGACTGTAACTACCCTCCTGCAGATGCTATGTTTGTCATATGTCTCCTTAGAGCCACTCGTACTTGTGAGCCAAGCAGTTCCTGGGCTCTTAGGTGACCCTGAGCCGTTGGATTATTAAAGCTCATAAATCCTATTGAAAGATTTCGGAATTTCCTCAGCTTGATTTCTTCCCTACAGGACTCTTAATATGTGTAGGTAGTGCACATTACCCACAATGAATCACAGATCCCAAGATAACTAACTCACTGCATTCCCTGACTGGGACTCTCCCTCCTCCTCGTTTTCTCACCATTTTCTCCCTGGCCCATCCTAACACCACAGCTCACAACATTCTTGCTGACTCTCTCTTCCTACTGTTCTTTCTCTTACTCACCACTGCTTGTTTTGTCTCTCCGCCCTAACGTGCATGCCACACATATCTATTACAAAAAATACTGCGATGCTAAGTACCTACATCAGAGATGAGCTTCTGTCCAGAGCAACTGCTGCCTGAATTTCTCAACCTGTCATAGCTCTTTGAATGTTGTCTGCAATGTGACCAGAAGGATACCAGGCTGAGCAATCTGTGTGGCTTCTGGCTTAGTTTGGAACATCCTTTTCTGAGCTGCCAGCCACCCTTTTAGCCCATGAAACAGTCCACTGTCCCTCCAACACTGTGACCTGAAAGTCCCCCAGTCCTCCTGCCTATAAACATAAATTACGGAAAAGGCTAGAACAGGAGAGACCTTTTGCACCAATGCTAGCTGTCAAAGCTAGAGTTTAAATTCCTGCTCATCTTCTTTTGAGAGTCACAGCTGAGCAGGAGCTACAGTTTCTGGTCTTAGGGGGGATCAGACAACATTTTTCTGTGGGGTGAGGAACTCCACACTGGAATATCCTTTTCAAGATACACAGATATGGCACATCAAACACTTTGGGATTTCTAAAAGAAACTAAGAGGGGATTTGAAATGTCAAACACAAAGAAATGATGCTTTGCTTTTAGTGGGAAAAAAATACCTTCCTCAGCCCCTCTAGCAACAGATTATATTTTTAAAGGGTTGTTCATTGATCCTCCTCCAAAGAGGGAGTCATAGATTTCGGTACCTGATCTTAATCCTAATGAAGTCCATTGCAAAATTCTCCCTGACTTCAGTGGGAATAGCATAAAGCTTCATTTTTTTATCAAATCTGAGCTACTACTACAAGCTGTACACAAATCACTTGATTAATTTTCCTTTACATGTGATGTAGCTGGAATAAATATTTCAGCTCTTCCCGAGAAGTGTTTGAAACTAGAGCAATTTGGCTATACTTATGTATTGTTAAGTGCCATTTTTAATAGAACTGCAGTATTTTTAAGTCCATCTGCAAATTATGCATGATTAAATTGTTTGTTACATGTAAGACATAAAAATGGAAAAAAGTTTAAAAATAAAAAACCCTAAAGACTGATCTCTTGTACAGAAGATTATGATACAATACATGAACAGTTAGTTTATGATGCTGTTGTGCCTCAATCTGAATCATTCCATAACTCCAAAACACAATAGACTTTACATGTTAGCTTTGTTTCACTGAAAAATGACTAGAGGCAGAAGAAATGTGCAACCAGTCATGCAAGCTTTTATTACTGTATTAAATTGCATGCCTTCTTTTACAGTAATCCCCTGTGATTGCAGAACTGCATGAAGCTCTGTACGTTTGTCTGACATCACATCCGTCGACTCTGATGTCGGTTTTTGAGAGCCCACTAAGGTTTTCTTGATTTCTAAGTGAAATTGAGAGAACATAGTTAAAAAGTGTGCTCGCAGTGAACAAGTAATATAATCTGTTGTCATGCTTCGAAAATATCTTGAGCTGAAGCATTGGAATTTTGTGTACGTGTAGCGGATGAATGCTTCACTGCTGTAGGGTGGTCCTGTTGCACAAGGGCACTTTTCAAGACCAGAGACCTGGAAAGCATGCGCTTGGGGGTTAATTAAATGCTTTATTAAAAAAAGTATTTGGAGAAGTAGGTCTTGTGTCTT
Source organism: Haliaeetus albicilla (assembly GCF_947461875.1). Taxonomy (NCBI): domain Eukaryota; kingdom Metazoa; phylum Chordata; class Aves; order Accipitriformes; family Accipitridae; genus Haliaeetus; species Haliaeetus albicilla. Next base: position 22,739,000 of record NC_091484.1, on the reverse strand, counting down.
TTTTTTTTTTTCTGCTTACCCCCAAAGTCTGGCTATGAAACACACAGGAAAAGGTGTCAGAGGTCTGAAAAGGTTATCAAATTCCACCTGTGCTTAAACACACAGCTTCTGCAGACTTCCATGAGGTTTAAATGGACAGTTATCCCTGTGCATGTTTACAAATCGGCACAGGCAGCAGCAAACCATTGCCATGGTTCCCCGCCTCTTAGATATTACGATTGTGGAATGATTGTGATTTTTCTTTCTGCTGAGAAAAGTCCTGAAGAGGGCATATAGGATGCATATTCTGTTAGATTCGTATCTGACTCCGAGAAGGTCTGAGGTGACTTCTCAACAAAGGGAGGCAATTTCACCTCTTTGCACATGCTGTGTGTTGATGCTGCTCACCATTCTGAGTTGAAATTCTAGCTTGCATGATACTGGGGTGATAACTAGTTTTTTTTCCTGAGTATTCCCTTTGGTGTTGCTGTAGCTGGCATCTTTTAGCATTTGGTAACTTGAACCGAGGCACATCCTGCCACACAGGAGAGAGTGGAGTGAACTGCCAGGACTACAGCTTGGATGAATTTTTACCTACTTACAGATCTGGTGTATAGCTTCGGTGCTTCCCACTCTGAAGACACTCTAGTATCCCAACAGTGGGAGACAAGCTGTGGACACGTGGCTGTTTCACACATTCATTGTACCTAGTGACTGGAGTAAGGTTTATGAAACATTCGCTCCCCTCACCCCCTTTCCTACTCAGGCAGGTGAGTTGCGAGTCGGCTAGCGAAAGCGTGAGTGAGTGCTGCTTTAATGTCCCGATGCAGCCTGTGTTCTCTCTCTTAGCTGGGTACCCTGTGTGGGAGGGAAGGGATGATGATGTGCAGCAGCCAGCTAAGGTCCTCTGCATTTCAGTGCCTGTTCAAAATAGTTTTGATAGCCATTTTGGAAAATGAACTTTGGTCCACATTGGAGATGGCTGAAGGAAACACACTTCAAAAGCAAAGAACTGGTCCTTCCCCAGTTGCCAGCTGTAGCACGCTTCAGCATAGTGCCTTTCTGCCAGTCTTTTTGCTTTCAGATGCAACTTGTAGCACACAGTGTGGGGATACGTTAAATAATGAAATTAAAAGTAGATGGAGCCACGCATGACCATCCTAGGAGTAAGCCACATCAGGAGCTGTGTTAGCAGAACAGGTTTTGGTGTGCCTGGCTGAATGCCTCTCATCACTCGAGGCATGCACCAGGAGCCTGCTAATGCACACCCTGTTGTGGTTCATTTTTTGCTGTATTCTTCCAGTCTGATTCCAGTCAGCAGTCCCTGGTAAAAGCGGGTGTTTGCTTCTGAGAGGAAAGAGGGATTCCAGGGGTGCCAGGATAATACCTACTAAAGCAAATGTTCCCCCCCCACCTTCTGTATATTTGTCTGTTTGACTGGTACACGAGTTCTTCTACATTTGTTAATTGTGGCAAACTGTCTTTTTTAACAAGTACTTTCTGAAAGTACGTAATGAAAGGAGTGCATTTTTAACTGTGTATTTTAAATAAGAATTGTCTGTCTGCAGGAGTTGGGTTATTTGTATCGCTGTAGACAGAAATGATCACTACATTTCATAGGACCTTGCTGCTTTGTACTTATTGACTGTTTATTTTCCATCTATAGGATTACTAATTGCAGCTAGTACCAGACGCTTCTGTCTCCTTTCAGGTTATTGTAGTAGAGGGCATTGTACCAGATGCATGGTTATTCACAGAGCATGCATTTCCAGCAGCTGAATTGCTGGATCTGCTCTAAATGATCTATGGCAATTACATTTGGCATTGTATGGCTATAATTTTACTGCATATTAATAGCCACCTAGCAAAGAGCTAAATGCCCTTTTCTCGGCTGGGTGCAGAATGAATGCCTGGCTGTATTCAATTGGGTAAAACGAGGCTCGGTTTTTAAATGGATAGCAGGGGTTTTATGTATTGGAAATGCGTGTTCTGGTGAAATGTCTGTTTCCCTCTGCCTTGATGGTGTGCAGCGAGGTTCCTGGAGAAACACTAAGCCAGATCCTAGATGGAGACATGCTGGGAAGGGGGAGAGGTGGGGGAAGGGGATCATGTGCCCCATTTTAAGTGGCTCATCTGCTACCACCCAAAATCTGCTGCAGTCTGTTTTTTTGGTTTTTTTTTTTTTTACCCCTTTCAGCAGCTCAGCTGAGCAGCGTGGATGCTGTCGGGTTTCACCAGCAAAAATAACAATTAAACCCATCCTCCCCCAGACCTTCACTAAAGCTGTTCTCTGGAGTCAAGGGCCTATTTTCTTCCCTCTTTTTTGGGGGGGTTGGGGGCGACGGGGAGTGGGTGGGAGCAAATAACAAGGAATCGGAGGAGATTAACGAGCTTTCTCCTTACCAGCCCTGCTCGGGTGCTTTGTCTCTGCTCCTGGCCGGGGGTGGGCTGACGGGGAGGGCTTGGGGGGGAGGTGGGGTGGGGTGGGGGGAGCAGTGTGACTGGAGTGGCCGGCGTGCGGGAAACCACACACACGGACGGACAGACAGACACATACCCACCCCACACACAGGCAGGACACGGAGCCCGGCCGGGCAGCTTCTCGCCCCGGCCCGGCCCGGCCGCGCAGTCAGCGGGCGGCGTGTGTCTGTGTGGGGTGGGGTAAGGACGGGCGCAGGGGGGGGGACGTTGGGCGCGGGCAATGGCGGCGGAGCCAACGGTCCTGTGAGGCGGCCGTTGGCGCGGCCGAGTCAGCACGAGCCGTAGCAGCGGCGCTGAGCGCAGCGAGCGCGGAGCCGCCGAGGAGCGACACGAAACGCGCCGCTGTCTCCGGTCCGAGGCGCACCACGCTGCGTGGGCGGGGAGAGAGAGAGAAAGGGAGAGGGAGAGACTCGCAGACAGACAGTACAGCCGGGGAGCGCGGCAGATAAAGGACAGAGGACGGGCAGAGAGAGAGAGAGGAGCGAGCGAGCGGGGATCCAGTCAGGCACCGAGGGAGACCCAGGCAGCGGCAGAGGCAGGGCAGGCGACGGCAGCCCGGCGGCGGACCAGGGCGACGCGAGCGGAGCGGGGAGAGGCGAGGAGGGGAGGCGAGCCGGCCCGAGGCGGCAGGCGGCCGGCGGGCCGGGCGGCGCCGGCGCGGCCACCGCGCCCCGGCCACCACCGCGCCGCGGCGGATCTCCTCCCGCGGAGGAGGCGGAGGCGGAGGAAGAGACCATGTCTTTCAGGAAGACAGGCACTGTACTGTAACAGCAGCAAAATAAACAAACCAGCTAACCAAAAATACCAAACAAACAAAAAAATTACCCAAGCCACCAAGACGCTGGGGGCAGATCCCGTTTTCAGGCAAGGTAAAAAAAAAAAAAAAGAAAAAAAAAGCCAAACCAAAACCCAAAAAAGCCAAAAGCAGAATCTGTAGACATTTGTGTGGCGTGATGTTCTTTGTTGTTGCGATTTCTTTGGTTTTCCTTTTTTTCTTTTTTTCTTTCCAGCATGTGTTTTCTGTCATTTCGTTGGAGTCGCTCGCCCCCATCCCCCCCCCCCCCCCCCCCCCCGGTGATCTTTTAATTTTTGAGGTCAGGGCGGCTTGAGCATGTGAAGCGGAGGGAGAGGGAAATAGGAGCTGTGCATGGCGCTGGGGCTTGCGTTTTATTACACGCGATGTGCAATTATTTATAGCAACTGCAGGATTCCGACTCTAAGATGTGGTATTTACCAGAGGGGGAGGGAAAAAAAAAAAAAAAAAGGTGGGGGGGGGGGGGGGGGGAAGGATACCGCTCATAGTCTAGCTGGGCAGGATGGTAGCGGTGCTGAAGCCGGAGCCTCGCCCGGGATCTGGGAGCGGCAGGGTAGCGGCGGTGAGAGCCAGGTAGGGCGTGAAGGGCTTGCGCGGCCGTCGGTGGGGCCGGCTGCCCCCGCGGAGGGCGGCGGTGGCCCCGTCGCAAAGTTTCCTCCGCCGCCAGCCGGGAATTACCAGAGGCGGTTTTGGCGGGAGAGGCGGCGGCGGTTCTCGGCAGCGGAGGGTCGGGCGCGGAGGCGGAGGTGAGGTGAGCGGAGCTCGGTTCGCGGGTGGCGGCGGTGTCCTCGCCTCGGAGCCGGTTGTCCGGGATCGGGGCTGAGGCTGGGGAGGCGAGGGCCGAGGAGGGGAGCTGGGGGGGGGGGAGCGGGGGGGGGAGATCTCCCTCCGCCCAGCGGTCGTTTTAGCTAAAATGTGTCAAACTGTAAAAAAAAACAAAACCAAAACAACTTTTACTCGCTGGTTTGTGAACAACATCGAGGGATACACTTTAAAAAGCCGTGCTTTGCTGGAGGGAAAGCCTGGGGTTGCTTGACTGACATTGTTCTTAAGGGTGGCGATTTGAGGGTAAGGGATTTACTTGATGCTTCCTTAGCATCTCTTTTTTTTTTTTTTTTTTTTTTTTGCATGCGGTGAAGGAGGATCAGAATCCAGGAGTTACAGTCCTATTGTTAGATATCCTAGCAATCTGTTTGCATTAAAAAATAGTTAATGTTACTCCGCTTAGTGTAATTCTGCCTACTTGGATGTGCGTTTCAACGGCAGCGCTTGTAGATCGAACCAAGACGTGCTCATCCAGCGCAGCCATTGCGCAGTCTTGTTTAATTGTTGTTATTTTTTGGCATTCATTTACCGTTTGAGCCAGCGGGACCCACACACACACACACTCAAATTTCGGGTGCATTTTTCCGTGCTAGGTGTGTCTTTGCGGCTCCGCTCTCCCTCCTGTCTTTGCGCTTCCAGGTGTGTGTGGTTTTGCTTCAATTCATCCCGCTGCCGTGTGACATTGCTGTAAATGTGCCGAGAGGGGAAACAAAAGGCATTAAAGAGTGTTTGTCGATCACCTGTTTGACTTCTCTACCATTGCGCTGAGCTAGATGCATGCCCAGTATGCATTCTTCTAAATGGCATATGTAAATTTTAGGCAAGTACAAAGCAATTGAAGCTGAGGGTGATGGGGAGGGGGGAAAAAAAAATACTGTAAACCGACCTGCAACTTTTCAGTCGCATAATTTAACTGCACGCTGATTTTTGTTTTAGCAGTCTTCGTCACGGATCGAGGCAAGTTTGTGTGCACAATTAGGCTTGCAAATTGCTAATCTCGCACTGACTTTGCCTCTCAGTTCCCAGCTGGGCATGGTTACCTTGAGAGCTGTGGTATCAGCACTGTCAGAGCATGCTCCGGTGGGGAGATCGGGTGTGTTCTATTTTTAATACTATTTAATGAAGATGCTTCTCACTCTGCAATATACGAAGCATAATGGAAGAGCAGAGCGATGATTGGTTATGGATACTGGAAAAGGAAAAATGCAAAGGTAAAAATGGAAATCCCTCAAATATTTCTATTACATTAATGAAAGAAAATGCAGCTGTGCAGAAAGGTGATCGATTAGCTGGCTTTAAGTCGAACTGTTTTGTGGTGTCTAAGATGATTTTTAAAAAAATCTTTAAAAAAGTTGTATGAAACAAACTGTAGATAGGAAATGTTTTTGTGCTGTTGATAAATTGATTGTATGCGGGTATGCTTAAGTTGAAGAAGGATATTCCATTTTAATTCTTTTTTTTTTAATGTTGAAATGTCTTACAATGCTGTAGCGCTAAGGAACATCTTAAAAATACTTCTTTTTTTTCTTGTGCTTACCAGTTTTAATGATTAACTATTTATGTTCTTATTGGTAGCTTCCTGAAGTAGGAGTTTTGAGTTTTTATTCCTTGCAGTTAAAAGTTAATTCAGTTGATATTAAAAATCAATGTTGCATGTGATACTCACAGAATGCAAGCAGCTGTAAACCTCTTGTGATATGTGTGTAAAGGAAAATACCTATAGATAACTACAGTGTATGCCGTTATGCAGGATATGTGTAGATACTTTTGAAAAACTGCCTTCTTTAGTTCCATGTATCTGTAGTCAGAAATACATTTCTTAGCTATTTGCAACCATCCATGCACTCAGAATCATGTAGAGAAACTTGCCTTGATTAAAGATGTCTTCTGTAAAACAACTGTATCTTCTCTCTACTGTCTACAGTTTTACAGGACAGTGGTCTAAGAAATGGCTGAGTACCCCATCCTGCAAAATCCTTTTTCAGGCAATTATTTTTTTCTGCTATATGCTAGTCCTTTTGACTGCCCCAGGACTAAGTGTGCAAGTGAGGGTTGCTCAGACGAGTGTTGCACTGCATCGTATCCATGAAGGAAAAATTACATAAAGATGATAGAGGAAACACAATTATATTTTTAACACAGGTGTAATGATAGATCTCAGAGAGAGAAGAACAGTGCAACGGTCACTTTGAGACCTTATCCTGCTGGAGTAAAACTGTGGGTAAAATCGTGTTTTCCTGATAGTGCTGCTTTTCCTGGGGGCTTTACTGGGGTTATTTGCACAATTACAGAAAACTGGACTTGGCCTGATAAATCACTGTTATTAAACAGAATTCCTGGGAGTACATAAAAGAAACCTTAGAAGTTTTAAAATCTGCTGCACTCTTGGCTTTTTCACAGGTTATGATTTTAACAACTAATTTTAAACTTGGAATGAATAAGGGGGAAAAAGTGCACTAATTCTAGGATGGCTTAATTATAGTCTGTCTGTCTTCCTGTAGGCATCGCTTTCACTACAGTCAATGGGAGCTTTAAATTTGGAAGTGTGTCCAGGGTTTGGTTCAATGCCTTTATCAGTGCTAAAGACAGACACAGGGACAAATCTTCAGCAGCTGTAAATTGATGTAGTTCCATTGGTTTTAAGAACAGTATAGATTTACACCAGCTGATGATACACCCCTCTTCTTGTAACATACAGGATCTGTAACTTGCACTGAGTGGTATTATCAATTTTGATGGCATTAATTTCAGAGTAGGAAAATGATTTTGGCATATTGGCAAATCCTTGTTTATAGGGACTACTCACAAATGAGTGGCTTGATCCAGTGAGTGCTCCCAGCTCAATTCATTTGCTCGGTTGTAAAGAGAATTTGTAACTTGCGTGATTATTTAAAGGAAATGCTATTGGTGTTAAGTAATCTATTTTCAAAAATACCATTAAAGATTGGCCAGTTGAGAATTAATGTAACTACCGTGCAATAAACTTGCAAAATCCGTTTGTCCCCTGCTCATTCATTTATTAGATTTGAAGTTCTGTATTAATGTTCTCAGCAGGTAGTAAGTCAAACAAATGGGTCACTTTTTCTTCTAGAAGATTGAAACATTCATCAAACAAGTAATACATGGCAAAGACTCTGTATGTTCCAGTGGAAAGCACTTGATTCTGAAGACTTAAAAGTACTGTGTATGAACATTTTTGTATCTGTATGGTAACATGCATTTCTAGGGCGCGTTCTGTTTTGATGACAAACTGCAATCCAGGTAAGTAGGATTTTCCCCACTTTAAGGCTGGGTAAATTGAATTGCAGAGAAATTATGCAAACCATGTGAGATCATGCATCTAGTTTTTGACAGTCATCAAATGAGACCTATTCCAGTCTCCAGCCTTAATGCGGGTCACCCCTGGATGATAAGACTCCCTGCTTAATTGCTGGTTTTTGTTTTGTTTTCTAATATTTTCATTTCATGTGTGAAATGGTGGCTTTCAGAAACGTGTAGGTGTAAATAAATTTACATGTTTGTTTATAACAATTAAAAATATTTTTACATTATAATTTAATGATAAGCCTCTAGCAAGGAAATACCTTCAGAACAAGTGCAAAGAATGACTCATGTCTGTTCCTGGCTTTTGGTTTGCTTTTTTGTTTTTTTAAAAATATATTAAACATGCTTATAAATTCAGATAGACATACTGGTTACTGTTCGTGGACAGGATATGTTTTTCTTGGGTTCTTGTTTAAGAAGGAAACCTAAACCTAAATCACAATAACAGCCACTGTGGTTTGTGTGAGTATCCCAGTGTGCGCGTGCACAATTTATTAAAAGAATAAAAAGGACATTACACTATAAAACTACAATACTTTCTGTTTTAATTAAGATGTATTTTTTTTATAAATAACATATATGATGGGTTCTTGCCAATTAAGTCCTCATTTGTCAGTGAAGGTCCAAACCGCTTAGTTATAGGACTTAAGAGCTAAACTGCTCATCATTTTCTTAGATGTTTGAAGTAACTTCAGTTTTAGACTCCACCTTATCTCATGTAGTGCTTTTACAGTAGGTAAACTTGATGATGTATTGCCAATGACCCTATGTAAGAGTGCTCCCTATATGGAGGTCTCTTATGTTTTTCTTTAGCTTATCTTCATTTGTAAGAATACACAAATAATCTATATTAATACTTAATGTGTGTCATATGCAATCCAAAGTTATGAATTGCGTTATTTCCAGGGGAAGAGTATTGGAGCTCTGTGTCTCCTTTAGGAAAAAACCCTGAGCAAACACTTCCATAAGGTCCTACAGCAATGTCCGTCTTCCACCTGTTAATAATGTTGCCAATATTTACTGCTGCTTCCTTTTTCACTGTTGTGGTTTCCAGGCTTTCAGGTAATACATCATCAGTACACTTCTTTACGGTTCCTTGGAAAAAGGAGTTGCAGAAAAGGTTTCCTTTCATTCAGATATATCAGGTTTTAATCATATGGTGAGATCTTTAAACCATGTTAGATCATTCCAGATTCCTAAATAAGTAATAAGCTGGTATATGAAAATGTTACATCGCTCCCCGCCCCCCCCCCCCCACAAATTCCCTGTTACTGAGAGGAAGAATGTGGGAAGAAATACAGAGAAACAAGGAGTAAACAAAATAACATATTTTACAGGAGTGAGTTCATAAGGGTTATTTAGATGAAGTAATTGTTACTGTGATAAACATGGTGAAAAATCCTAGACAGCCCACAGGTTTTTCTGTTAATGTTGAAGAAGCTATGAAGTGTGAGAGAGTGATAATGTCATACAGCATGACTTAGCTGAAATGCAGAAGGCATAGTTAGGCAGTGACAGCTGGGAATTTGAAATCTATGATTTGGATATCCAATGACTTTCTGAAGCAGGGGGTTTAGAGTATTTTCTAGTCACTGGCAATATATGGAGGCAGTAACCACGTAAGACTGTTCTCAGGGCAGACATGTTCATATAGCATATGTTGAAGCATGTAAGGTGAGAAGTGCATTTTTATAAGTGAAAAAAAATTTGTTCACAGCAAAACTGGGATACTTTTATGCATCTTTATCCAAATCGGATGTCTGCTTTTCAATCTTTTCGGGCCAAGAGTCACAGTTAACAAGAAGAGTACCATGAGAAAGCAAAGTCCTATGAAAAGTATTCTTGTAATTTAATGCTTTCTAGTATATTTCTCATTTAGTCTTAGGCAATACTGTGATTTATTTATGAGCTGTTTATACAGTGCCTGTGTTAAAATTATAGAAGCTTAGTAACATCTTCCAACTGATAAAACTGTCTTTTTTACTAAATTGGATGTCTTCAAGCTTTTGAGTCAAAGGAAAGCTTAAATGGTCAGCAAGATGGTATTAAAAAATAATTAGCAATTAAACAAAAATCATGAACACCCCCCCCCTTTCCCCACTGTTAAATACTCTGCTTTTTGTTTCTCAAAGTTTTTGTCTTCTGTTTGCAATCTATGCTAAAACATAAAAATCAAATATATACGAATGAACTACTTTCAGGCTTCTGTTTCATCCCAATTTTTATGGCCACACAGCAGTGATTTTTACTGGATTCATAAAATCATCAGAGCCAGTTTTATGTTCTAGGAATTAGAATTCTGTCATCAAAAGCATGTCTGAACAGCTAATAACCTTGTCATTAATTAATCCTGTTACAGTATTTTTATTTTTATCACCTCATGAGTTGAAGTCTCCCTGTGCCTTCAATACAGAAAACATTTTGTAAATTTTCATGATTAAATATGAGTGTCAGATTGTGGTGCTTTTCTTCACAGGGAGTGCATGCATCTTGGTTTTGGCGACTTGCAGAGCTTCTTATGGTGTGATGCTTTATTTACTGTGAAGAAAGCTATCACAATTTGTTCCTGAGTAAAGAGGGATGGCAAGGCTTTTCGGTTGAATGACGCTAATGCAGATAAACTGCAGTGATTAGAAGCATGTTATAAATACAGTTAAACTGTTATATAGTTAAATGCTCCATGCTAGTCAATATTGAGTTCAATGGGAAGTTTTATTGGGGAGCAGACTTTGGTGTTGATGCTCTCGTGAAACAGGCATAGCGTGATGCGCTTTTGGAGAATACGCCTACTTTGTGCTTTTTGGGTGTTTGTGCCATTGAACTTAATTTGAAATGCTTTGCCTTCGGTTGCACAAAAGTAAATAGTAACTTGTGGTGGTTCAAACTGAACTTTAAGGTTTTTCCATTTTCAAGTGACTATTTCATTTCTAAATACATTGCCATTGGCATAACATTTAGAATGGTTTGAATGAGCTTGCTTAATGTATTATGAAGTATTTGTCATGGAGTCAGAAATGTTTATGGTGTCATAAAAGCTTTAGGAGAAACACATCAAATAAATTGGTCCACTCTAAAGGCTCGCTATGGATTTTAATGTAAGCCCAGGAAACGTCTGATAGCTTTATAATTTGTGTACTTTATAAGCCATGAAATCTGAAGTGAGGAGGTCTGACTTTCATGCTTTTGGTTTTTATTCCTTTAAGAAAAATTCAGAGCTTTCTCCTAACACAAAAAAAAAAAAAAGGAGAATTGTGAACATAGATCTAAAAGGAAAGCATAATGAATAACTTAGGGCATCTTAAAGTGCTGTACTTCATAACACATACTACTGTGAGGAAAATGATAATGAGACCATGTTTGATTTGGGTATGATTTTTGGGGAAGCTTTAATTCATAGAAAACAAGTCTAAATTGGAAAATGCATTGTATTTGCCAGCTTTATGTATCTCAATATGCTCTTCCACTATGGTATAGCAATCTGTTCTGCATCTGAGCAGCAAAATGGAGTGGTCGCTAGCGAAAAGAACTGTGGCAAGCAGCATAAGAATCCTTTTAGATGCCGAAGACAATGAATTATTACTGATGGATAATGTAACTTTTGTTTAATCTGTGTATTGATGAAAATGACAGCGTTTGAAAGAAGTCCTTGAATGACCTGCTTTGTGAAGTAACCATCTCAAAATCAGAGACTGAGATAAGGGAGTGGTGGGGTAAAGGGGCATAATGAAGGGTTAGCGGCTGTAGGACTGCTTGTAATGTGAAATCAGGTTATGGGGCATCAGAAGTAGGAGGACAGCAAAGGGAGGGAGGACTTTCAGGAGATATTCCCTGAAGATTAAGTAACTGCAGTTTTGGGTCGCCCAGAGAAAATATATAGACGTGTAGCCTCTTTTCAGTATCATTTGTTTTGTGATTTAAAAAAAAAAAAAAAAATCCTTATGCATGCGATGTGATCCCTCTCTTTGCATGGAGGATCAGGACAAAGTGACTACTCCTCTGCAGTTGCACTTGATCTCCTGTAACCTCAAATTTGAGGAATTGTAAATTATCTACGTCTTCTGAATTTTGCTGTTGCGGAATTGCTCCTCTCTGCCACCTACCTGGCAGAAAAGAAAGGAAGATAACAAAATTGTTGCCAAGGTCTGAGGGCAGCTACACAGCAGCGTGCACTACTTCTTAGCCTGGCTTACAGTCAGGGCATGAAGCTGGTGGGTGAGTCCTGGGGAGGCATGCAAGACTGTGGGCTCTGTAGTATGTAGCCGGTTCTTCTATGAGAATAAACTGGTTTCTATCCTTAATAGCTCTTGTCTTGGCATGCCAGTAACCTCAGAAGTTAGTCAGGTATTTACTGAAATAGCATCATGTGCCCTGTGACTACATAAATTCACACCTTTCTGTAAAGGGCTTTGTATTAATGGAGAAGGACTGGTAGAAAAGAGCAGACTGAGACACAAATCTTGATGCAGCATTTTGGCTGCTTGTGGTTATGCTACCGGTAACCATTAACCATAGTCGTGGGGCTGTGGTTTCTGCAGACATCTTGTCCACTCATTCATTCATTGTGATCATTTCCGCAATGCAGGAGGAAGATGCGGCAAGCACCTACCTCTTTCAAAGCCCACATGTTTCTTTGATGTGTTTGTTACTCCTCAGGGTTTTTTTCAGGAAGGGGAACAGAGAACACAATTTGTACTCACAAAGGCTAATTATAGTTTTTCCTCTACAGATAATTTCTTAAAGAGCTGTATGTTCAAAGAATTGCTGCTAACTAACTCTTTTCTACATTACAGTTAACGTTCAACATCCAGGCAATGAAAGTCAAAATGTAGATTCTGTTGGCACCTATTCCTGTTTGTGTTTGTTTAATAACATACACTGGTGTCATGTCTCTATTAATGTTGTCAGGCACTTCAAAGCCATCTGTAATAAAACTGCATCAGTATAGGAGCATGTCAGAAAACAAGACAGTAAAATATCGGCACTTCTTAACAAAACATTTTATTGATTAAACAGCATAATTACAATATGTTGAAAAATGAGATCAGTTCTGATTACTTCAGTACTTTGAGAGCAACTGCAGTGATACCCGAGTCTTTGACTTGCCTAAAAAAACACCAGCAGACTGAGCAATTCGGTTGTGTGTTACAAGTGAATTCCATGCCATGGGAATGTGTTTGCTGAATTTGCATTGACTCAAGATCATAGCAAAGGAGGAGCATAAGTGACCCAAGTACTTCTGATGCATAGTTATATGTTCCCCTGGAATGTATCATTTATTACCTATACTTGGTAGTTGGAATGAGGCTGGTAGATGATGGTGTAACATACCAGTGTGCCTCAGAACATGAGCTGCATGTACAAGCAATTTCAATGGCTATTCACTGCCAGACAGATGATTTTAATAAAAGGAATTTAGAGGCTCCATTTTTGACTTCTGATGGTTTATTTTAGGGCTAGTAACTTGAAGTGCTATTGTTATTAAGCACTGTAAAATTGGAAAATGGAGATAATTTCAAGTAGCCTTACAATCTCAGCAGAGAAAATAAAAAAATATGTAGGGGAGCTAGTGTTACATTCTTCTGGCAACAGTAGTGTGTGTGAAGTAAAGCACACTGAAGTTAGGAGACTTACTGCATCCTTAGGTGATACATACAAACAAGGGATCTTCCTTAAAACCAGTCCGTAGCCCTGACTTAAAGGTTGTTGAAAGCACAGGAAGTTAAATATTAGAAGAATTCATTGCAGTCCTAATATAAATTCTTTTCTTGTTTTGTTTATCTATGTATGTATTTCAAGCAGTGTCTAGCGTGAATGTCTCTGCCTCTTTCCTGGCTGTGGCCATGCATGCATCAGTTGTCTCTGTTCTGCTCCTTATACCGTCTGACCATTCTTCATACTGGGCCTTCGCTTTTGTATGTTGTGCCCCTTGTGTGAACTTCCCTTTGTTATACTGACCCTTTTGATTTTTCTTGTTTTTTCAACATTTGCTCACATTTCCCAGCTTTTCTTTCTTGCCTCTGTCTACATCAGTTGCTTGCCCCTGTTTGAAATGGCTGAAAACTTTGATTTATTCATCATATAGTACTGCACTTTTAAAAATAACTTAATTCTGTAGATATTTGGACAGTCAGTTTATAATAAAACGTGTTATATAAAGCATACTATCATTAGTCAAAATATGCCGGCTCCCAGATCTCTTGGACTTTGTTTTGGTATCTCTTAAGGAGGGAATGCCAAAACAGCTCAGAGGGCATCTCTGAAACAAAAAGTGTTGTGGTGGAATCTAGAAGACCTTGTGCTTTTGAACTTCTTTGTGTATGCAGCTCATATCAGTGTACCTGGGTCCCTTTGGGGCCTTCAGTCAAATTCAATAGCTCCATAGAATCGTGTGTATGTTTGCTGCTCCTGGAAAATGTTGTGTCCTGAACTCTCTGTCTATTTACATAGATTTTTTTTTTTTTTTCCTTGGATTAGTAATATTTTCAATAAATTTCATATTTGTCAGCTGCTTAGGAAACAGACTGTAATGGAAATGACACAAAATTAAACGCCTTTGACAGTGTGGTTGTTGTCAAAGACTTTTTACACATTGGCTCTCTGACCTTTCAGATGGACTGCTGTCTGTGGTGTGAGCAGGAGATCCTAACAGCTAGCGTAACACCTAATGCATTACACTGGATACAGTTTACTGTATTACTGGGTTGTACAATGAAAAGAGGAAAAAAATAGGTGGAGTTCTCATACAGAGAATTATTTTGTAATTCATGTCTGTACATTTGTTGGATAAGCTTGGAAACTGCACCAAAAGCTGAAGGTTATATATTCTTCCCATAGCTTTGATTATAATGATTGCGTACCCACAGATCCTGGTCAAAAGTGGAGGAGACTGATTGTAGAGATAGTTACTAAGACATCTAGCTGTCTACATTTGAGGACCTATACTAAATACATAATCCATTTTTGTGAAATACATATATACAAGCTCCTTGTAAAGACTGGGAAGTAAAGGAACTGTTGGCTGAAATTTCTCACTGAAGTGGAAGACTGATGTGTTTGAAGGAGCATCGTTTGCTGCCATCATCTGAAAGTTGAAATTTATTTTTTCCTGGAAATCTAATCTTTTTTTTTTTCTACATTTTGTTTCTTGTGTGTGTGCACGCGCATGGTTTTTGTTGCTCAGCAATAGCAGGAGAAGCGCTTGTATTCAGCTGCTAATTACAGATTTAATTCAGTTATTTGTTTTCAGTAATCTCATTGCCATTAGTGCGTAGTTCTCTAATTGCCCACTGTACTGTCAGCTTATTATGAAAGTAACGTTCTGAGTATTTCGAAACCTAATAAAGAAATGATGGCAGCAGTCTGAACAGATGATGTATAGTAGTTCTGAACTGATTATTATTTTTTTTTTTAATGGGTTAATATCCAGACTGGTGGACAGTCTTCTCAGTTACCTCTGAAGCAGCATGGAGTTGAAGAAATCTCTCACCAGTTAAAGCAAAATTCTGTGTTGTGTGGAGTCATTCCATGTTTTAGAGGGATGCCATACTAACAAGTCATTTATTCCACAAATCATGGTGCCAATACTCTCTTCAGCGTACTCGGTGATAATTGAATTCTTGAGTTCAGTTGTTTGCTAAGGAGGTGATTTGTGATTTTTAAAAGCATCTGTGTAAATGTCTGTAGTAGCACAGACTTGGAACGCAGTGAGATGGGCTTGGTTTTGGTTGTTTTTTTTTTTCCTCACATAGCCTAGGTTTAAGTCAACTGAAGGAAAGCTTTTGCTTTTATTGACTTAATTCTCTAGTCTTAATCCTTGCAAATAAAGGTGTGAAAATGTTAGTCCATATAACCCTATTGCTGCAACTCAGAGAAATATGCAACTGGATTCTCTTTCTGTAGCAGAAAGCTGGTATCGCTAGAAGATCCTTCCAAAATGCATCCACATATTTTGTGGTCTCTGAAGTTTAAGATACAACATTTGTATTTCTGAGTAAGACTAAGTTGGTGTGTTTCCCAAATGACTGTGTTACCGGTCTGCTGCTGAACTGCCTTTCTAATGCAGTGGATAGGAGAACTAGATTGCATTTGGAAGACAGACAGGCAAAATGCTTGTTTTCAGCTTTCTGCTGAATTCAGACATTGGAACAGGTGAACTCCTGTTATGTGGTAAGGGAAGCTGCTATAAAAGTAATGTTGCTTTGTGTTCTTCAGCCCTCCAGAATGACTGTAGATGCAAAATGCAGTCTTGATCCCCACTCTTGTGCTCACTAGTGTCAGTTAAATGAAAAGAAACTGTATTGTTGAAAACTTATTTTTTGCTGGCATTCCAGTAAAGACAAGGTGTGGGAGAAACAAACAAACAAGAAAACCCCTAAGCTTAAGATGAGGAGGATGACGACCCTGGGCTAATACTGTGAATAAGAGTACCTGGCTGTGCAGGAGAGCTTCCTTCACTGATGCCTAGTTGTGAAGTGTGTGTATGGGAAAAAAGTCTGGCGTGGTAATGGGCCAGTGGAGACCTGTTCCTCTCTGCCCTGCACAGGCTATACGTGATGGCTGTGGTAGTTGTAAAATGCCTGTTTACTTCAAGAAACAAAAGGAGATCCTTTTATAAATGGCTAACTGATCTGTGGCGAGAGAGGATGCATTTGCTGAGTCACTAGCAGAAAAACAGGGCCTTTTAAAGTATTTTGTGGTACAGACAGTGAATACCGTGACAGGTTTTTTTTCAGGAAGTGGACAGATTTTCAGTCCTTCCAAGTGCCTGTCTGAGGTTATTTGGATAATTTGGGGTTATTCTTTTCCAGTGAAAGCTCTTAAAAATATTTATGTCTCAAAAATGGGCCTTTCTGACAGTGGGAATAGCTACAAATTCAAATGCTACAGATGGTACCAGTTGGTGAGCTGTATGCCATACAACTATCCTCACAAAAACCAGCTTTCCCAGCTTTGTTTTCCAAAAAGCAAAGACAGATAAATGGGCATGTTGTGAGTGAGTAACATGAAACAGTTTTAAGAGGGGAATGGTCTACCATGAGACAGTAACTCGGAGAAAGGTATTAGAGCAATAGAAATCCCTATTGTTCCATTTTTTATTTTTATTTCTTCTTAACATTCTCCAGCACTGAATTTCCCTTCCTCACGCTCAGCTGTACGAAGTGTGGATGGCCCTTGGGAAGGAGAATAGGCAGCCAGCCATCTCTCATCAGTGCAAAACTTTTTAACAAACATTCATTTGGGGAGTGAATAGAGGAAGAAAACAAAATGAAAGGAATTGTTTTTAAGCGAAAAATGCACTTTCAGCATCATTTGCGCTCCCCAACGAAAAGTAAGCTGTCCAACCACTAACTGTGGCCATCTGAACTATGTCTGTACAATGTTGGCAGTTGTACTACATGGTAGACAGTGAAGATAAAACCCATGGTATAAATGAATATTCCCAGCAAGGCTTTGAAAAGTGCTGGCAGTGAATTGTAACTTGGGTAATGAAAGCAGACTTGAAGTGAAATGGAGCTGATTGTCCTTACTGATTGCCTTGTTCAGTTTGCTTTGATGCTCTATCGCATACTTTAATGGGTATGCAGCTGATGTACTTCAGCCTCAAGATACCCCAGAGAAATACTCCTGTGTAAGTGAAATATGAATAGGTGGTTTGAGAAGTGTAGGCACTGCTAATCAGGCTAGTGGAAGAAATAGGAAGAATAGTAGTCCACTTTCAATATTGTGTTTGTTGTAAATAACTAAAATGCCATCACTTTAGTATTTAGATGCTGATATGACTACCTATTTTTCCCTGTGTTTATTGTCAGTGTTATGATGGAGGCTTGCGTGCTGCTTATTTCTCAGTTCATTTCTCTTAGGAAATAATCGGAGCCATTATTATAAATTACTTGTAAGTGCTATTTCAGTCTAATTAGATTTGTAACAAAATGGATCACGTAGACAGAATTTTGCATAAATAAAAGCATTTATCTTGCTCTTTTGCTTTCCTACCTACTATCTTGTAGTAGTAGTAGTAATTCCTAAACCAGTTTGATCCAGAGGCTACATTTAATTGTAAAGTGCTTCAGGAGGTCATACAAAAGAAGCATGGAGGGTTTTTCCTGATGATTATTACTATTGTTAAAAATGCTGAACTTCTAGGTTTCTTGTTACATGCCCTATATCTTCATGTATAGACAAAAAATATTTTTAAATATGCTTACAGTTTCGTTCGTGGCTCCTTTTCATACACACGTTCTCACTACCTGCCACAAAAGTGTCTGGGGTTAAAGGGAGCACTGGAGAATGGAAGATGCTGGAGAATGATGGCCATGTACCTGGGGAAGGGGATGCTGGCTACTCTTCTGGCTCTTGTTTTGACCTCATCTGGAAGAAAATACTTTTTGTATGTACGTTCCCCAAATGTGTTTTTTCTCCTTAATTAGAGATTATGGCATTCTAGAGTCTTTTATAATAAAGACGCTCTCTAGGAGCGTACACTGTGCCTCTGTTGTGCTAATATTGGCAGATACAGTCAAGTTTGGTACCTTCACAAGTTAGCTCAGTCACAGTTATTATTTGTGTGTAGTCCTTCAATCCACAGCAAATATGAAGCCACTCACTTTCCTGTTGCTGCTGTTACTCTGCTGTCAGTGTTGGGTATTACTGCCTTTATTTAGTGATTCTTTTCCAGACAAATCATGCAATAACATATTTCTGGTAGTTTTAGTGGGTGATAATGTTGAAGAATTTGAACAGGTACAAGATAAACAGAATTTGAAAAATAAAGTAACCATATGTTAAAAAAAAAAGAAAAAGTCACAACCGTGTTAAAATTTAAGAATTTTAGTACCTGAGGCAAAGCTTGAAAGAATTGATAAGTTTCTTTCAGCTGGTTTATTTTACATTCTATATCTAGAAATATGTGCTTACATATACCACATATTCAGGGTTAGGCCTTGCCAGGATAGTTGTTCAAACAATGTTGTTTTTTTAAACACTGATGATGTGTACAAGTAAAAAGAATGTATCCACAGATGCCAGATTTAAGTGTTGCATGCCGCTTTCACTTAATTAGGTAGATTTTTATTTTGCAGGTCTAAGTTTAATAGACAAAACAGTTTGACGGGGAAGCTTTTGAAAGAGTTACAAAGTAGACATGACTGGTTTTGTTATAGGCATGTGAATTCCCCTCTTGTGCCTTTATCTTCCCTTTGTGTAGAATGTTTATAAAAGGTCATCCCCCTTTAATAAACAATAATTATTTATAATTCCCTATGCTAAGTTCCATTCAATGTTTCAAAAATACTAGTTTTCCTGATACAGCTCTGATTCTAAAATAATTACTATTTAAAATGAATCCTTTATTTATGTGTTTCATTGTTAGAATATAAATATTTTTTTAAACAGCTTCTTAAGTGTATCATGAAAATGTATGATATTGTAATGATTGTGTAGGTATACATAGGAATTTAATCACCTTTTACATCTCTGGACTTAGTAACTTTTATCTTGAGACTCTTTACATTAGAATCTGTTATTTCTCACTTGACAGAGTTTTTCTGGAGGCTGGCATACAGAAGGGGCTTAAAAGCAGACACTGTCTGGTTTGCTGGGCTCTGTATGTGTGAGAGGTCCTGGTTTTTACCTTTAAAGCTTCCACTGACTTCTGTGGCATCACAGTTTCACCCTTGGATGTGTCCTGGACATCACTGAAGTTTGTGTACTGACATAACCCATTCTCCATGTCACTGGCTTGTACACGTGGGTGCTACTTGAATCAGTAGCTTTTGGATAAAAATATAATTTTGCTTTTTTCTCATTAAAGCATTGACTAGTCCTCATATAACTGTTCTATGCCATTAGTTTTAGGCTTTTTTACAGTCTTTCTCCATGCTGCTGTAGGTTCATTTGGAGAAGTAGTTTTGACTGCTGTGCAGCAGGCACCTTCCTTTGAGCCAGAGATTGCATCCCTGGTTATCCAAGGAGGTACCAGCCATGGATGAGCAGCTGGGACAAGTGCGTTAATTGCCTTTCCAATTTTGTTCTCAACATAAAAGAAGGTTTTAATTTAAAACAGGTGTTATCCTTTTTCTTTTCCAGCTGCCCTGGAGCATTGTGCCTTTCCTGGTCTCCAAGTTTTCTCTTACTACTGGAAATTTTGCACTTTTCTGCTTGCTGAAGCTAGCTGTAGCCAGTATTTCTCTTTTTGTTTTTAGTAACACCCTGTTTCTCTGCCTTTGAGTTCCTTTGAATTTTCTGATATTTTTGATGTCATGAGATTACCCATTTCCCAAGCCTCTGTGAACCACGGAACACCCCTATGCCTGTTCTGTCTTCCCTGTCTGTGCAAGAACAGCTTCCCTATTATAGAGAGTTCTTTGTTTGCTTCTTTAATAGTTTCTTATGTTGTCGAAAATGTGTAATGCCTTTTAAATTTTGCAAAAACCAGATGGCTAGAGGCATAAAGTCCAAAGCCAGATTTGGTAATAAAATAAGCCTGTGGCAGCAGTAAAACATTAATGTATTTAGAATTAATTTGCTCTTTGAAAGGTATGATTGCCTGATAAAACTTTTTATATCAGGCAGTAGAGCCGAAAGACAATGTTTTCCTACTATGGAATATAGTATAGATTGAGTTATGGACTGTTGTGTTGGTTTTCTGATTGTCTGATGAGAACATATATCCATTGTCTAAGCAATTAAAAGTACACTTGCATTCAGTAAACTTATACATAGAGTGAGTGAGAAGCATAAATTGTCTTCCACGTGTATCACTATTTAGTCTGCATGTGTGTTTCTTTAGGACTTAATGCTGCAAAAAACTTATGTCTGATCTGCTAAAACAGTTGTGAATGTTTTAGTGTTAAATTATGCATGTGTGTCAGTGGTTATGGGACGTCACTACCCATTTGTCCCCAGTAGGATGATACTCAGCTGACATTAGCTTCTACAGAACCATGTGAAAATAGATACAACTGCCGTCATTGTCCACTGACTTGTTTTGCCTTATTTTACTCATGCCCAGATTTCTCGTATGTATATATGATGCTCAGCTGTACTTCGCTGCAACTGAATTTTTGTATTTGCTGTGGTCATGAGCAGTAAAATAGAGCGAAGATAGAAGGAAGGAATAAAAATGATTAGGTTAAATTTAACCAAGTAAACTAATGGCATTTCTTGTTCTTAAAAATCACATGTACACACCAGTTACATACATGTGTAATATGGTGTTTGCCAGAAGAAGAAAACAAAAAAATCAGTATTGTAATATCACTTTCCATTTAAAAAAGAAGGGCCCTAGTCAGGTTCTTTTGTTTCTTTATTTTCTGAAGATAGTCAGTCAAGGGCTCTGAAGTATCACATAAATATTTGGCAATTTCACCAAACTGGGGCAGTAAGAAGTGTCCACAAACATGCATTTCAGTAGAGAAAGAGGTCTGTAAGTTTTATGGTACATCCCTGAGATCAGACTTCCTCAAGAGACAGTACATAGATGAAAAGCAAATTGACTCCCTTCAGTTCCTATAGAATCTCCTAAAGGACCAAGAAAACGAAAATGTGGTAGTTGTAAGGCTTTTTACCATCCCCAGTTCACATCTGGAACTAATATAATATAGGAGCAAACCCAGAAACAATGAAAGAAAGCTCCAACCTGAGAAACTCTCCTGGGAGGTAATTTTGAGTTTGGAACATACTCAGAGAAGTGCTTGGCAGAGGAACTAAAGACCATTGGAAGAAGTTTTATGTTGTGTCTCTTGAAACAGAAATAAATTTAATGTACTAAATTATCCCTTCAGACCTCAGGCTCTGTATTACTATGTAATTCTTTCCTTTTTTGTTTTCTCTCTCTTCTTTTTTTTTTTTTTTTTCCTTGTCTAAATTACCAGGGATCCCAACTAGGTATATGAAATTCATTCCTGTACAGTACTGGTTCATGTACTTGGATTGATATAAATATTTAACATATTAAGTCAACAAGCTTTTTTCATAAGAGATTATAAAAACTGAAGAAATGGATGTAAAAGAAAATTACGTGGACATTTTTAGTGTCAGATAATTTGAAAAAGTTGTTTAAATGCTTTGTCAGGTTTTGGTTAGTTTTGTCAGGTGTCTCACACAAACTGTTTTGTGTTTGGGCTTAAATGAGAAGAGCTTTGATTTAAGTAAAAGGTGGCGGAGTATTCTCAGTATAGAAGAAAGTAAGCTGATCTCGAGGCCCCTAATAGTTTGTATAATACATGGGTGGAAGTAGAGCCAGCAGCCATGCAGGACTGTGGTGTGGGAGGGGTGGAACAGTAGCTTTGCCAATCACAACTTCAGCTGAAATACTGCTAATTCTGCTGTGGCAAGGAGTCAGTGCAGTCTGATATTTGAATCAATTGTTGCAAGATACTAAATGTTCGCATATTGAGAAAATTATTTCCACTGAAATTGAAACAGGTTTCTCCTATTACATTTGAACCCTTGGCAACCTCCAAAAAGTGGCTATCCAGAAGTTAAACACTTGAGATATCTTACAGTACAGAGTATAATAGTAAGGCATCTGATAATGAAAGGAAGGGAAAGGATATCTTCTAGAGGAGGTCTTCTAGTAGTGTGTGTACTACAGCAGTATGCAAGCCATCTTACAGTGCTGTATGAATGATGCTTGGACAGCCAAGTGTTTTGCCCTTCTCCAGGGAGTAGCCTATTAGCTGTTACGATGCCAGTGGTGGTACCGACCAAAAATATGGGAACTGCCTCTCTTAATTACCCCTGCTCTGTCTGAGACTTCATGCTTCAGAAGTTTTTGTATTGAGAAGCCCTTTGAGAAAAAGTCTTAGAAACTGTTGTAGAAGACTGATTCTAGCCTCCCTAATTGAATATCCATAAGAGATTTATTTTGCAGTTATGCCTAGAGTTTAAAGCCAAGATCAAAGGCTTATTAAACTCTTCCCTTTTTAGTCCCACACACTGAAAAAAGGGTCCTTTACATTGAACAGGCATAGGTGGGAGGCAGATGGAAAAACAGAGGCAGAGATCCACGTTCATGCAGCCAAACAGAGCATGGGAGGCAGATGCATTTGTAGCATCAGTGTTTTTTTACATGAAGGTAAGTCATATTCTTCCTAATGGTGAGTGAGAAAGCATTTCCCAATGAATGTATGTCTTCAAATTGATACCTTTATCATGATATTGATGAACCTTGTGGAAAGTTACAGGAGTAAGAAGACCTTTTGAAACTTTTGTTTTACTTTGTGTTTTCTTTCCTGGTTTGGTTTTTTAAATACTGCCCAGTATTCTTGTCAATAATATTAACTCTGTATATCATAAGATGACAAGAGTATTTTTAGGCAGTCATGTAAACTGCAAACTAATGTGTCCCATTTATGCATGTGCAATGTACTGAAATGTCAGATACTTCATTTCTTGGGCTGTCCTAAGTATGAAAATGACTATACACCAGAGCCTTTGGAACAATAATATTCTTGTTGTGCTCTGATTGTAGCCAGAACATGAGACACGCAGGATTTTTGGATAGAAGACAAGATAGCCAAGAATCGGGCCAATTCTGATGAGTATGAAAACTTGTCATCATAGCACTCTGATCTCACCAGCTTCAAGGAGCGCAGATCAGAATCACCTATGGTAGACAGAATATTTACAAGTGTTGGGTGGCTTCACTGTTGGTTTTAAAACCATCGTTGATAAGATCCATCATTGCCTTTCTTCTGCCATGGCTATCCTTTCTTTGATTTCATAAAACTGATGACAAGCCACTTGCAGTGAAAGACGCTTGATTCTGTAAAAGTTTGTGGATAGGTAGATAAATATTTTGGGACATGTTGGTTTTCTAAAAGTAGAAGTTTTATTGTCAAAGCAAGTATGTTTGAGAGAGATGTTGGTTTTGGTAGACTAGTATGACTAGAACAGGTTTCATTCAGTTGGCACTCTGAGTCCTGCCTCGTCGTTTCATTTGGAGTCGTCAAGCAACTGGTATGGATGCTGGAGGCTGGTTAGTCTGTCTCAGTATTTTTCTACTCTGTCAGTGCCTTGGTATTTTGATTTTGTGAGGTCTAAATCTTTCCCAGAACAAAGGTTTCCAAGAAAGGAGAAGGACCCTTTGTTGAACGTCACAGTTGAAATTTGGGCAGTTCTATCAGATGATATCTTTTAGGAGACCATTAATCTTTCAAATTCTAACCTTTGGTTGTGTAACAAAAAATGCAACATTAGGCATAAGGTAGCATGCCAGCAGTTAAGTTTGGCAGCCTTTGCACCTGTCTTTGGCCACAGTCATATACAAATGTAAAGAGCCTCAGACCTTTTATTCTTAGATCTCCAGTTAGACTAGAGGCAGGCTAAAACTTGTCTGGATTTAAGATGGTAATGATGCGGATAAGGATTGGGAAAAGTCAGATGAAAAAAAAATTAAAGAGAGTAGTAAACTCCCTCTCTATTCCTTGTTCTTCAGAGACAGTTCTGAAAGAAAATCAGGTCGGTTTTAGCCTTTTGTGGCTTTGAAGTTTGAAGTTCTGGAAAGTAATAGTGTGTTTGGATATTTTTGTAGGATAAAACAGACAAGGGAAGAGTCTTCCAGGGGCTAGAATTTTCTGCTCTTTTAATAATTGTTCTGTCTGTAAGTAGGTGGGAAACTTGGGGGTGGGGGAGGTCAGCAAAACTTACAGATAAACACAAAGGTCTTTGAGCAAGAGATGATGGGGGGTGGGGTTTATTTGTGGTTTCGGCTTTGAGGTTTTGGGGGTTTTTTTTGAGAATGACCTCCAAAGCTACAAATGATAACGGTTAGTATTCAGAATTGTAGTAGTACTTAAATGGTTGGTCAGGTCCCACTGATTTAACTGTTGTGCAGTCTCACAGGCTTTGTATGTATTGAGAACGTGAAGAGGGGATGGGAAAGTAATAAATGGGCAAACTGAGTAAACAACATATAGCAGCAAGTGTTACAAATAATGTCTTTTCATATGGCTTATGAAGATGGGTTAGGCCGTAGACCTCATATCTCTCTCCTGTGGATAAGGAAAGAGAGAACATTGCTTCCATTTAGATTGAATTTGTCCATCTTCAGAACTCATTGTCACTTAGTGTTATTTTTGGTATCATACTGTAGACTGAAGAATTTCCCTTCAACAGAGAAGGTCTTGCTGTGACCTGTTAGTGGAAATTGTAAGGTCTTTCAGTTGACTGAGACACATCGGTCTTGTTTTGGCTGGCTGAATCATAACTGGGGACATGATAAAGGGGATCTAACTGTGTTGGTGTTAATGCACGTTGGACTTGCCATAGCCAAGTAATATATAGCAGGGATAGTGGATTTGCCTGCATGGTGTTTTAAAAGATTATTAGTGTAAGTACTGGTTTTCCTCATACTTGGCACTCCCAGCTCTTTTTAAATACCAAATTCACCATGGACTTAAATAATTAGGACACACAGAAATGAGAATACTCCTCCTCCTTTTTCTTGCCCTATTTTCCTGTATCTTTTACTTTCTTTTCCTTCCTCATTTTTGAAACAAACAAGGAGATTAAGTACCAAAACTCCATTAGTACAGCATTGCAGTTGAGAATTAAATTGTCAGGATGGCTGCTTATGGTTCCCACAACAATCATAACTAGGCTAAATTGCACATATGTATTAAGACATAAAAAATAGAATATAGCAATATGGAATATTCCTTATAACACATTATGCATGCTGTGGGAGCCATCACTTTGAAAATCTTGACTTCTGTGTTTTTAAAATCTCTTTTGAAATGTAACATTAATGTATTTTTTCCTATTGCATGTAAATTTTTTTTCTGTGCCCACTGGTGATAAAAATCAGGTCATGAATGCCATCTTGGTATCCCTGTGAACTCTGCGTAGCAACCAGTCCTTCTCCTTCATTTAATGTTTTTGCAATGAAAACTGATACAAGAAGAAATAAAATAACATTTCACATAAGTGAAATGAAAAGTGTGAAACAGTGGGCTCCCATTACAGCCACATTACATCTCAGTAAGTTCCAAATGATGTCTGATAAATGTTTTTAGAAAAAGAGATTGAAATATTACTTTCTTGGATTACAGACACACGTAAAGGGATACTTAAATTACATTTCTGTTGTGCTGACTGGAAAGTGTCGTACCATTTTGCAGTCTAGCCAGCCTTTGGTTCTTGTACTGCCGTACAATTAACAGTTCCTGTGCCAAGGCTACACTGTGTATATGTCAGAGGGTTACTAAAGCCCTGAACTGGGCAACTCACAGCGATTGCTGAAGCTGACATTGCCAAGCTGCTATGGCAGCATAGCAAGCCTTGCTCTGTTCGCTAGCCTACTGGGCTGTCGTCATCTTTTAGCCTGCCTCCAGTCTCATCCTTCCTTTATCCTGTTCAATTTGGTTCTGACTGTCTGAATGTTTTAGCTGTCAGTCTGTCCTGCTTTCGGCTGGGTTAGAGTTAATTTTTTTCTTAGTAGCTGGTACAGTGCTGTGCTTTGGATTTAGTGTGAGAATAATGTTGATAACACACTGATGTTTTGGTTGTTCCTAAGTAGTGCTTATACTAAGTTAAGGATTTTTCAGTTTCCCATGCTTTGCTGGCAAGCAGGTGTACAAGAAGCTGGGAGGGAGCATGGCCAGAACAGCTGACCCAAACTAGCCAAAGGGATATTCCATACCACAGAACGTCATGCTAAGTATATAAACTGGGGGGAGTTGGCTGGGAGTGGCGGATTGCTGCTCAGACATCAGTTAGCAGGTGGTAAGCAATTGCATTGTGCATCACTTTTCTTTAGTCTAATTTCTCTCTCTTTTTGGTATATTCCTTTTCATTACAATTATTATTTATTATTGTTGTTGTTATTATTATATTTTATTTAGTTATTAAGCCGTTCTTATCTCAACCCACAAGTTTTACTTCTTTTTTCCGATTCCCCTCCCCATCCTGCTAGGAGTGGGGGGAGTGAGCGAGCGGCTGCATGGTGCTTAATTGCTGGCTGGGGTTAAACCACGACACAGACAGATGAAGACTTACATATGTAACTTACAGGGCCAGGAAGATTGACCTGAAACTGGTCATGCAAGGGTCTGATTATTTCTGCTCAGTTGAAGAAGATAGCTCCATTTTCAGTGTGAGCGTTACTGTCGTGCTTCAGGCTTTCTACCATCATGTTCTTTTTATGACTCCCATCGAAATCAAGATGAGTTTGTATGGAGCAGCAGGATAGTATGTAATCAACAGCAGGGTATTGCATTTACAATGATTTTGTTTAATTTGCTATAATTGGAGTTGAAGTGCAGAAATCCTGTTTAGTTGTATCTTATTATGGTAAGAAGCTAGAATTTTCGTAAGGGTCTGTGATATTTTGGTGTCCAACTTTCCTTGGAGGTTAATGAATCTTTAAGAGTCTTTATTATTCTACATTTTGAGCAACTGCAATTTAACATTGATTAACAGAATGCTGATAGGACTTCTACGGTTTTAATAGAGATTTGGTTTTGTCCCTAAACATACAGATCACATTCTTGTCTCGTTTTGGCTGGTGGACTTCTTTCCTGTATTATGGTAGCTCCAAGTAGCTCCTGTCAAAATGTGGAGGATGCTGGATAAACACAGATTAAAAAGTATTTCCCTCATCAAACAGGATGCAATCCATTACATTTTGTAATTCTAGTTAAAAAGACAAATTAGACTTTAAAAGCATGGTGTTATCTGAAATATTTGAAAAGCAGCTACAGGTTTTCATGGTTTCACAGGTGCTATCTTTGTAGCTGCTGATAATCTTGCATTGGTGTTGGAAGATGTACTGTGAGACAGTAGCTCTGACACCCACAACTTCAAGTTTCCTTACTTATAGGTCAAGATGAGATTGACTGTTAATAAAACCAATATTTTTATGGTCATATACTGGCGGGGGGGGGTCCTAACTTTTATGTGTTTTTTCCATGAGGTGGCTGTCTAATTCAACAGCTCTTCAGGAGAACCAAGATTCAGAAGAGGGGTAGAAAGAAGAGAGAACTATTATTGTTCTTTGGGGTTTTGTCTGTTTAGTTCTTCTCTGATGCAAAGAGTATCCCTTAGCTGTAACACTTACTGAGATGATAGGCTTGAGGTGGGTTCAGATCTCCATGCATGCAGGAGTTCTTGAGGATCAGGGCTTTTCTGGCACAATTCTCAGCTTGAAACAAACCTAGCTTTGCTGATGGTGGTTAGTTGAGCCTTTAATATATTGGACTGCGTAGTGCAGTTACATGAGTTGCTGGTGGGCCTGTTCTTGGTCTTTCCTAAATTATGGGAATTTCCTAAAGCTAAGTTACTTAGATATTTAGAGGACAACCTATACTATGCCCACAAGTTTTCTGATTCATGACAGCTAGTGACCTACTGAAAAGTAAATTATAGCACTGAACTTACTTTATTTTTTGAAGTATGCAACAGATTTATTAACTTTCTTTTCTGTTGCACTTTTAGGGGAAGAAAATGAAACTTGTCAGGTTATTCTGCATATATTGTATATGCATATAAAAGCCAATGCTCATCTGTAAGAGCTGTGAAAAATCACCTATGCAACATAGAAGCCTAGGCAGCAGCAAAAGGAAAAAACTTGAGCCCAGTTAATCCTGTTCAGCAAAAAGAAATCCAGCTGACATTCTGGAAGTCTGAATTTCGAGGAGAACATAGAGAACATTGCTCAGAGATATAACTATTTTAACTGAAGCATTTTGGAAAATAAGTAAACTCTCTAAGACAGCTGAAGCTAATTTCAAATATATTATCTTATAAAATTATTTTTTCAAGTACTCCCTTAAGTTTGTTTTAAGATATTACCATAACTTTTATACTGTTGGGTGATAACTCCTTTAGTCACAAAGAGAAATTTCTTATGGTAAGAAAAGTTTTGGTATTTTAGACTGGGTTTTTTTCATTCCTATAATGGGGTGAAAAATTTCATTCGATCATACAGATTTGTTTAAAAGTTATGCATTATTGAAAGTCCAGTGATTCTCCAACAGAGTTGCTAGTGTGTGATTATTTACACTTGTTCCTGCTGGTATCTGCTAAAACTTGGAATCCATCTGTAAGCTTGCTTATAGTCAGCATCTATATAAAGAATTCCCCAGGTGTTTTTAACCACATTTTGAAATGGAGCATATTTATTAGGGATTTTGTGGTGGGGTTTTTTGTTTGTTTGTTTTAATACTTATAAATGAAATTTCATAATTGTTTTGTGATATTTTGAGATATTGTAGCACTTATAATACCATTTGTGGCATAGTTCCTTTGCTTTATTCTTCTGTATGAAACTGCAATTCTCCCCTCTTTCCCTCTTCTCAGTGTTTCAAATTGTACAGTAGATACAGGCTTTTAATCAGTATTTGATCAGAAGATGCGTTTTGCTATAGAGTATGTCACAAATTAAGCAAAACTTAGCTAGTTTTACTTCTTTTATTGTCTTTTGCAGAAAATTCTCAGGCAGATAATTTTTAATGTCAGAAGAAAAGACAAGGGCATAAATTCTTGCCATTGCACTTTGACATGTTACAATAAAACATGCAAAGGATAAGGTCTTTTTTATTAGGAAGGGTGATTTGCAAGAAGGATTGCAGTTCCTCAGAACTGGACTTACAGTGACAGGAGTGGTTATTGACTTCCCCTTTCTCGTAGTTGTGTCATGTTTCCTCAGCCTTTGAAAATCTTGAAGGTATCAAAATAAATCCTGAGGCTCAAACAGCATAGCATTACATATTAATAAATATTGACCAAACAGACTTTGTGTTTTACACAAAATGATGGTTTCAGTTCTTGGAAGGGGAAGGTCAGCCAAGACTCAAGATATGATTAAATAGGTGAAAAATACTTCATTCACAGGTGGACTTTTAAAACTGTTTAGAGGGGAAAAAAACCCATCACTTGATTACATGGTTGAATACCAACTAAGGTATTCATAATCACCCAATATGAAATTTTAGTTAAAGAATTTAGGGTAACTGAAGTTCCAAAGTAGTTATTAAATTCTGAAATCTTAGAGGTACCTTCTTGAATTTTTATGAAAGCCCTTTGTTTTTCCAAAGAATGTTAAATCACGGTCCCATTTAACAGTCTTGTTCAAGGTCCAGGCTGGGACCCAAGCCTGGAAATACATCTTTACTTTAAAGAGCTGTCTCTGATAAATATCAATTTGTCATACTCAGTGAAGTCCCACCACCTCCATTTTCCGTCTTCAAATTTCATAAAATATATTCTCTGCCATTTCAGTGTTGCGCTTTCTAATCATATTTTTGTTTACTCTCTGATACTGAGTGCAGCAATGAAAAAAATGTGATGATTCTGCAATGGAAATCAAATGTACTACAGGCTATAGAACTTCAGTCCTGCACTTCGCTCCTGTAATTTGAATCTCAGTATTTTTAGATCATTGATGTAGTTAGTGGTTTCTAGTGCCAAGTAAGACAGATTGTTTCACAGCATGTAAACACAATTTTGGATATTACAGAAGTTTTCTTAAAATCATATTTGAACTTGTGAAGACTTCAATCTGTAAAACAAGATTTAAAGTACTCAAAAAAAAAAAAAAAAAAAAAAAAAAAAAAAAGAAAAGACAACCCCAAAAACCCAACCAAAAAACCAAAAACCCCACACCCAAAAAAACCCACCACAACCCCAAAACCCCCTCACTGTTTTTCTGACTGTTTTTTGAATGTCCTTTTTGATTAAATATATATATTCTTCTAGTTCAAATTTAATAGGACATATTCCTTGGAGACATTGGCTTGAATATTTGTTTTCTGGTAAGTATTCATTGCACTCTTTTATTAGTTCGTGTGTCATGAAGCTTTCTGGCTAGGCATATGTGGAGTGGCCAGTTACATTTTTAACAAAACTGCTTAGCTCTCTCTTATACATATGTCATAATTTCTTCCCTGAAAATCACAAACAGACATCGAAACACTTTTTCTGCCTTTTCTTTTGTTCACAGTATCACACGGAGCCTGGAATTACCCACTGGAAAAGGCAAACATAATGCCGAAACCATAGGGTTTCTGGCAAGATATTTTCAGAAGCCAAAGCTGCAAATCTATGAACTGGCACTGCCCATTCTGTAAACCTGGGTTCCTGCCTTTTCTCTCTTCACTATTGTAACTGCTTTTGAACAAGATTTCTTCCTCTTGCTAGAGGGGTGTCACCATAAGGGTGACAGTATAAAACACCTGACTGGTATTCTGTAGTTGGATTTTTTTATTTCTTCAGGAATTGATTGCGTGTAGTGTATTGTACTGATGCTGCTGACAAGGAAATGGGATGTGTATCAGTACACACCTTAAGATGGGTTTTAACATAATGCAATAAACTCTCACAATAGTTTTAGAGATGGCAAGGGAATTGACAAAAGATGTAAGCGTTGATTTCTTTGTTATTTCTACAAGTGAGCATAAGCTGAGGATATTTGGCACTTAAGTGCTTGGAGCATTGCGCAGAAATGTGTAATGGTTTCATTGGCTTTTGTAATGTGCATTTAATCATTAGGCATTTAAACTTATAGGTTATACTTATAATTGGCATTTTTTCTTCTTTTTCTTTGGAAACCATGGCAATATAAAGCATTGAATGCAATTCATAGCATGCTTAAGGCTTCTTTTTGTAATGTGTGGTATTTAGGACTTAAATGCATTGCCTAAGACCAGCCAAAATGGGGCAAACAAAATGGGATTAATGCATTTACATAAAATACAAATATGCATGTGTTTAAAATGTAAAGATTTATAAATTATATATGTAAAATATACATTTTAAATATAAATACATAGATATTTATATCTATTATATGTGTTTCTAATTTCCCTATAATATTAGGACAGTAAGGTAACATCTCTGCATTAATTTTCTTTTTTCTTCAGAAGGGCTTCAAACAATGGAACAACAAGGCAACATGGATCTGACAAGAAAAAGTAGTCATTCTTAGGAGAGTCAAAGTTAAAAACAGGGGACATCTCTGGATTTGATTGAAAATTGCCAAAATCTTGTCTATACCTCTTGCGAGACTTTAGACAGAATAATGGCATCTAGCAAAATACACCTACTTGATGAGATTTTATCTGTGAACTGTTCTTGCTGGATGTTTTTCTCTTAAGTCTACTAGTATCTGAAAGAAGCCATCAACTAAGCATTTGTATTTCAATGTATTATCTGATAAACACAATCAAGAAGAAATTTTATGAGTGTTCCTATGTTGATAAAGATAAAATAATAAAATATTTAAAACCATAAAATAATCTTGTAGTGGGAACTTTCAAAGGGTCTAGCCTTTGTTGCCTTTGGTAGAGGAGACTTGAACTATATACAAACTGGTTGGCATATGAGCTTGGGAAACTTACTATGCATTAAAACAAGTTTGATACCAATTGTCTTTGAATATGGAAAGTATAATTGCACAGTTTCTGAGCAGCAAAGTTAAATGGGGAGGAAAATATAGCATGTGGTGGTGGGGGGAAGGTGTTGGGTTTTTTTGTTTTGTTTTGTTTTTTTAACTTTATATAGACTTACAGATTTTTTTTTTTTTCTGGAAGGAAGAATTTTTCTTTAGCTGCAGGCTAGTTTTATTTCAGAAAATGGTATTGGGACAAACAGGAATAGCTACGATGTTTAATTCCAGTAATCAAAAGAGACTTTTGGAGGGAAAGAATGTATTTATTTTTTCTTTCAGTTCTTATGTGAAAGTTTTTTTTGCTGTTTTGCAGTTGGTGTTTGTCTGCTAAGGCAATTCTACTCGTTAAGCGCAGGTCTGTTTCATCAGCATAATGCTGCTTTGCTGTTAGCAATTATTTTCTTTCAGGGTTTGCCAATTAAGCTAGTGCTAGTGAAAATGCACCTAATTTGTCAAGAAATGGCAGGATGAAATATAGGGGCCATTATATAAATTGGGAGAGAAAAAAATCAGGAAATCATATGCAAGATTCAGTGATACTTGGTCCGTTCCTGCAGCATTTTCATTCTGGTTATGCTTCCATCCACTGGAAGAAGTGTAAAGTGCTTGGTCATAAGTTATGGGCCATCCATGTCCTGAGTATTACATTTTTTTTAAATTTTGCTTTGGGGGAACCTGCCCAGAAAGTTTTGTGCAAAGACTGTGTTAGTAGTGTACACAATTATTTTCTTTGTTTTGTATAGGTGGGTTGTTTTTTGTTCTCCCCCCTCCCCCGCCTCCTTGGACTCAACTGGTTTGTGTTTGGCACAATTGGTTATTAATGAGTGAGGCACAATGGCTTAGCTGATCACTCGTTTATTACCTGCAGTCTGCGTAGACTGAATTCTTCAAAGGCATGTATGCTCAAAATGTAGATGCATGACGCTTGGGCTTTCTGGTAAAGTCCTTAAGCTTTAGGAGGAACTGAGTAAAGAAATAGGTTAAGTTGATCTTATAGTTCCTGTGTGTAAAGCAAAATGGACTTAATCTATGATTACCTGACAGAATAGAAATGTCAAAGAGAAGATAGCAAAGGAAAAAGAGTAGGGATAGCTTGACTTAGAGAAACAAAAAGTGTTTCAAGAACTTCTGCATTAAACTAAAATATACATGTATATTTTGTTCAAATTAATGTAAGCTATGTATGCTTCCAGATTTCATTATGTATAACAGCATATCATGGCATACCACAAACAGCATTAATTATCTCGCCTAGGCTGTGCTGGATATCTACAGTCCTACCACTTCAGTCTGTTACGGCTTCCAGACTCTGCAGTAGCTCTGATTGCCCCCAGCGCTGCCAAGACCCCTCTGTGGGGAACCCAGGCTCACTTATGCTATGATGTTGATTAGTGTTTCACAATGAAACAATAGTATCCCTTCTGGGATAGCCTTATGATAGTCACTGTCTTTAAACTGGTTTTAAGTGTTCGTGAAAATAGAGCTGAACTAGTGCATTCACCGCTGTGCATCAATGGGTGGAGGAATGTCTGTCTCCACAGAGTGAGTCCTGGTGGAGGAGAAGCATGAGAGAGATGTAAGGAAATGCTGAGGCAGACTGTCAATTGATAAAAGTTAGGCCAGATGTAGATAGTAATGGAAATAGTGTATACCTGTTTAACTGCTGATTAAAAGGAATTGGCTTCTTTAAACCTAACAGCAAATAATGAGGTGATGTACAGTTATTTCCTGTGTACAGTTATTTCCCACGGGAAGAGAGAACTATTGAGAAATCAGGAAAGCTATTTTAAAATAAAGAACAACTATTGGCACAAGAAGAAAAATGTACACGGTATTTGATGTATACAACGGTGTAATGGAGAAGGTGTCCTGGCAAGGCAGTGAGGTTCTCGAACATCCTTCCAGTAAGATTACTAGAACATCCTCCCTAGACCACTTCTAATCTTAAAGTAAAGCTATCGGTCTCTAAATTGTGATACAATTATCTTTGATAGCTGAGAAATAGACCTGATTATCTGGGAAGACAAGTTTCGGTCCCCCTTTCCCTTTGAATTGTTGGCTACTGTTTTCATTACAGGATTTGAGGAAAATGACTTTTGTGTATCACAAGGAGACTTATGTGCCTTGAAAGGATGGCTGGGAACCACTGTGTCTCTGTTTGGAGTCACAGGAGCCGTGCTGTTTTCCACCACCTAACAGTGAGACCAGTTAGTTTAACGACTTTGATTTTAGGGAAAATTATCAGGTTTATGTCTAGGAATGAGATACAATTTGGCGTACGTGTTTGAAATGCATGAGGCGGTGCTGAAGGCTGGGCCAAAGCAAACGGCACATTCCAAGGGTGCCGATTTGTACATCTGATTAGCTTGTTAAAAGTTTGGGTGTTACTCGGTTCCTGGTAAACTTGCATGATTGACATTTATTAGCCAGATCATGCAAAGCCTCATATCTTTTCGTGCAGATCCTGGATGACTTCAAATGGTCATCGTGACAGATAAAAGAGCATTTTTTTGAGCCTTTTCTTAAGTATTAAACCAAAACAGGCTTTGCCTATAGGCCACTTATATTTATTTTCCTGGGTAAAGCTTTTAGCTTTGCAGGAATACAACAAGCTAGAGGGAACATCATCATTATTACTTGGCTGAAGATGATGATATTGCCATGAGGTCTTCTGACAGGGAATTAAAGTGGAAAATAGTAGTGGCAATCTGTTAGGAACAAGAAGATCCCTTTGAAAAAAGGAATCGGGTGTAAACCACAAAAACATTGCTTTGTTTCTGTTTGTTTTGGGGTTTTTTTTGGTTTGTTTTTTTTTTTGAGTTGTCAGACTGATCTCATCCCTGCTGTAATTTGAAAATACTGGATTTCAATTGCAGGTTGGGAGGAAAGACAGTGCTATTCCAAGATAGAGGCTTCAGCTGGGATGCTGCTCCTCATATCATCTGGTTGCCTCTTTTAAAAGACAACTGGTTCTTGCATAGGATCTGAAATCTGATGCAGTATATTTCAGTCTGCCCTGTTTTCATCAGATTTGACCACCATTTGCTGGCCTGCTTAGGGTGGGTCAGTGGCCTCTGTGCTGTTGCTTGTACACAGATGTTTCTGTAACTCCTGGAAAAAAAATTGCCTC
The DNA here is from genome assembly GCF_947461875.1 of Haliaeetus albicilla. Lineage (NCBI taxonomy): Eukaryota > Metazoa > Chordata > Aves > Accipitriformes > Accipitridae > Haliaeetus > Haliaeetus albicilla. The sequence continues at coordinate 22,704,059 of NC_091484.1, read as the reverse complement.
TGCTGACAGTCTGTGTTAAAGTGCCGACAGTAAATGAGTCTAAGTACCTGCAAAGGTCTGTGGCATGTCGAAGCAGAAAATGTAGGCAATCACTGTATCTTTTTTTGTAGTGATGATGGAGAGGGGACAAAGTGAAGACAAGAGGAGGTGGGAAATAAAATAAGGCTTCAAACTTTTCCTTTAAAAACATTTTTTTTCCCTTGTTTCTTAAGGTTTAGTCTTCAGACTTTTAACAAACAGTGAACTTGTAGGATTCCACGTATTTCACAGCCTTAATTTTTATTTCATTTTTAAATTTTATTTTTTTCATACTAAAGCATTTAGGTGTGAGAGCTGGCATGGATTATTATCCTGCTATGCTAATATGCAGCAGCAAACTTGACTTCCAAGTGCATATATGTATTTCTGTGGGAAATATGGGAAAACAGTGAGAAGGAGCACACAGTACCACCTGTGTAATGATGTTGGTCCTGAAGACTAGGACTGACAACTGAGTAGTAGTGTGTTCAAACTAAAACTAGGATTTATTTTACTTGCCTTTTGCGGGTTTGGTGGTGGGGTTGGTTTTTTTCGTGTTTTGGGGTTTTTTTGAACAGTAGGTTTTATATCCTGAAGATTTTATTTGAAGCCACCACAGAAAGTTGAAGCTTTTGTTTTCAGTGTGAAACCTGAGACTTACATAGATTTGCTTGATGGTAGGAACTGGAATATTTAAGTAAATGTCAAATAACAGGAAGTTCATTCTTTAAGCCATGAGAGTTTGGCAACACTGGGGGCTGTGTGTACTGATAACCTTAAGATAATGCCATAGTCTGTTTCCAGGAATCTGATGAGTGAGTTAGCAATAATGAGTCAGAGCTATCTTGACACATATGGATGAGGTATATATCACATAGTGGAATCATGACTGACATATCTTCTTCCAGCTCATGGGCTCGTATCTGCGAGCCATTCATGGGAGTGGAGAATCGCTCTGGGATAAGAAGGATCCTGACGTAGGTACTGCCAATATCAGCTGGTTTTCAGTTACAGGAGCTGTTCAGGCTCAAATGGTTTTACCTCTATGCTTAGCAGCTTTATTTGGAGAAAAAACCCTTGGGTTTTATTCTGGCAGGGTTCAATCCTGCCGGCTGCTGCTGCCTGCTCTTGGTTGAGACTATGCTGTTTGGCCTTAAAGCCTGCTCATTTTCTCCTCAGAGCGAGGACATGTTGATACTTACTGGGAGCATAAGGATCTCAAAATTCCTGCTTCAGTATACGGTAGCTTTGAGACCACCAAAACATTTTGTGATATGTCATACAGAAAGGGCTTACTCTGCTGGGGTGAGCTTTTGGGTTTTTGTCAGATGTCTATGTTCAGTTGATGGTCAGCTCTCAGATGTTCATGGAGGACGGCTTTCTAATGTCTTTGCTTGTTTTTCTGTTCTGTGCTTTTTTGACAGCTCTTCTTCTGGGTATAGTTTTTAAACTCTTGCATTAAATTAAGTGTATTCCTTCCCACAGACTTTTCTTGGAATCTGTGTGGTACGTGTTGTATGAACATATGCGACCATATGCGCCTTCTTCCATCCTTTTCTCTTTGAGCTATGGCAGTAGCTGCTCAAGCTCAGTAATACCCTCAGCTTCCAAAGTGAAAATCCTGTTAATAAAGCAAGCAATTTAAGAAAAAACCCAACATTTCCATCTGACAGTATATGCTGATCAGCTGGTGCTTATAAATTCTGTACAAACAGATTATATTTTCATTAAAGTGGTTCCACAAATGGCTTGGTGGGCACCTGTATTTTCTGTTGAATTGCAGTGTGCAATACTCAAGTTGCTTTAAGGAATTAGAGGCTGAAATTTTGCCGCAAGCTCCTGTAGACCACTTCTAAGATCCCAACATCCCTATGAAATTTTTGCTCACTTGCAAATAAAGGAGGTGGTTTTTGCCTAGCAACAAGCTTTGTGGTTTCTACCTGAGGATCAAAAACACGAGTGCATTTGTTCAGCCTTTTGCGTCACTTCAGTACTGAAGGTTTTGACAGTCAAGTCATCGCTGACATTTCTGTTGATGTGCAAAAAAGAGAATAATCCAGTATGTTTTTCCATAGCAGTGCTGTCACTGCAGGACTGACAATAGTAAAAAGTGCATTCATCACTGAATAACCAGATATCCTGGAAACGCGCGAGAAACAGAGACGTATTTTCAATCAAAATGGCTCACTCTTAATGGCTATTTTCTTACTGATTCCTTTTTGCTATTTATACTCTCCCTGAAGTATTTTATAGAAACCTGAGTCCCTTTGTAAACTCACCCAAACAACCAGAAGTGTATTTTGCGTATTGTAGTATGTAAATGATTAGTCATCACTTGTAAATTGCCTAATGGAGGAGGAGGAGGAAATTTATATTGAGGGAAGGTGAAGAGCTCGACTGTGACTGCTATGTGTCTCAGTTCATCTGCCCCCCCCGAAGATAATTACAAAGGATTTTTAAAAAAAAAATCATCCTAAGAAACATTGTCATTGCGGGTTTGAAAAATGGTAGCTGCATGCTGCAAGCTTATTTTCCACTTGCTTATGTTTTCTTGGGGAAATTTCTGGGGGTTTTTGTTGTTTTAATTTAAGATTCTATCGTCGTCTTGTACATTGCCAATGAAAAATGATGTTGGCATCAGAGATCTTAAGTGTAACAATATGGGGAACTCAGTTTATGAAGTAGTATGTCTTTGGTAAAGCATGATGAGATTATGTTGAGCATCTGTGGCTCAAGACCAGAAATGCTGATTATTGGAGTCTTGGCAGATCTCTTCATTTGCTGAATACGATACCCTTTGGTTGGTTGGTTTGTTGGTCTGGTTTTTGTTTTCCTCTGTTTGTTTGTCTTATGAATAGTTAATACACAACACATGGTAACACTGAAGAATCCTGAAATAATGTTTTTGTGTTCTGATTTTGGTACAGAGATCTATTTCTCAGTTAGTTTTGGAGGGTTTTGATTGCAGCGGTCTATCTCCTGGCTGGCTGTTTTCCAGGTGAAACTGTAATGCACTGTATTTCCTTGGTTTTTTTGGTTTGTGGTTGGTTTTAGTTGATTTTTTTTTTCTCTCTTTCAGAAGTGTGAGGGGAAGGGTTAATGGAAAATAGTTATGAGAAAAGGTTTTTCAATCAGTGGTTTTTTCACTCTTTTCTCTCTGACTATTGGATCCATGAAATACATTTGCACGTGCTTGGGTGCTTAGGCTTAATTTTCCATATCGTTCCTCTACTCCCATTGTGATCCTATAAGTATGTTTGTCAATGAGAGAAAATTTCTGAAAATGTCCTGTGAGAAGTACCAAAAAGTGAGTGGGAAGACTTACTTTGTATTACTCTGTACAAATTATTAAGTGGTTTGAGGAAAAGAAATGTTTTTATGTATATAAATTTGCCAGGTGGAAGTGGTAGTTTACAGAACGCCTGCTGGTCTCCTCTGTGCGCCTGAGCTCCTGGAGAGAGCAGGACTTGATTTTTGTGAAAGGCTAAATTCCATTCCTGGCACATGAAATTCAGCTCTTTTAATGTGGTGAGCTCCAGTGCGCTGCCACATTCTGTACAGCAATTGCAACTGTGCACAATTTAAAATGTGCCTCAGAAACAAGGAGTCCAACATTAGAGTGAGATGATTTTCAGTTTTGGATTGGTTTCGTTGTTTTTTGTTTTTTTTTTTTTTCTCCCCAAGCAGAATGATACATGTTTCCTCCTATTTGCTGTTTTTGTGTGTTTGCCCTAATTGCTTCAACCGTGATTCACGTGCAAGCCTTGAGAAGAAGTGCCCGTTGTATCAAGACAGTTTGGCACAAGACCGTGGCTTGTGAATCAGTCCGACTCATTCCAAAATGCTTCTTTTCTGTCAGATTAGCTCTTCAGCTGGCAAACACCATCCTGATGAACAGCGTAAATTGCATCACTGAGCAACTCTTTCTTCAGGCTTATTTTCCAAACTATAACCTGGAGATCTCCTTTCTCCTCCTCACACGGTGCCTCAAAAGGAAGTTTTTTCTGGTGGCCGTTGTTCAGGCAATAGGATTTCTTCCTTGTCCTCCTCCTGTTCTCGATCATTTTTACTTTTATTTGGCTTACTAAATGAACATCTCAATTTGCTACCCTGGCAAAACGGGTCGCTTTCTAAAAGCACCCACCTAGCTTCTTTTTCCATAGTGTTTGACTATTGACATTTTAATTGGAGCAGAAGCCGTAGTTAAAGAGCAGGCAAGTCCTTTTTCCTCATACCCTCATTGATTTCTGTTGAAGCAAACAGATGAGCTTATATATAAATATGTATATATGCTTTTTTTAATGAAAAGTGCTGGAATTCACTAAAAAAGGTTAAAATTGAAGTGAGTAATCTTCAGTGCATAATGCAATTGTTAATTTTAGCTCCTTGCGTAGGAGCTGTTATGACTTGAACAGCCGGCTCAAGCCTTCATTAGAGAAGAAGCAGGCAGTTTTCAGACAGGTGGAGCTGGATCAAGCTGTGAAAGTGATTTGCTTGAAGCTGGTCATTAGTGTTAGAAATCTGGTCCTATCTATTGCATCCTTACCTTGTACCATGATTGTTACTATTGTTGTTATTTACTTTTCATCTTTTTCCAGGTTGACTATGATCCGTCAAACTCTCTGAAGGACCAGCATGGAGATTGGCACTCTGAACTGTTAATGGTGACATGGGACTCACGTTGTCATTGATCATTTGTGTGGACTTAACCAGCGAAGAGCAACAGAAGACACTAGAAAGACAGTGGGAATTATAGCAGTTTTTCAGGTAAATGGCTTCTTTGGTGCAGCTGGTAAATTATGAATGTAATTGTTTTTGTGAATACTGTGTAAGCATGTAGATGAGCTGTGGGGTAATGTGCCCGTGGAGAACTTGTGCATGCGTGTTCATTTCCAGATGAAAATCCGTAACAAATTAAGGGTTATTTAACAGACTAGTTTCAGATCTTGCCATTCATCATGTTTTGAAATCTTAGCAAAGCAGTTCAAGTTTCAGTTGTAACTGCAGAATAGCCAATACCATGGGACTTCCTGAGGAAGGTGGTGGGAGGAAGGAGAACAACTCGAAGCTTGACTTGGCTTACTGTGAGCTAATTTGTGAGCTTCGTATTCCAGTCGGTTTATTTATGAACCATGTAGCTTCGTTTCTTGTGAAATGCACAGTCTTTCTCAAACAGGAAGATCACGTAGGAAAGGTTTTATTATTTTATTTGCTTACAGTGTCAAAACAAAAGCAAAAATTGGAAGAAGTAAGTTTTTAAAACTCAGTATGTCTTATTTTTTCACTTAAAACATAGTTTTAAAAAAATGAAGGTAAGTGATATCAGATCTGTTGAATGTTAATTACAAGCTGTAAAAAGAAATATGGCAAAGCGTGGTTTTGCTTAATAGCCACTGTTTCACTGTTGAGAAGTGGCAAGGTATTGCAAAAGACCCTTTCTGAAATAACTCTCTTTCTCAACCGCAGTTGTTTTTCCTGAAGATACTTCTTAAGCCAAATGGATGCGGAAAGAAAAGTTAAATTATTCATGAGTCTCATTTGACAATCGATCGGTGGGGGAGGCTTCAAGAGGGAGCTGGGGGTAGAGAGAGAGAAAGAGAGAGAAAATAATAATAGGCTTTACCTTTGAAAAGCCTTTAAAGCTTCTGTACAACAACCCATTGTGAGCTGAGAGTAAATGTGGTTCAGTTAAGACAGCTTCATTAGAAATACCTGCCAAGGGCTTCCTGTAGGATTTTCATAGTGCTGGAGAGTAACATGGGGTTTGGGAAGAGGCTTAGGATTTTAATAATGGAACTGTCAGTTTGATGCCTGGAAGTGTTGACCCTGAGAGCTTTATTGCCAAATTTAGATTTCATATTTATATTGAATGATTACCTCTTCAAATATATATATATTTATTATTATTTTTTAAACTGGTAGTGAGCACCATGGGCTTCTGCTAGGTACAGAAACCATGGCTGAGTGCTGAAAACAGTGTTATTGCTCACGCTTGGTTTTTGTTTCTGTTTGTTTTGTTTGTTTGGCTATTCTTTTTTATTTAAAAAGAAAAGGGGGAAAAAAAAAAAAGAGAAAAAAAATATAGAGTTGGAGAACACTGAGATACCGGAGACCTGGAAGTCTGAATGGGTCCTTCCTGCCTGGTGCTGCTGAGCTGCGTAGCGGAGAGTCTGTCACCGTTCCTGCCTGCGCCTTGGCAGTCCCAGGGCTGGGCTGGGAGAGGCAGGGCTGGGGAGTCACAGCACCTTACCTTAAACCTGCTCTCCACCAAGACTATTTAGATTGGAGCTCCGCTTGTTTAACCTGACACGTTCTGCTGTTATCCAATATTGTCAATTCAGTACATGTCTTCAGCTGGGACATATGTAGCTTTCAGCTCCTGAGCTGCACATTTTGGTTTGTTTATCAAAGGAAATGAAATTACTTATTTGGGAATTAAAAAAAATAAAAATAGAAATTCACCCCCAGTGTTTTTTTGTGTGTGTGTTTGTGTCGTGACCTCTTGACCTTTCAGGTCACCAAATCTTGTTATTTTAATTTCTGTCTGGAAGAATGTCTGAGCAAGGTAAATTGAACCAGGAGACAGCAGAGGAAGCTGCAAAAGAGCAGGAGACTGCCATCTCCGAAGTGAACCCAGACAACTGTATCCTTAATAAATCTGAAAGCTCGGAAGTAGAGGAGAAGGAGGAGAAGCTGAGCGATGCCAAGACAGAGCTGCAGGTAAAACAGGAATAGTGAATGGGCATGTTGAATATCAATGTGTTACCATTGCCTTTCCCCTTCTATGATCTCTTTCATTGCCTACGCTTCCCCTATTTTTTCTCTCATAATTTTGAGACTGTTGCCCCTTTTTTTTTTTTTAATTTTATATTTTGGGGAGGGGGTTCCTTTTATCTCCCTATAAAATAAATGCTGTTATTTGTTAGACCTTTCAAGCTCTTTAGGCTGCTGTCCATGTTATTAATTTTTCTGAGAAGTTAATTTCTAGGCATCTGTGTTAAAGCTTGGTGAAATATTTGACTGTTTTCCCTATTTGGGGATTTAGAAAACTACCTTGAACTCATGAATTTACAGGTAATGCTAATGAATAATTACTTAATGTGTGGTTTGGTTTGTAGGTGTTACTGCCAACAAAAAGTTGTTATGCAAAGCCTAAGAAGGTAATTTGATAAGAAGACTTTATCGGATGAGGGGGTTTTAATCCTTTTTGCTCAATCGAATATAAAAATAAAGGGGGAGACTACAATTTAAGAGGAATTTGGAGAGGGAGAGCATTTACTTAAGTATGCCTTTTCTTACATTTTTATTATATGCCAAATTACAGAACACTGTGCAGTGTGATTTTGGTTTTTATACCTGTTCTTAAAATGAATAAAGTGAGCAGAGATGATTCTTGGTTTTCCCTGCTTTCCAGACTGGGTTTGGGGAAGTTGTTTTTGCAGTCAGCAACTGAATAAAATATCATTTAGGAGTGATTTAGTCTCTTTAGTTATTGGTAATGTTCTTGTCATGCACATTTTCCACTGAAGTGATAACCACTTCTCTTTTTTGCTATACCCAGAAACGAGGTGCAAATCAGAACCAGCAGAAAAAGAGATCCAAGGTAAGGGTCCATCTCTGTTTGGAATTGCATGCCATGCCAGGATAAAGAATTTCAATCAAATGTCTGTCAGCAATTGAAATGATGGCCTTCCATCACTTGTGTGGCGGTTGGGGTTGTTTTTTGTTTCTGGTTTTTTTTTTTTTGTTTTGGTTTGTTTTGGTTTTTTCCCCCTTACCCCATAATCTTGTTGCACAAAGGCAGAGGACTTCCTCTAGATAAAATGTGTCAGGCTCCCCTTTATTTATCCATCATACTCCTGTGCTGCTGGGCTCGCTGTGCGCTTGTGTTAGACAGCATGTGTGCTTCTTTGCACCACTGGGGAAGGAAAAAAGCTCATTCCTTTTGCTTTAGTAATTAATGGTTTTGTTTAAATTCTATTTTAATGGACTAATCTTGACATAAAGAAGCAGAGACTGACTAGCTCCCTAAGGGGGGGGAAAAAAGGAGCTTCTAGGAACAAAAAAAACCCCCAACCAAACCTTCTTTTAATTTTCCATGTGCAGATCTGTAAAACTTGCACATTTTATTGTCCATGTTCCTTGGATATAATACTCCTGGGGGGGACGACAACCAAAAAAACCCCAAACCAAATGACAGAAGGAATCTTTGAGTTTAATTTTATGTTAAATTACCTTCACTATTGGATTATCTGTTCTTTGCTGTTACGATTTTTGGTGGAAGTAAGTGAACTGTAGCAGAAATGATTAAAAGCAAAAAGAAACCTACCACCTCCCCATGTGTGGCCAGTGGCTCGTTGCTTAGAATCCTTTTCTATCTGCATTGAAGACAGATAGAATTTTGCTGGCTGGTGTCTAGTAGTTATTTGGGATAAATAGGGACAGCTGATGTGTGCAGCTTATGTGACTTGGGGTCAGTAGTAGTGTTCTCTGTTTTGTTTTCTTTCTCTCTTATTCAGTCAGGAGCTAAAGGAAAACTTGTCCGGAGTCTTGCTGTGTGTGAAGAGTCATCCCCTCGCCCGGGAGCGGAAAATCTTCATGATAATCAGGTACACTTGCAATCATTGCTGTTAGCTGCTGCATGGTTGACCTCCATGTTCAGTTGCATGATTATGTTACTTAATTGGGCATTTAACAATGTCTTTCCTGGGGGAAAAATTACATCCGACAATGAACACATTTTTAAGAAGTTAGCTGGTTTAGCGTGAAATTTATTTTGAAATATTAGTTTTATACTGTATCACAGGGTGTTGTTTGCTTTTTTTTCCAGACCCCCTGAAAATTTCAGCAAATGGAAAAGAATTCAAAAGAATTCAGATTTTAAAATTAAAAAAAAAATAGTAACAATCAAAAAGAATATTAATATGTTCTTTTCTCTAAGGCTATCTCTTTCGAGGCTGCACCAGATACAGTTATGAATATGCTCTGGTTTCTGGTTCCTCTGAGACTCCAGTTCATATCAGTGTCCCCCTTCACATAAAATTCACAGGTCCTTCGCTCTCTAAAATACCCTGTTAGAGCCAAGGATGCCTCCTGCTGAGTGGCATTCATTTTCTAAACTCTTGTTGTAGATTTTTGGGCATCAAAAAGCGTGTATTTGACTTTATCTGTACTGGTAGTGTTGTATTCCCAGCAGCTGATAGAGTTCTGTCCCCTGCACCCCTCCCCTGGGAAAATAACACTGGTGGTAGTCTTTGTAGACTAACTTCAAAAAATACCCCGAAAAGCAGAAGTAAAGACCTCAAACCAAAATATCATGAGCACTGCCTATAATTTATGAGGTGTTTATGTGCAAATGAGATCAGCCATTGAGAGAGCTTGAGCAAGTGACTTATTGTGAGCTTAGCACAAAAACAAAAAATCACATTTAAGTGTACTTCCTCACTGTTTCCTCTATTGACTTGAAACAAAACAAATCCAGCTCTCCTCTTAGCTCATAAGTGTGGAGAGGCTTTTCTTTTTTGTTCTTTTTTTTTTTTTTTTTAATTTTTTTGAAAGACCAAAACCCAGGTTGTTTAACAGGGGGATGTCTACATGTTCTACTGCTCTACAATGACGCTTATGCAGTAGATGGGCAGGTTATTTTATCAGTTGTTCTGTTGTAGGTATATGCTTTCTGCTTAACTTGCGTTACTCAAGATGCGTGGCTTTTGTTCTGCTTTGATTTGTATTTTCTATTGTTTAATGGCGAATGAAAGGGAGAATAATACAAAGAGATTGTATTAAGCATCACGTAGTAGTGTATAATGTACTGCACAGGACCTGTATTAAACATCAGAGAGACTGGCAGGTTTTGAGGCAAAAACCCTGTCTGGATTGCACCCTGACGCCAGGCAGAGGAGGGTTTCCTGTTACACGCAGCCTCTGGTCTTACCTGACTGACTAGCTGTGGCAAAGACTTCTTTGACCCTATCGAAACATTTATGGGAGATAAAATGCCTCCCTGGACCCCAGCATCCATCTCCTAAGGTCACAATTGATTGGCTTGATGTAATTACATTAGATAGGAATTGGACTTTTGCTCTCACTGACCTTTTACTAATGAATGTGGCTCAGCTTTGCCATGGAAAGCTGGACCTGCAGGTTCCTCCTTGGACTGGCTGAAGGATACAGGAAATTTTGTGCCAACCGAACTGCTTTGCTTTCACTTTAGAGGAGAAAAAGCTAGTTTTCAGCTTGGAATTTTTTTTTTTTTTAATTATTATTTTACCTTAATGGTTTACAAAGCACAGGGAATTAATTACCAGAGAATGTATGGTACATCGCCAAAACTACTGAGTATGGATTGTACTGCAGACTTGATGTTTGTATTTATATTTGAATAATTGCCTTCATTTTCCTGTATAGGGAAAAAACTTGTTTACCTGTATTACTTGATCTTGAACGCTTACCTGATGGTTCACTATGTCCTTACTGAAAAGGAATGTTGCCTTTAATGTTATACTATTGACCAAGAAGTGTATTACTGCAATTTGAACATTTATTTTGTTGTTCACTATACTTACCTTGTATCAATGTATTTATTAACATTGTATTTTATTATTGAGAAAAATCAATAAAAATCTAAGAAAATATACAGTAGCTTCCTTTCACGACTCTATAGCCCTTTTGTGTGTTTTTTCTAGTGCAGATATCTAGGTATTATGTTACCCGTAAGACAGTATCTACTGTATGTTCATATGTGTGCTTATGTGTAAAGTCTGTCATTTTTCTTTTCATACGTGCATTTTAACAACCACTGTGAAGGCTAGGATTGATATCCTGGGAACAGCATGGCCAGTTACATTTTTCTCCTGTTTTGAAAAGTTAGTGGCACAGTCACTTTGCTAAGGGCAGTGCAGGGAATCAGAGTTACCCTTCGGGGTCTTTTGGCAGTGTTTGATCCAAAGTTTGCTTGTTTGGATGAGAAATCAAACTGCCATTTGAAGTGAAAGAAAGCAGGCATAACATTAGTCCTCTGAGTGCAACTGAGCAGGTTAGCAAACATTTTTCTATGTGTCCTTACCTCAAATGACCAGGAGTTCCCACTCTTTCCTTCTGCATGCTCAGTTTTTGGCTAATACTGTCAGCCAAAACTAACAGAAGTAGGGATTAAGCGTGGTAGGTCGGGTTAAATTTTGGCTCCAGGGCTTTGTTTCTCTTTTACAGTGCTTTTCATCTCAAGTCTTTTGTGCCACATTTGAACTTAACAAAAAGTAATAATGATTAAGCTGAGAAATTGCCAATTTCTGTCTTACTGTGGCATGTTTATGCTGATATCTTGTTCTGTTAGGATCTTGTCTTACATGTGTTGTGGTGGCTGATTTGTAGTTTTTTTAAAAATTCAGAAACCTAAAATTTGTAAGAATTATTGAAGGCATCTTATGAATTCATAATGGTCTGGTTGCTTAATAAAACCACCCTTTAAAGTTTTGTATTGATCTTTTGGTATGCTAGAATTCTTTGAAAAATGGTGAAGGAAAGGAATTTACTAGCATTCAAGAAACTCTGATTTTCGCTGGTATTGGTGAATTTGGTTTTCATTAACATGATGCCAAAAAATTATCAGGTGTGCAGGACTCTCTTCTGTTAAAGAAAACTGTGTTGCCAGGGAGTTTTGTGACAGCTTAAGTCAAATGTGCACTTGTACACTACTTAAGCATATAGTATTATTTGGGCCTTTTTTTTTTTCCTCCAAAAGAATATGAACACAGAAGTATGCTTTTTTCAGTTTTGTCCAACCAGACTGGTATTTCTTGAAATACATAAATTATGCCATGGTAACTTCAAAAGAAAACAATTTGTGTTTTGCTAAAACAAAGCCAGTATAAAGTAATGTAAGTGGGGAATAGCAAGTTCTTTAAAGCAAATCAGAAAATGCAAACCAGCTTGAATTCTCGGGTTTAATTAACTTTTTAAAGCTGAAGCATGCTTTCAAAGGACTTTCATAGTCTCTGAAATACTGAATTTTTGAGGATAAGACTTGCAATGCCTTGGAGAAGTTCATTTACCACAAATTGTTTGAAAATCGCAGTGTGCATTTCACCCCTTTTGCTAAAGGCATGTTTGCCTATATCTTTATATTTAAAGTACTTCATAAGTTAGTAAGCCCTCTTGCATACAACTGAGTTTATAATTTGCTGGCACTCTTCTGTCAGAGCCTGAAAGCTCAGTCTAGCTGATATGCGCTTACATGTGCAAACGAGTTCATATGAACCTGCAGGATTTTTAGTGAGGGGGGGAGGAAAAAAAGCTATATTTTTCAGACATCTATCCATTGATCATTATTTTATGTGTAGTATTAATTAAACTATAGAATTACTTAAGAAAGCCCATTTAAAATGTCTTTCACTGTTCTACAAAGTCTTGAGTGAGAATTACTAAAGTGTAGAATAATATAGTGCCTTTAATATAGGCAGATTAAAAGGTTATGGTATTCAAATACTAGGGAAGAAATACACTTACCACTAGAATTTGGCCTCTAAGATGTCATTCTCCTGGAAAAAAAGATCATTTTTCAAATAGGGAAGAAATACACTTACCACTAGAATTTGGCCTCTAAGATGTCATTCTCCTGGAAAAAAAGTTCATTTTTCAAATAGGAAAGAAATGTATCTGGCTTCAGGTTTTCTAGCTACACATAGTTTAATGCAAATTTCTGCAAGTTGGAAGCCATGGGAAGCTTACTGAATCTGGCCCTAAATTTATCTTTCTTTTTTTCCCTAACAGGAATCAATCCAACTACAGCTTTCCAGTTTTCCTAGCTTGCAAGAAGAAGATAAATCTAGTAAAGATGACTCCGAGAAAGAAAAAGAGAAGGATAAAAATAAAGATAAAAACAGTGAAAAAACCAAGATCAGAATGTTATCAAAAGGTGAACTTAAAAATATTTAAATTGTTATAATTACTGTTATAAAAAGGATTGTATGTTTTTATAAGCATACAGTTCTTTATTTGTATATAAATACACAGTAGAAGTGTTTTCATACATTAAGAAAATTCAGAACTTGAAATGTGTATGCATGAGAGTGTTTTTTTTTGTACAAACATTGGGCTTTGAAAGTGAAGAAACCTTCCAGTCTGAGGTTTGGTATTAGAGGTTATTAATTTCCTTTAATGTAAAATCATCCTTCTGTGAAATACTTAGCCATGTTGGTATAAACACATATATATGTAAATATATGTGTGATTATGTAAGTGCAAGACTCTCATACACTTTTTTTCCCATTAATGATAATATATTGGCATGTCACTTGTGCAATGTAGGCAGTAAAGAGTAATTCTCTTCACTGTTGCTCCTGTCTTATGGAGAATTTTTCTTAAATGCTGTAAGTAACTCCATCTATGACCTTTAACCTGCATTGCAATCTACTATTATCACCTACTAAGACTTCTTCAGAAAAGATCTCGATCTAAATCTGGTATATTTTTAAAAATTTTTTTATTAATCCATGGTATAAAATTGCATTGTAATTTCTCAAAAAATAATCATTGCCTACCTGGGTGTGGATCCGCAGCTGGTGTGAATTGTCAGTTGGCTTTAATGGAGCTCTCACAGTTCACGCCAGCTTGAGGATCTGTGTGTGCTTTTGAGTCAGGCGATATAGCAATGCTGAAAAATTAATTCTGACTACTGTCACGCATCCCTATTACCCACCCACTCTTGGGTGTCACTGGATTTCAGTCTGTTAATGCAAATAGAATTCCCACTGGCATGATGCCTCATTTGCCATGTGTACAGCATTTATTAAGTGATGCAAAGAGACATTGATAAATAAAACTTTTTTTTAATTTATTTTTTAAGATTTTATTCAGTAGTTTAAAGGAAGAACTTGGCAGGGTCATGAGTGGCACTGAAGGTTTCCTGTGATTTTCAAATGACCAGCAGTTTCTGTCGGTGTCTAGTTGTTTTGGTGCTGCGTTCTCAGTAGAATGGTACAGAGGAACTCTGAATGTCCACCCGATGCTTCTGAGCATAGATCTTTCTTGCCTGAACTCCAAATGAATGTTTTCTTTCAGAGCATTCAGATTGTTGCTGCAAAATGGATTTTGATTTATACTGTAGCTTAATCATAACTGTTGAAATGAAATAAATGAGGAGGGTGTGTGTGTGTTTGTTTTTATTTTTCAGATTGCAGTCAAGAGTATACAGACTCAACAGGCATAGATTTGCATGAATTTCTCATTAACACACTAAAGAATAACCCCAGGTAGGTATTTTCTGCATTGGAGCTGGCACTCCTGAAATTATAGCGGGCTGTCTTTGAGTTCCTGTAACTGTGCACTGTGTTTTACTAGTTCTGGAGATGGTTATGAGGGAAAATGTAAAAGAGGTAGGCTGTTAACTGAACAAAAAGCTATAAAAATCAACTTCTACTCCCCTGCCCAGTGATCCATTGCTTATTATCACTTTCAGCAACATCTGGTCTTTGTCCTTACCTTCTTGCATATAGCTCTGCACGATGTTAGCAGTAATATATTATAACCATTGCAGTTGGAGATTTGTATATGAATATGAAGTAGCTTTCTTTTGGCAATGCTGTACACAATTAAAACCCTGTGCATGGTGCCAAATTCTGCTCTCGGTATTCCCATGGTTTTCATTTGGAGCAACAAGCTCATCTCATTTGTCAAATTTGCTTCTAAATGTCTAAGGAAGGATCTGTAACGTTTTTATATGTTGTGATTTTCCACGTTCATTTCAATTGAATCTGTTAAATAGGTACCACATAATTTTGCAATTATAGGAGAACTAGGAATAACTGGGTACCTAACAGCTTGCAGAACCTCTTGTATAGATGGCGGAAGGTCCTTGAATGGTTTTATCTGCACAAAATGAGAAAGTTCAAAAGAACTAAGGAGTGATGGACTCTGACAAGCTTAGAAAAAAATGTATGCGTGGAAATACGCTGGGGAAGTTTTTGAAAGTTTTTTGGCAGGAGAGGCAGGGAGAGAGGAACATCTGAGACCATCCAGTTGAAAACAGAGCATTTGCACTGAGAAATGCTGCGGCATTGCCTGCTGGGAGCCAGAGTTCAAAGGCGTTGTTCTGTATTGTGCTCTCTAACTAGATTACACATGCACAGTCTTCTCACCTGCAGATCAATGCTTCGTGGAAGATATGTCTCAGACAAAATGTTGAAAATTGCTGCGGGTAGCAGCTGTTCTCATGAAAGAGCTAGGTTAGCTGGAAATCTCATTTTCCATCAAAAAAAAGGGTGAAAAAGGACCAAAGCTATCCATAGCAGTCAGAGGCTTTCTATGCAATGCATTGATCACAGCCTGGTGTGGCTGGAAGCACTCTCAGACCATAGCTGAGCTCAAGGAAGAGCTAGATCTGTCACGTATGTCAGCGAAGGTGCAGCAAAACAGGCTGCAATCTTCTCCAGATGCGCCAGGGCAAAGCACGTTTGAGTTTTAATCAAGATGGCTGACAACACTTGCAAAATTGCCTTACAAACATTGATATATTCATTTTTTCATCTGAAATGTCTATTGGTAGTTGATGCTACAAATCCTTGCGTTTCTTTTTGACAGGGACAGAATGATACTCTTGAAAATGGAACAGGAAATTATTGATTTTATTAGTGACAACAAGTAAGTCAAGTTCCACCCTTGGTTATTAAGTCACATGTGCGTGTAGCAATGAAAGCTGTGCTAGGGATAAGCTCATATGGACCACAGTGCTCCTGAGCACTGTTACTGGCACGCTGCAAGATCAGGCTTTTATTTCCTGACACGTGGTTGTACTGCTTAAAATACAGTAGATGTAAATGAAAACCTTTTGCTTTTCATTGCATCATAATTGCACTGGCTCCACTAATTTAGGTCCAAAAATATAATGAAAGCTTTCAGTGCAGAGGATGATCAAATATGCTACCTCATGGGCTTCCCTGTGTGCTATGTTGTTGTAATGCATTGGAAAATAGAGCTGAACTTGGGTGGAGGGATTCTTGCTACCACATGCTCTTTATACCAAAATGTTTCTGCAGCTTTAAGAAATAGAGTCAGAATAGCAGCAGAGGAAGAAATTATGCTGATGGGAAATAAGCATTTTGTCAGTAAGAGAGAAGAAAGGAGGATCAGACTAGATCTTTCCAGCACCACCCTGCACCTGACCTTTGGGAGAAAGGCAGAAAGCTGTTGCTGGTGTCTCAGCAAATCTGCAGGACTGTTTGTGCAGAGAGCGTGAGTGTGTGTGCAGGGTCAGGGGACAGGTTCTTCCCAACATACAAAATATGCAGTAGATACCATGTAAGCGTGAGCTTTGTTTGTCCCAATGTAGTGCATGGAAATGTGCTTATTGGAAACTCTAAAAATAATTCTTTTCTTTTTTCTACCTTGTAGCAAACATTTAATTGTAAGTGCACAAAGGAGAAGTTTTCAGTTTAGATTTCTGTCCACTGAATTATCAAATGTATTGCTATGTTCATTTAATTATAGCTTAGAGGGAAATATAATTATCAATGCGATTTGTTTTCTTGTTCTTCCAGTAATCACTATAAAAAGTTCCCTCAGATGTCATCGTATCAGAGGATGTTAGTGCACAGAGTGGCAGCTTACTTTGGAATGGATCACAATGTGGATCAGACTGGAAAATCTGTAATTATCAACAAGACCAGCAATACAAGAATGTAAGTAGCAACACTGCTGTCTTTTTCCTTGTTTCCTTTCACAAGAGCTGGTTTTGAACCATGACTGCATAGTGTATTTTTTTTATTTTTTTATTTTTTTTTAATTATTTTTGTAGCAAGAGTGAGTGCTGTTTATCACTTTCCAGGGTGGGAGAGAAGGACAGGGCTCACGCTGTGAGGTTATTTAAGGATATAAAGATGCATAAGGAGAAATCAACCCAATTTATCTCTTGCGAGAAACTTAACACAGTGTCTTGGAATGTTACTTTCCCTGACTCCTTAGTGCCACCACTTTGCTACAGAAATGAGCTCGTTGCTTTACATGTCACCTGATACCATATGGCTATATTCCTAAATAACCTAAATGTATTTGGCAGATTGCCTCTTCCCTTATTCTGGCTCTCCCTGCTTCAAGAATCATTTTCTGCCCAACCTGATTATTTAGGATTTGGTTCCCCTCCACCACCTGCTACCATTCATTCCCTTTTCCTCCTCTTCTCCCCTCCTGGTTCCACTTTATTTTCTCTTCAAATCTCATCTTTTGACCACAGAGTTTTGTGGGATATAAATTCCTTCTGATAGTTCAAATGCATTGCAAAGTTCCTGGCAGGTTAAACTTGTGCTGGCATGCTTTATGCTCTCCTCCATGAACCTGTATAAAACTGGCAAAAGCTCGATACGAAGTTCCTTGGCTAATTCAACAAAGATGCGGTCATGTGTCCTTGCCTAATCAGCATCACTTGTTCTGCCGAGTGCCATGTGTGTATTAACCATCCAGGAACTGTTGCCTTCCTCTACCTCTTTACCTATAAACTACATAATGAAGAGGAAGTAATTGCAACTGGGTAATGAAGTTTTGGTATCTGATTTTGGAACAGGAGAGCCCCATTTGAAAATTGTGTACTTCCTGTATTCAATTAGTAGGAGAAATAAAAACATTTATTTCATTTACATACCCAGTAGTTAAGTAATTTACATAGATGCAGTTGCAGAGAGTTTGTTGGTTTTGTTGTTGTTTTTTTTTAATGTTATTAGCTCTTCCTGTAGAAGGCTGGAGGGACTACCTGATTTTGCAAGATCGAAACCTGAGCCAGACACGTTGCTATTTGTTATTTCACTGAACCCTAAAAATCTTTCATGTGTGTGAAGTAGATTTAAGATCATGGACAGTTTATTTTAGATCCTTTTCATGGGCTATTCCTGACATACTCGGACATCTGCAAAATGATACTTAGACACGAATGTTTTTAAAAGTTTGAATAAAGCGTGCACTAACCTCTGATTTTTCAGAAGTCAAGAGAATTACAGTAGCTCAATAAAACTAACACTCAGGCTCCTAAGGCTTAGCCTCAGGGTCTGGTAATACCTGCCCCTGTCCAACATATACCCTTATATTTGGGTATAAATAAGAAAAAGCTGGGTATGCAGCAAACCAGTGTTCATTTTTGAGCTGCAGATGAGAAAAAAAAAATTAGTCTCCTCTTAAACAAAACACAATCAGTCAGATCTGAATGCTTTTTAGGCATTCCTTTCTCTTTACAGTTCTCCCTTTTCCCTTCACATCTGCGTCACCTCTGTAGTGCAACTGGTACAGATCTTTCCTCACCGCATTGCCTTCTCCTGGTTGACTTGATAATGTGATCATACCACATTAATATCTGATAACACCTTGCTGGGTTGTGTGGCTGTGCGTCACAGAGATGGGTAGCACTGGGAGCGCCGTTGGAAATGCTTGCACAGTGCTTCTGGAGAGGACACTAAAGTCTTCTTTGATAGTCAAAACTTTATCCGAGGGCTGTGGTGAAGCTGTGGCTTCTCGTGTGGTGGGAATGAGCAAGCAAGGCTGTTTACCGGGCATGAACTGGCATCCCTGTGGGCAAGCTTAACAGGCAGGCTGTCGCAGGGCTGTAACGGATCAAGTGACCCTTTCAGTTGTGGTCTTGCAAGCTGGAGGTGAGGCACGGAGCCAGACAAACTGGTTCTGACACCATTCCTGTGTAGATCTTCCAGAAATAAACACAGGGCTTTGCCCCTCTGTTGACTGTGAGTACAGCTGGTTTGTAAGTACCATGCAAACTGCAGATTTTTTCCCTTCTGCAGCGATTTGGTGGTAGGTAACTGGATTATATGAAGCTCGTATTGCATGATGGTGCTTCCAGTGTGTTATTTACATTATTTTGATACTGCTGTATAATAAAGCTTTGTGGAAGTAGCTCTTTCTTTTCATGACTGGAGGAGATGGCATGTTTTTTTAAAACATCCCTGGCTCTGACAGAAAATAGATTGTTATTATCCAGCTTGAATAAGGGCTGATGAGATTTTTATTATCCGCGGCAAATATTGTGTAAGTTCCACATCTGAAAGCATCTGATGTGATTTCATGTGTTCTGCATTTCAGTACTCTCAGAGGAGACAATTTTGTGTGGTTCAGAATCAACACCAAATACTGGGAATGTGTTGACTCTATTAATTACTACTTGGGCAGTATCCAGAATATCGGAGAATCTGGAAAGCAGCTGAAATGCTGTTCAACGTGGTTATGCTGTGCTGTAAGCCTGAGCCTTGATAGTTTTATGCAAATTTATGGAGGGGGCCCACAGACAGATATTCTGAAGACTCACATTTTGACAATAAATTATCTCTTTGTGGCATTTGGTTTCCAAAGTACTTTAGCTGCATGCTGTGGAGAGGGAAGAATATTCTTGTGTGCTCAAGGATTCATAAATTCTGCACTGGCTGTGACTTCTGTGTGTGTCTGTCTGTCTGTTTGGGAAGAGCATGTGACTCTGCAGAGTCGCTGTATGGGCTTGAATAAGCACCTTGTGGTTGAGTGAGGGTTTGTGTCACATCTCTGCTCACACTTGCAGGTGATGAGTCGTTCCTTGGCTCCAGGTAGTGAGGTGCATTTATTCTGTTCAGCAGAGACCTCCCGTGCTCACTGCCCACAAGTGTTTGGAGGCACAAGTGTCAGAAGAGTTAATGGCTTTGAGATGAAGAGGCTGTTTGAGAAAATCTGGTAACAACGGTACCTTAGGGGTGCTGTGGTACAGAGTAGGGTCTGTCCAAGAGGGGACTAGGGTATGCATGGGGTGGATGGGAGCATTTCATTTCTTTCGTTGATTGGCCATCTTAGGGCAACGTATATCCACTTCTACATCCCCGTGCCTATAAAGTACCTACTTTTCAGGGGTTTGGAATTTGAGAAAGTACTTATTGAAGAGGTCGCAGCTGGAAGGAGGGCTGTGGCTTGTTGTCCATGCTGCTTTACAGAGAGGGGAAAATGATGGTAAAAATGCATTAGGACTTGAATCTCTCTGGGATCACAATACCACAGCTTTTGTGAACTCTCAGTGAAGTATCTTAAAAATACAGTCAGACCATAATGACAGTTTTGCAGTCTGAAGAGTATTTATGGTGAGGAGCTTAATCTAAGGTGCCTTTTTTTTTTTTTTTAATTGGAATTGTGCACAAGTCATACTGGTTTTGAAGCTTTTTTATGAAATGAAATTTTAAAACACAGAGATGACCTCAACTACCCAAATGTTTGTTAACCTTCATAAAGTTAAGTCTCTGTACTCTAACTCTCATTACAGAATAGTGGATTTTTAAAAACAAATTATCTTTCCATATGATTTTTGAAATTAAGTTAAAAAAGGAGAATAACTTTGAAAAATAAATGCCATTTTTCATGGTCTCATATCTTACAAAGTCCTGCCTAACTAAATTGTCCAACTTTTGAAGTCTTATTTTCAGCAGTAGACATGAGAAAAGTTGATCAGAAAACGAGGGAGGATTTTTTTGTTGTTTTAGTTTTATAGTCAAAGAGCTCAAATACTAGTTAACATGGGAAGTCTGTTTTGTTCAGTATGAAACTGCTCTTGTGTCACCATTGCGTCAAATGTATATTTGTCTGTCATCTGTGTCCACCTGTCATCTATGTAAAGATATAGAGAAATGTACGGGGAACTTAAGACAGTGAAATATGATATAAACAGAAGTTTGGAATGGAGGCAATATATTGGACAGGGCATCCCAAATTGGAGCCAAAAAAATGTGTGCCACCTTCCATTCTGTATATCCCTCATAATTCCTGTCAAACAACTGGAAGTACTTCAGAGCTTTTTGCAGAACTGTTTGTATTATTATACATATCAGTTCAATTAGATTCATTCATTTGATAATCTGTAGATAGGTGGAGAAATGTAGGGGAAGTGTCTCTGGTGCGCTTGGTAAATGAAAAGGGTTTTCATTTGGTTGAGATAATCACCCGTGTGACAAGTATGTCTATACCATAGCCCACGCATGCATTCATGTACATTTTTATATAAGTGTGAGTGGCAGGACTCACCAGAATTGAGAAGGTGGAGTGCTTATGATATATAATGGTTGTATTCAGACATTTTCATACATTCTGAGGGTGTAACATACCTATTATGAACTTTATACCAATACTCACATCGTCAGTTATGACTAATTTTTTTTCAAGAGCTTCATGAGTTATGATCCTTGTGATATTTGGTTTTCTTCCCACTCTGTTAATATGTAAATGTTAATATAATATTGGCCCAGTCGGAAGTGTTTTTTGGTGCCTTTGAGGTATGTCAAAAACTTTGGGCAGTACTTAGATGTTACGTGTATTACAGGGGTTCCTTGTAATCTAGGGTTGAACTGTATCAGCAGAAGGAGACAATGTACAGTATGTACTTTGAGTAACCGACAAGACCTTCATAGTTGTGACATACAGTCTGTGTTATTCTGTCTCCTCTGTGTAGGGCTGGTTTGAATTGCAGGCAAAGAAGAAAAGTTCCCTTTAGGTTTCTATTGTGTATACACTGAGTGATCTTGCTGTTGATAACATCTATGCTAGTAGAGGTGCACTGTGCCAGTTTCACCATCTTAAGATAAGAATCTGAACTTTGATACAGGATCCTACAGACATATCAGAGAAATGCCATTCACTGAACATTGGCAATTTCAATGAGGAATAGTTTCTAGAAAATTTTTTTACCCTAGGCTGAAGTGCCAAGAATAATTCCTTGAAGTGCCAAATGTTACCACCTTTGGAGCATGCAGAAAAGTATGCCTTTCCCCTTGACTGCATAAGGTATTCAGTGTAAATGACTTTAGTTTCTTTAAGCATTTGTTTGCTGATGGGAAAGATGGGCTGTTTTCCACACGCAATTTGTAACGACTCTTTTTCAGTTAGGTATGTGGTAGTAGTTACAACTGTGTACCTGAACATGCATATCTTCTTTGTAAAATCTCAGTCAAAGCAATTCAAAGTTTGCCAGAGCCTTTGAAGCACAGTTTTGTCCCCCTGCCCCCCTCCGCGTTGTACTATAGAATAGTTACCTGGCAAAGGTTTGCTGTATGGTATTGCATCTGCATTTAAGCACATTATGCTATCCTTGATTATCATATATGTACACGCAGTAATGATCTCATGAGAACAGAATTGCTTTTATGAGGGACATGATGCAGGAAAACATATGTGAACACCATTATTTCTGGTTTTATTTTTTTCATTGGAGTCTTGTATTCCTTTTCTTCCAAGGACTATGGAATCAGCTCCATTCACATTTCCTATTGTAGTTACCTCTTTCCCATCTTCAGTACAGAATAGTTGCTCCTTGACTACTAAGAAGTAAGCAGAAACTGGAGATATCTGCTTTCCCTCTGGTTTACAATTGCTGTTGCCTGATCAGTATACCAACATCATATGTTATAAATGTGTAGAGAAATATAAGGGTGCATAGTAGATGTATGCAACTACAATGGAAAAAACGTGTAATTGAGAAATAACACTGTAATTGGCTGAGACATTTTGTTCCAGTTTAAGATGAACTAGTACATTGTGCAACTAAGAATTTAGTAAGAACATCAATAAAACAATAATGTATAATAATAACTCTGAGCTTATGTAGCTATATAGTAACATATGTAGCATTTAAGTACCAAAGTCTTCATGGATTTTATTTCTTGACTTTTTTCATACAAAAATAATCTGTTTACTTCAGTCTGGGGTTAAATTAGGAACATGATTAGAAAAAAACTTTTTTCCATGCAATAGTAATTGTGTTTAGGATTCAAGAGCCCTGTGTCCCAGTAGTCATTGCTGTGATGCTTAGGTTCTGGCCTTTCCCTCCTTCCTTCCTGGCCTTTCCTGCTGCGGTCAGAGCTGCAGCCCAGAGCTGGGCAGCGCATCCCTGCATGCCAAGCAGGGGAAGGCTTTCACATCCGAGAAGGAGTGGGGAACTTCCCGAGAAACAGAAAAGCATTAAGGGGAATTAGACATTTTGCATTGAGGTTCAGGAAGTGTCTGCCTCTGGCAGTGGCCTGAGCTTTCTTGTGCACTACAATGCCTCAGCTTCTTACTGCCGGAGAGAGCCATCTGACATGGACTAATTGCCTTTTTTTATCCAGTCACGTGGTGATTGGAGAAGCAATTCAGGGCGTACATATGTTAATAACCAGTAGGGATTTTAGCAAAATCTTACTATTGTGATACAGACATTTGTTTCAGACATAAAGTTGCCACTGTTCTGCTAAATGCATTATTTGAGGTTGTGCGCGTTCATCATTTCACTGCTTGATGCTCATCTGGAAGAGATTGAGCTTCTTTTTTTTCCCAGTAGTCTTTTTTTTTTTTTTTTTTTTTAATGTTTATTTTCTCTATTTTAATGATACTGAATTAGGACAACCTTTTTTTCTGAGCAAGCATTCTCTCATTTTAACGACATGCCTGTTTTATAAGAAAGATACAAAAGAAAAAAACAACTTGCTACACTTGAAGTTGAGCTGAATTTGACCCTTAAATACTGGCTTCATTCTTACTTCGATCAGTGTAAGCCATATACTGGACCCATGGAAATGGCTTACTCTGTAAATGAGATGTTAGCGTTAATGAACCAGTTCTAATAGCTCCAATATTAAATTTTCATCTAATGTATCAAAACTAAATTGTTTGTAATTAAGGTGGACATGTACTTTACAGCTGTTCCATACTGTAATGAAATACTAGTTAAGCATTAATCAGAAGACATCTATGGTATTTCTCTTGGGTTTTTGGTTTTGGTTTGGTTTGGTTTTTTTTTTTCATAATCCTTACAATCACACCACTTAATAGTATAAGCTTTGATAAACCTAGAAGGTTATTGTCACCTGCTCTGTGCAGGGAGATGGGAGGTTACACGGGAAGGCAGTGCTATGGAATAGCAAGTAGGTAATTCGGTTGAGGGAAGCTCTTCCTTGCATGAGTAATTAACCCATGTCTTTATGTGCTCATCCAAGCTGTAGCAGGAAAGTGCCCGTTAATCAAGATGCTGTTTGGTCATTTATACATTCAAATCACTGGATGGAGATCTGGAAATCTGAAATGGCCCCTATGCTTTCTTCAGAGGTAACTGTACGTCAGTAGTAGCTGAAATAACATCTTCAAATCTGGGCATTTCAGAAATGAGGTGCTGATATATGAGCAAGTGAATTTTAGAATTGGTCCAGATTGTTTTTAGTAATTGCCTTTTATGCTTCTGTTGCCTGCTCCTTGTTCAATGTAGGAAATATGATATGATCACTAGAAATGAAAAAAGTATCATGAGTTTTGAGAAACCTTTGTCGTTTCAGTTGTTTCTGCTCGCTGTTTCCAAGGTAGCCTTGTGAGGCTGTCTCTGACAGTTTATTAAAAACAGGTACTCTTCTTCAGGCCAGTGATTGTTCAGGGGATGACTTCTGATCCACAAGTCTTCCTGCTGGAGATGGGGAAAATGTTCATGGCTTGAAGTAGAAGTAAGCACAAGGATTTGTTATGGTATTAATTTGTATGCATTTGGGCATTTCAAGAGGATTAATAGTTTCTTCATTAGCCTGTTGGCTTTTGGGGAACCATCTTGCCTTCTTTGGTAGTCTTCAAATCTTGAATTTGCTTCCTTTCTGTCTCTCTCTTCCTTGTTAATTTTTGAACTTCTAAGATAGAAAAATGTAATTTTAAATAGATCACAGCAGTTATGCAACACTGTAATTTTCAGCCACTTACAGAGTATGCCACATCCTTAAAATCAAATATTAATGAATTCCATAATAAACTGTGCTACCACTTACAAGCCTCTACTAGCTGGAAATAAATTGGCGCTCTGCAAGATGTTCAGTCCCAATAGAGATCCTGAATATCAAGAACTAAATGCAATCCGGGAGAGTGGGAGCAGGAGAAGCAGGTTCCTCAGGTACAGAAATAATCTTAGTTTGATCATAGGAGGACAGCAGAGCATTTTGAAGCTCCTAAAGTGGTCCCTGTCTGAGAGTGCATGTTGCACTTCAGCCCCATCTAGCAGAAGAGCTGGTGTTTCCATGTGGCCTTGGCCTGCCAGCTTCTCGCCTGTGTTCAGAGCTAGATTCCCATGTTCTGGGCCCAAAATAGTGGACCAAATATTGAAGCCTGTACTCAGGCAGACTCTTGGGGAGTGAAGATGTACTGGGGTTTTTCATCTATACATTAAAACAGGATTATTTTCTGGAATTAAGCTTTAGGAAAGCTTGTGAGGGTCATGACTTGTATGAGGATACCGCAACATTAGGTCAGGTTCTTTAAATACTGTCTACTTTGAAAGCCTTCAAGATCTGGCCCTGTGCTTGGTCCACACACAGAATAACTTGGCACGGAAGAGATTTGGTGTACATTGACTCTATCCATCCTGCAACCTTCAGCTTCATCATCGTTTTCATAATGGCAAACACTCCTGGTGCCAGCCCCACTGCAATCGTGCTGCTGGGGTACTAGAACTGAGCATCTTGAAGGGTGGGCAAGAGTGACGGAATAAACCTCACACTCGTTGAACGAAAAACACAGGGAGACGTCGCTTCCATGTGGCATTACTGGCTCTTTCTTTCAGTCCTGCCAGACTTATCTGCAACCCCAGTTAGAGGGGGAGAATGCCTGCAAAAATAACTTGTGTCTTTTCACATCCTTGTTTAGTAATAAATACAGAATGTGTTTAGAGTCCAGATGCTGTTCTGAAAAAAATGTTAGAGAATGTACCACGAAAAACGTAGCATTTGGTATTTGAGACGGGTTTTTTCCCCCTGTGCTACAGAAAAGGCAGCACCTTGAAGGAACTGTCTTGTACGGGGTTGATTTTTTTTGATGGCTTTTAATGTGCTTTTATCATCATAACAGAAGTTCTTAGTGACTCATACTATAAAAGCAGCAATCTGTTAATGAGGCATTTACCTTCAAATGCTTGAAATGCCATCTTGAGTGGTTTTAAGTATTAAGTTGTGATAATATAACTGCACTGTACTTTAACAATTATCTGTATTTAAATTCCCACTCTGACTTTTTGAAACTGTGTTTTAGCATCCATCAGCCCCTAAATACAGAAAACCTATTTGAAGGCTGTAATTCCAGGCCCTCATTCTTGAAAAACATTGTTCTGAGGTAATTTAATCAAATATA
Organism: Haliaeetus albicilla; assembly: GCF_947461875.1. Lineage (NCBI taxonomy): Eukaryota > Metazoa > Chordata > Aves > Accipitriformes > Accipitridae > Haliaeetus > Haliaeetus albicilla. Next base: position 22,677,920 of record NC_091484.1, on the reverse strand, counting down.
ACCTATAGGGCTGGAATTCTGCCTTTCGTCTTTAAGTTGGGGCTTTTTGACGATGATATTTACTTCCAAGTTCTGTAAGTTCTTGAACTCTCAGAATACGTTCCCATGTCTCCATGATCAAAACAGTCATTTGTACTGCAGATAATAGAGTTTTGGCCCGCAAGGTAAAGCAAAGAAATAGTAATGCTTATGTAGTTTTACTGTGGCTGTAATGCAGAGCCCTAGGAGAGCCTCCAGCACAAAACCAAAAAAAGCACAGCAGGCAGATGTAGTAGATATTCACAAACTAGCAAAGCAAGAAAGGCCACCATACTGTGTCACAGCGTGCCTTCAAAATAGAGGCCTATGTGATGTTGGACTGAGCAGTCGGTTTAATTAAAGACAAGTGCAAATAACAGGAAAACACCATTAAACCATCAGAACACCTGCATGAGAGTGCCCTAAATCTTCACAACTTCTCTGAATCTTGTCAGCAGCCGTGCTTCTTCCCCTCTTTCACCATCCTGTTGCTCTCCTGATGGCATCCTCGTGTAAGAACACTTTGTCAGGTATTCATTTTGTTTGCCAGATGATGGTCCTGCGGGTACCCAGGGGTAGTGTTTTGCCTGTTCCTAGCCCCATTACCCTACCTATCTTTCACTTTGTGTTGTCACTCATTCAGGAGAGGAGTATTAACTTGCTGTCCCCCATTACGTGCATTAAATGAACACTGCATTGCAAATACAAAGTTCACTTTTTTAGACTCTTGCACACCGCAGCGATCTCCACTTTTGAACTCACATTCCTATATTGCATTCTTTCAGACAGCTGCTTCTCTATTACCTGTGAGGCTTTTGCAGATGACCTGTGCTACAGCCCTTGCTAGGGTTTGGGTTTTTTTTAACTACATTAGTAGCTGTACTGGGAAACCCATCTTTTCCACACATGGTGAGGTTGTTGCTTCTTTTGAAAGGCATCTTGCAACAGCCTGTGCACTGTGGTGCTGTCAGAAACATATGCCTCATAATAAAGATTTATGTGCTGTATATAAGTCAGCCCTGACAATACCAGACTGTTCGTGTGCTCTGCTAATACAGTGACTTAAGCCTTCAGAACCATAACATTCAAAGCTCATGCTTGTCTCTTTCCATTTGTCCTTTTGGTGTGGTATCTGTGTTTCCTGTTTCTTAGCCAGTTATTTCAGAGCTAATTAACTTATTTTAAATGAGTGCAGATTTCCCCCCTGCCCCGCGCCTGGTATTTCATTTCTTATCTTCCATGCAAATGGGAGATCTATGAAACTGCATTAGTTTACCTCTAAATATGGCAGACACAAGGAAATGCCCCGTGACTTCCTTAGTCTGTGTATCCTGATAGCTATTACCACTCTGCAACATGTTTTTAAAATCTGTAATTTGATTACGTATTGAACACCTGGTTAAGGTACTTAGGTTTTGGGGCTTTTTCCATTACTGCTTACAATAGTTGACTTGGAATCAAAAGCATTGAATAAGCACGTAATAGGGACTTCTCCTTAAAGAGTCCATGTAAAAAATATGCCTGAGGGGTGAACACTGTTTTCTGTCATACAGAGATAAATTGAGAGAAGCTCTACTGAAGTGAATGGAAGTAGCTCACATTAAAATCACCATAATGATAATAGGAAAAAAATCTTATAATGGCTGTTGCTATCAAAATCTTAACTTGTTTTTTCTGCTTTCTGACACAAATGTTTTGCTGCTTATTCTAGCGTTACCATTTCCAAAATATAGGCTTCATTGTAAGGAATGAGTCCGGAAAAGTGTCTTTGTTGCGGCCTTGCTTAAGTAGGGATGCAGATGGCTTTTAAGTAACTATAAAATGAGAGAGGTAAATGATAATGGCCAACTTGCAAAAGAAAAAGCAGACACAAAAAACATCTAAAAGAGTTAGTGATGGAGCTTTGTTCTGCTATAGATTTGTTCCTATATATCTGACCCGGTGTTTTATAAAATAACAGCATGGTTGAGGTTGGAAGGGACCTTTGGAGGTCAACTTGTCCAACCCGCCCTGCTTAAGCAGGACCACCTAGAGCCAGTTGCCCAGGACCAACCCGAGGATGGAGACTCCACCACCTCTCTGGGCAACCTGTGCCAGTGCTTGGTCACCCTCCCAGTGAAAGTATTCCAAGCACAGAAATAAGAAGCTTGACCCATATCTTGAAGTGACTGTTATAACGATCTCCCAACACAAAAATGAGGCTGAAAGAGTTGAAATGATCATTGGCTGCATGAGAAGGAGCACAGCTGCTAGAAAGGCGAAAGCAGTATTTCCTGAATACTCTCCATTAGTCTGGACCTGATATTGCAGTGAAGTATGTAGAAGTGCTCCTGAACCAGGGAAAAACACTGGATAGGAGGCTTAATGATGCCTGTTACATACTGTTCTGGCAATTGGGTGAACTAATCACTCACTAAAAAGTTATTTTGTAATCCATCCTCTCCCTCTTTTCACTGTGAAGGAAAATGGATTAGGAAAAGGTTTCCAAAGATTTTGAGCGATGGGAGCAGACTTTGCAGAAGTCTGCAGATGCTCAGAGTTTTGGGAAGCTTTTCATGGCGAAAAGTTTGGGTGCTGCAGGACACCTACTGAAGTTGGTTCCCTGTAGGTATCCTGCCAGCACCTACCTGAGTAGCATGGTGCTGCCTTGCTAGCAGGATGGAGAAGAGAGGCCGTCTTGGCTGCTGAAAGGGCCTATGCTTTCTGGCAGATCTTGGGTTGAGAAGGGGGCTGTGCAGCTGCCTGAGGATGCGCAGCAAAGAGCACTAACTTATTCTGAGATACAGTTTCTCTTAAACGCTCAGAGCACCTGATCAAAAGCTTTACCGGGCAGGAGCAAATGCGTTGTGTGTTTTGTTCTCAGACACATTGCCAGGAAGACGACTAACTGAGCTACCTGACAACTTCTAGGAAATATTAAATGAGTTCATATGCAATTGTGTTTTTGTGAAGGTATGTTTTTAGAGCACCGATGTTTTGCTTCCACCCATACTGCCAAGCAAGAAAAATGTGGATGGTCAAAAGGTTATATTAAATAAAAACAAAACAAACACACCCCTCAAACTTTACAGTTTTTTAGCCTGTATGATTTCCCCCTCCCCATGTGTTGGTTTCTGAGCCTTTAAGGTATAATTGGGTCATACTTTCTGTTTTTCTCAGTACAGTCCCCTAATTGCAGAAGTCATATTGACTTAACAGGGAATTGGTATTTCCTCAGTAAGCTTTTTTGGAGTAGTGGGGTTTGATGTTCTCAAGTGATCCACTGATTCCAGACATGGAGCTAAATGAAATACTGAATGTCATACAGGTGGGCAGCACGCTTTGTAAGCATACGTTTGCATGTCTGTTTTCTTGTACATAGTTGTTAGCACGTAGATGGGTGTACTGTGTGGCCAGGATCAACCCACCAATATAGGATAGATATTGTAGGTTTTGTTTGTTTGGGTTTTTTTTGCAGAAGATCCATAAACAGTTAGAGTACTTGAGTTAGTGTTAAGGTCTTCAGAAGTACCCAGTGTCTCTTCAAAAAGGCTACGCAAATCCCATTTTTACCACTTAAAATTAAACTGAGGTGTGGTTAGGATTTGAAGGTGTAAATTGGGTAACTAGGGTGGTAATAGTGCATAAGTTCCTGATTTTAAATGTGTTTGTAATAATGATTGTAAACCACGCTTTGACTTGAGTAAGATCTTAATTTATGCCAGTACTGAAAATAAGCTTGATAAATTCCTTCCCTTACATGCACAACCACCATTTGGTATATCGTGCAGACTCTACTACTGACAGTATCAGGGCTAAAAAAGCTCAGAAGAGAAGTAAATGTGATTGTTATTAATTTAGGACTCGCATGAGATGAATCGACTGTATCTGCTGTATTACTGTAACTATATACTGTATTAGTATATTGAAAGTATCCTGCATCTTACTCAAAATTGCGTACTATTTTCTTCCATTTTTAAGCAGTTGATTCACCTGCAAATTCATAAACTAATGCAACAAATTTCCCCAGAGTAACCACAAGGTCTCTGCTTCCTTTTAGCAAATGCATTATACGGTTACAGGGAACTTTAAAGCTGTGAATGTGGAATTTGCACTGACTTCCATCAGAGGACTAGACCCAAATCTTTGCAGTCAACCTCTTCTCTACCCAATTGATTATGATTAGAGCATTTGGTTCTACTTACTGGTTTTAAACATTGTTTGCCATCTGTATCCTACTAATAATACAATTTTGCAACAGATGTTAAAAAAGAAAATGCAGTAAACAGTATTGAAGAAAAAACCAGAAACATGTAAATATCACTGGACTCTGATATCTTCTTTAAAACAGGTAGTTTACATATCTTTCACCTAAATATCCTTTTCTGATTTTTAATGTTTGAGGAAGGCATGCAAGTTGGTGTGCCTGAAGATAATTGTTGCTGTGGTATCCTATTTCTCACCTGACAGTCTTCCCCTCAGGCTTTGCATCCTTATTAACTGAGCTGGTCATGCTGTTTGCAGCCTCACTGTTAATGGTGACCTAGAGTTGCAGTGATGACTGCGAGGGAGGGACCTTCTCATGGTGCTGGTAGTACCATGGCACTCCGTAATGCTCTGCACGTTTGCAGAGTCTCTCTGCCCAGGCAAACTTCTTTTCACAACTGGAGATTAATCACCTACTGGGTTTGTAGATTAATTTTATTAACAGGCACATACCAGATCATTAGTTTAGGCTCGTGGCTTGATCTCACGCTTTTCCTGTTGTCTTCTGACAAATGGAAATATTTTCTTAATAGTAAATGAAGTGAAAATGGGATTAAAAGATGAAAATAATGCTGTGAAGCATGAAAACCATGTTGTTGTTTAAACAAGTTAGTAGTTGGACGAGACACTTTCCCAAATTGCTTTTTCAAGCTTTTTTTCTCTCTAATTTTTGATTACTTTTTTCCTCTGCATTTTAAAATCCCAGTTATTTATTATGCTTGGTATATAGGTTATTAGATGTTCAGCACATAGTTTACAACTATACATTTTACACTGATAGTACAATTGCATAAATTTTGTTCATGCTTTAGGATGTAAAACCAGAAAAATAACATTCCTCAGCTGGTCCTGTCAAAGCAGAATATTTGAGGGAACGAATCTTTGTTTCCGTCTGTGCAGGTACAGTGCTCATTAATGGGAGCAAAGGCACAACAACCTACCTCGCAATCCATTAATGGGGCTTTGTAGCCTTTCTGTTTATGAGGAAACATCACTAATAAACCATTAGGTTAGAAAACTGTGAGGACAGCCATGTTCATTTGGGCTTTCCCAAAAGAAGACTAGTAGGGCATCCAGAGAGTCTGCTGACTTTCATGTGTTGGGCCCTATATCTGTTAGTGCTAGCACCTACGGATGATGGACAAAGGTTTCTTGAATTCTCAAAATCTATGGAAATGGGGCCGGTATGTTTTGTCGCTTTGTCACAAAAATGCAAATTGTAAGCAGAAGTGGGAGTCCTTCAAATTTACGCAGAAAAGAAAGGCAGGAGAGCTGCTGTTTCTTCATATTGTATTTCTAACAGTTCATTACAAGTATTTCCTGCACATCTGACAATGAATTGTAATGGGCTGTAAGTATGGCAGGAATATGTGCTGTATTTTTATTTGAAATCCATTGCTAAATACTTAAGTGCAAATCTGAATGCTATAACAACAAAAAGGTGGCTGATTTACGCATCTGGTTTAATTTTCCGTTCTGAAAAAAGGTGAAGCTGAGATTTCTGTTTTAAAGTTTTTAGAGGACATTTATTTACAAAGTCACTGACTTCTGTAAATTCTACCTTTTGATTTTTTCACAGTTGGTCCATTAATGTTAGTGGAAACTTCATGTCTTGTTTATGTAGGTCTCTAGACATGAGCATCTCTTACCAGTATTGCAGGTGGCAGCTCCTTCAGCACAGAGTATAAGGTTTGTGTTCCCTGATAGAAACCTCACGGTGTGACACAGCATTATTACTGCTTTTAAAAAACAACTTGTGCGTTAGCAGCCCCTCCGCTGGGTGATAGCAGCGTATGAATCACAGCTCAGTTGTCAAAGCCATTGGCCACCCTGTCAACATCAGTGGGGCTTAAAACATTATGGGTTTGGGTCTGGGAGTGGTGCAGGCTGGAGTGTTATTTATTGACAGTGGCCAGCTCAGTGACGTGAGAAGTTTCTTAAAATTTGCTTTTTGCACAAGGTGAAAACGTGGAACAGCATCCTACCAGCTTACGCACCTGAAAATGTTGAGCTTTTAACCAGTGGGGTTTGGCTTTTATAAATAAATAAATAAATGGCTGGATGGGTTTACATCGGTGAACTAATTGATGCTTTATGATTGTTCTGGAGTATTTTCCCCACTTAATGGTGATGAGATAATATTTTGTTTAAGCAAAACACCATCAGTCCCTCCCGTTACCAGTTTTGTTTATCAGGAGCGAGGAAACTCTTGGGGTTTTTTGGTTGGTTGGTTGGTTGGGTTTTTTTAAGATTTCTGTCAGTTTTTCCTTACTTTTAAAGGTGGATAGGCTTCACTAAGTGGCAGTGTTGCCTGAGGTCACAGCTACTGAAGGAAGCAAATTAACATACAGTATGTTGATTTGTTTTCCCTGTCCTTCAGTCACAGTGAGGAGACTCTAAATATTTCAGTGACTGAGACTTTGGATTCCCGCTCCTTGCTACACAACAACAACAAAAGCTATTTATAGCAATAACAGTTAGCAGCGATACAGCAGCCTCAGACAGCTATAGGCAGCGTCTCGCCATGACCACAAATGTTAACTGCTTTTGCACTGAATGCCTCTGTGAAAACAAAGAGCACTGAGAAATAAAGATCAAAGCAAAACCAAAAGAAAGATTTTTTTATTGCTATGTTTTACTTTGCTGGCAGACCAGAGCAAAGGTTTTCTGAACATTTAAAAGATGAAAAAGGTGAAGAATCCCAGAAGCGATTTATCTTGAAGCGAGATAACTCTAGTATTGATAAAGAAGACAATCAGGTTGGTTCTCGGTTCGAGAGTTGCTGAAATTTGTTCTGTTTTTGAAGGTGGGCTGACTGATGTTATTGTTGTTCTTTTGTTGTTGCTCTCCTCCTCCTCCCCTGCCCTCCTGCCCCCCTTCCCGCCTCCTTTGGCGTACGTACCACCGTGGGTAGCATCGAGCCCCGGCGTGGCTGCTTCAGCCGTGGCAGTGTGTGGGTTTGCATGGGTGGTTTGCTTGGCGCAGGACTTGCTGCATGTCCACGGGAGGGGGAATGCCGGCGGCTCCGGGCTGCGTGGAAGGCTGTGTCAGTTGCATTTCTCAATGTCTCGCCTAACTATGGCAGTTGTTCCGCTCCCTACAGCTTCCTCCTTCTGTTGTACCCTTTCAGAGTTGAATATCAGTATGGACTGATGATAAACTGATGTAGCCCAAAAAGGAGAGAAGAAAAAAAAAAAAAATTAAAAAAATATGCCCCAAACAAACATGTGATGGTGAGGCCAGGCTGATTTTTTTTTTTTTAAACCATCCTAAATTAAGTTTTGACCAAAAATAAATCAGTTTCATCTTTTAGTTCCCTCCCTCCTCCTGTGCCCTTACCACCTTTTACTGTCTGTGTAACTTACTTGCTTGTTGTGCATGTACTGTGGCAGACGTTCCCCCTCTGTGTTGCCTGTGCCCATAACACTACCTTACTGTAGGTGAGCCCAATGAGTAGGGGAACGCCAGGGAAATGTGTGTGTTCGTGCTGCCTTTAAAAGCAGGTGTTGTGCTGTTTCAATCCAGTGCAAGCTGTGTATGTGGAATACGTTAACAAAAAAAATTTAAAAGGGTTCTGATGTGAATTGCTTTTATGAGAAAATTCTCACAGGTAAGAAGACAGCGTATGTTTTCTTTGCTTAGGTTATATTTGTGGAGGGACCTGCCAGTGAGTCTCTCGTTGCCACTCTCCTCATTTTCAGTAAAGGACTGATTTTTCCTTTCTTTTTTCCCCCTTCCCTGCCTCCCCTCCTTTTTTTCCTTGACTTTCAGTTGTACATAGCAGCAATGCCAGTTATGCTGCATCTGAGTTGGTTTCGAAAACAAACCCCAAGCATTTTCAGGGTGTGGTGAACATGGGGGTCAGCCAAAGGAAAGCAGCATGACCTATTTCACTAGGTGCTGGGGTGCAGGGGGAGAAGGAGCAGTACTTGAAACCCAATTGCCAATGAAGTGTTTCTTGCTGGAGGTCCTCTTCTCCTCTTCTCCCTCCCATGGCACAGCCATTTCCTGCACTGTGGTTTACCAAGAGGCCCTTCGTTTCCCAGCAAAACTGAAGTCTGAGGGTTCCTTATGGTGTGGAAATGGTTAAAACTGTTGTACCAAATATTTGGAACTTCTTCTCCTTGTACATGTAGGCTGGGGGGTTTCTACTAGGGTTTGCAGTTTAGCTCTTGCATCCTAGTTTCCCTTTTTTTCTTCCTCAATTTTGTAGGTAGCGCAGTGCTGCCTGCCCTCCTGCTCCTCGCAGCCTGTAGGAGAGTCGAGAAATCTTAGCAGTTGAGAGCAATGGCACTTAGGCTTGGGGTGAGAACACCCAATTTTAGGACGCTGGGTCCACAAAAGCCGTGCAGAAAACCTTATTTCGGCCGCCCGCTCTACGAACCCACATGCAGTATCTAACTGGAAACCCTCAGGTGCCCAGCCTTGCGGGGCGCTTCGTGCAGGAACGACAGCTATCGTTTTCATGCTTCATTTGTTTAAGTGAACATTTATTATTCTCAGCTGACAGTTACTTAATGGCAGTTTTTAACAGCTCAACTTATATAACCCTCCTGGTTTTCTTTCTGCTCAGCAAAACAGAATTCTTCCATTTAGAGATGACAGACGAAGTAAATCAATTGAAGAGAGAGAAGAGGAGTATCAGAGAGTGAGGGAGAGAATATTTGCACAAGATGTGAGTAGTTGTTTTAATTGCCTCTTTAGTGCCATACCTTTGCCGGTAGTCAGACAGTCTTGCCCCCCTCCAACACGAACACTGCAGCTGGACTTGCTCTGTGGAGCTGGAGGCGACAGGGAAGGGCGATTGGCGCAGAGGGTCCAAGAGGAGCTGGAGAGTTGTGAAGACTGGCTTCTGGAGAGCAAGGTGATGAGAGTTGCAGGGAGAAGGGTAGAGGAGAGATCAGGCCCAGCATGTTGTCTGGGGAGTGCTTATCCTGTTTCTTTGAATGTTCATGTTTGTGTGGTCTAGGTTTCCTTCCTTTTTCCTTCTCTTTTGCCAACCAAAGAGCAGTGATTTAAATGGACACTCTCAATAATTTTAAATAGTTGCGTTATTTCATATTTGTTTCAAGCTGGATCAAATTTTGTAAGCGTCCTTCTGCAGAGCCTCATAGTGGTCTTGTTTCTTTGGGCCAGTGCTGTAGCACTAAGATACTAAGAACAAAGAAAAGACAGAGGTTAAACATGGCATTGCACAGGGTTTTTGAAATGACCGATTAAGGAACTGTATTTCTGCCATCAGAAAGAGTCGGTCACAGTGTTGATGATTTTGTTCTGACAGGAATAAAAGGAAATAAGCATTATAATTCCTGCCTTTGCCGAAAAATCAGAACTTGCACAAGAAGCTACATTGCTAGAGGAAAACATTTAAATAGGAAACATCTGTGAGCAATACCTCATGTTCCAGAAAAAGGAAGAAAATTATCATTTGCTATAATACTGTAATGATGGAGTCCTAAAAAGAAAAAAAGAAAAAAGTCAACATTTTATTGTTTTATCTCGCATCTCAATGGGAGCTCTGCCACTTAGCGGAATATGAGAATAAACCCAATTAAAACTATTCCTAAAAATCATATTTGACAGTGTCCTTTTAAATTAAAACTGTTCATGTGTTGCAGGGCTAATAGTATTATTTTAGATATCCTTTTATTTTGCTCTGGTTTTGGAGTTGCACACATCCAGGTTATTTTTCTTTAGCAGAATACATTGTATAGTTTTAAGGTGTGTGTTGTCTCCCTTGTGATTAAGTAATTTTACTTTTCAATAAGTAGCTTGCCACATCTGAATGTTTTTAGCCTTGTTTTTTTCTCTCTTAACTGAGACAATTCCAGTAAAAGCAGAGGCCCTTTGGTTTATGTTTTGCTTTCAGCATTGTGGGTCTGATGTAAATACTGTCACAGTATATATGGTAGAGTTTCTGAGTTGTTCAAGGGCTGCAAAAGCCTCTTTGCAACCTGTTCGCTATATGAAAGTTGCTGTTTCTGGCTTATGACAAAGGAGCTTGTGCAAAACCAAATAATCTTTGGGTTTTGAAGCAGACTTCAAATGAGGCAAAATGTTGTTTAAAAATACCCTATGGAAAGTTGTTGCCAAAATAATGCAGTTTCTGTCACAAGCAGCAGCTAGAAATGCCAGGCTGGGAAGTGGGGGTGGCTGGAAAAGTGTGCTGAAACTCCCTCCACAATGTGCTGCTGCTGTTATCTTTAGATACTTGAGTTTTAAAGACAGGCAAGCAGTGAGCATTTTAATTGCCCACAGCAGGAGGTTGTTGTGGTCCATTGGGTTAGCATCTCCGAGTGACAATACCTAAGTAGCAGTGTGGTTTGTGGCAGGCATTTTAAATGGATTGGGAGTGAGCATTTTTAAAGATCAGCGATGTTAGATATCTCTCCCTCTCTCTCTCATATCCACTCATTTGCTCTCTCTCTCTGCTATTGCAGGTGTTAGTGAGCACCGTAGTGCAGTGAATTTCAGCAAGCTGTACTAATAATATTAACAGGAATATATGTCTTAGCTGAGCTTCTTTGAGTGGAGCACTCCTCACAGATATGAGGTGGTTTTAGGATGATGTCAGTGGTTGTGGTGGTAGACAATGTTATTTTTTTCAATTTTAGGAAAGAGAGCAATGGCTTCCTATTATAGGTAGCCACTTACTGCATGTAAGACTTTATAGTTTTAAAGCCCTCTGCAACCGTTAATTAATCCAATTCTCCCCAGGTTTCTCTGAGGTAGGTACCTAAGCGTTGTCATCCTGCAAATTATAGATGTAGAAAGAGACACAGGGAGGGATTAATCATGTGGTATTTTTATTATCTCTGTACTGCTTACCCTGCTGTAGTCAAGCCTTTATCAGTGCCTTGCTTACGAACCTTAGCAAATGGATTATAGATACTTCGCTTCTAATTGGAGTATGCATGAAGAGAGCTTGCATGAGAGGTCTCCAAAGGGCAGCTGTGAAGGTCAAGAGTACTGCTGTAACTTTTTGCATCTACCACCCCCTCTCTAAACGTGTGTGAGGCACCCAAAACTCTTTGGATAACATATCAGCCCAAAAGTCAGAACTTTGAACAAAGTTTAGGAGGAAAAGGCAGTCTGATTACAGGGGCAAAAAATTCAGTGCATGTTTCAAGTGCTGCAAAAAATGTCTTAACCTGGACCCCACATACCAGCCAACAGAAAGCTTGCTTGTCCTTCCTTTGATTTTGCAGCACTCTAGTGCACCAGGTATCTTCATTTCCAAGTGGGAAGGTTTTAAAAAAATAAATATGTTCATGAATAATGCCATCATTATGATAGTTCTTATGATGATTAGTCTGATATTAGTCAGTTTAAATTACACTTTCTGGCAAGTTTTCCATCTGCTGTGTTGGCTATCATAAATTTTGACAAGGGGAGCAGGAGGTTTTAATGACTCCTGTCACATGTAGCGTCATAGCAAGTGGCAGGGATTGAAAAGCATGTTAATGTGATATCTTAATAAAAGGATTGGTGAAGAAATAAATGGTTAATAAATGTGATTGTTCCAGCTCACTGAAATAAGAACTACAAAGTGCACCTCAAACTTTTCAGGCTGCTAACAGTAAAACAGTGCTGTATGAGCTCTGTTATGCTCAAAGTTATTTTCAAGGTTATTTTTTAATTGCAAAGCCTACAACCTTCTTTTTTTAAATCATGCTTTTATTGGAAACTTAGTTTTACAACAGTTTATGAATTTTACAACCAGGTGCACTGGAGCAGAGGACCTGGAATATCTGGGTCTTGTGAAGAAGTTTCTTGTCTGAACTGCTTTAGTTGCTTTTAGCAGGTTGAAAAGTCATTGTCCAAGAAAAACAAAGAACAATCTAAAAGAATAAAAAAAAGTATACGTTGTTCTTTCCCTGTGTGTTAATTTGAATTGTAGATATAAATGAGAATCTCAAACACATGTGTAAATGGTACACTATGTTTGGCTTTTAAGCATGCAGAAAACTGATTCTAAAGACTAGCAATCAAATTATGTGGGAGAAATTTCATTCTTCAAGGTTAATGCAATGTATAACCTCATGAGCCAGAATCATGTAAGGACCATCCATTTTTCATAAATGTATTCTCTAGTAATCATTGTGTATTCACTGAAAAAATGTAGATGTTTTATTACTTACACAAATGCTAGAATTGCCATTGATACACATGGAACTTATTAAAGGAAATACACCATGCTTTTTATTTTTTGCTGTTAATTGTAATGGCTGTTTTTGAGTAAGGAGTGTATTCTGAAGAGCCAGATCCTTTAGCTAAAATAAATCATGGTTCCTCTATTTAAGAAAACACTGAGGATCTTTATCACTCTCTGTTTAAAGGCAGTTGTGAAAGAAATATTTGAAAAGGTGGCTTCAGCCTGTCCTATTCTTCTAGTAGGAAGAGATTAGGAAGAAGAGAGTTTAAAATTAATAAAACCAAAACAAAGACATGCCTTGTGTTGGCTACCGTAAACCTGTAGGTACTAAAACTCCCCTACTGTTGTACAGAGCCTTTGCTTGTGGCTGCAGATCAAGCAGTAACCATTAGTTGGAAGTCTGAGATCTATCATGTCTTGTTAACCGACATGAAAATGATTACCTGATGGTATCCACTGCAGGATATTGCTGCATGTTAATAGTTATCTAGGTTGGCTAATGTAATTAAAAACAAGAGCAGCAGCCCCCAGTATACCTAGTGCACTGGCAGAGCTGATGCACGTTTTCCAGTTGAGACTTTAAAAGGTTCTGGGAAATTGAAGAATGAAATGCTCGTTTCATAAATGACAATTAATCATACAGAGCACCCTAATGGAAATCTTGCATGCAGAGGTCTCCAAGGAGACGAATTTGTAGGTAATCTTACATAACTTTTTTCCTTTTGTAGGTTTGTTGTCAGTGTCTTTGAGTATACAAGAGCCAAGTGTTTTAAAAATATTTTTGACAACAGCTGTGCTGTGTACTTAAGCTTTCCTGGTGCTTTAAATTGACCATTATTGATGCTATAGATCAGCAAAGTAAGTCCTGACCTTGTAGTAGCTAAATTGCTATCCAGAGCTGCTTAGCCATCTGATTTTTAACAGTAAGAATAACATAATAAAGTGTGCTTGTCTTCTCAGCCTCGCACCTGTACTGAAAAATAGTTTCCAGGGATTGTGTGGCTCTGTGCCAGCATCATCAGTCAGGAAGACAAATGGAGTTATTACAGACTCTGTCTTCAAGTCTGTAATACAGTTGATAGTGGTTCCCATCAAGACACTGAAAAAGGAGCAGGAGTCTCCACTTGCTTGATAAATATAAATCCCAGATATTTGTTCTGCTTTATGCCCTGGTCTCTTTAAAAACTTGAAAAAAATAAAAGAAAAAAATCCAGACAGGTACATGCCCTTTTGCTTTGTAACTTTGTGGGGACACAGACAAGTACTCTGGTCTAGGCAAAGGTTTTTACTCGCTTATTCTGGAAGAGTAGCTGTAATGGTGCTTTGGCAACGTGACTGCAGTGGAGTCAGTGCACAAATGCCTATCGTGAACCTCAGAGTGAAGACACGGCCCCACAGCTGAGGTTATACAAGCCTACAGGGTGATTTCACTGTGCCTGTAGGTAGTTAGACTATGCTGAAGTCTGCACAGCCACACTTGTTAATGAAACCTTGTGAGTAAAGTACATAAAATGAGAGAAGAGGCAGTGTCATAGTTGTACAAAGAATCCCAGTGGTTTTAGGTGGAACAGTTTGTGTCTCCTCTCCGCCTGGAGTGAAACCCTAGGTCTGCTGTAGCTGGCGCGAATTTAGTCCCTGGCAACGGAGAACTTGCTCCTGGTATCCTGAGGCTTTGTGCTAAGGAGAGACACACTTGCCACCGATGCAGCCCAGAGCCTTGTGTGTTTAGTAGGAGTGCAGGGTGGGAGCTTGCCTGGGAAGCCCATGGAGCTGTCAGATGTTCCCTGATATCGATGCTGGGTGGGTGAATTACAGCTTCAAGGAGAAACCACACTGCCTTCTCATGGCTAAATTTCTTCCTTGTGTAAATTGATGTGATGGCACTGGCTGCAGTGCCAAGGGAAAACTTAGCCCATGCATCTGCTGGAGCACTGGGAATGAGCAGGGTGTTGCTTCTGGTGTTGGCCAGCGCTCTTTGAGTAGGTCATTAGCTGACCCTTTTCAAAACAGAAACATCCCAAATCCGTGTATATCCCGTACCATTAAAATTTGACATAGCTAATGATGGCATTGCATTATTCTTTGAGCTGAGTCCCATTGTTACAGAAGTAATGGGCATGATCTCAGGTGCCCTCCTCCCTTTGCCTGCCTTTTGTTTAAATTCATTGCAGGTACTATCCTTTCTACTGTACCTCATGGAGATACAATCCAGTGACAGCTATGAGGCACTTTGTGTAGTGAACATAAAGAGAGGGAAATGAAAAAAATCAAAGAGGGAGAATTATTCATGGGAAATTGAGCACAGCTTCGTTTCTCTACATAAAAAAATTAAGTGATGCTAAAAGAACTATACACTTGCCCATAGGATTTATTTCTTCCAAGCCCTTCACCTTTCTCGGGATCTAAGTCCTCCAGCAGAGAACCTTTTTGCAATAGACTATTATTGTTGTTAATATTATTATTAAGATGATTATCATCATTTTACATCTTAATGCGGGTATGACTGTTTCCTCTCCAACTGTAAAATGTGAAATCACACGGTATTTCTAAGTACTGCAGTATCTTCTCTCCCTTTGAAGAACTTTGTCAATTCTGCATGCTTTCCTCCTGTTTGTCCTTCCTACCTGCAGCTCTGTCCTATTCTGCAATCTTATTTTGAGGTGGTAGGGCAGACCAGTGGAACCTTACATTATGTAGGAAAAATGTTTTTCCCCTTCAAATTGCCAGTATTTTGCACATACTACCTTTTTCTGATCTCAGGACTGAGAAGTTTCAGTTTGTTTCCAAACTGAGATCCCCTCATTGGCAATGTGTTGTAATGCATGGAATTTATTTTACTGGCCTGACCTTATTCTTGACCTTTTTTCCCTCTTGTCTTCTGCAAATGCAAATGATGCATGAATTGAAATCCCCTTAAGCCTGAACAGGGGAGGTAATTCTAAAATCAAGGAAGGAATTGGAACAGCAGAGCATATCTAGAACGTCTGATACAATGCCTTTTTTATTTTTCAGTCAGTTTGCTCCCAGGAAAACCTTTTTGTGGAAAACAGGTAAAAAATAGCTTTTTTTTTTTTTTTTTTGGTGTTAAACTTAGCTGTTTCTCTTATTATTTTGTCTATCTGTAGTTCTATAGTTGTTTATTCTAACATGAAGACTGTTGAGCAAATTTGTAATCCATATTATCTGCAGTGTTTTTGTGCTTGAAGGGGGGGGAAGAGATTGCCTTGCAGTATTGTATCTGAGCAGATAAGATGTTGCTGCTGCTTTCCCAAGACCTTGCATTTCAGTTTAAAAAGCAGATTGTTGGAGGGAGGGGGGAGCCCACCTAAAGTTTCATTTCAAATGACCAATCTGTCTCTGGAGTGCTTTTAGAATTTAACTTATTGATCTTTAAAAAGCACTCCTGCAGTGGCTGGATGACGGTATTTATAAAACACCACACTTGTGTTTCTATTGTTTAACCTGCTCCCCTGCGGGACTGAGTGGCAGCACTGCCTTCACTTGGTGCTTGTGAAGAGTCCCGAGTCCCCCAGACCAGACCTGCTTTACTGCTGTGTTGTAGTAATGAAATGGTGATACCTCAGCCAACTGTTGCTTTGCATTACTGTGTCATAGTTCTTATGGATGTTCTTTTTATTGTAATAAATCCACTTAAAGCAAAGGGAAGAAGAACCTGTGTTTAAGATCTACAGAATATGAAGTGTTAGCTCCATAGCAGCCATAAATTAGCTTAACTGTGTTGAAAATCTTAGAAATTGTGCACCTTTATGGCAGTTAAGGATTTTAACCAAAACACTGGGAATTTCACTGGTGAGTATTTGAGCAGTGCTAGCCCAAGTCTGTCCTGTGCAGGTTTTAAAACTGAAGAAGGGGGGGTTATCTTTCACAGTATTTCTATCTCTGTCCATCCTTACGTCTGTCAGATGCATTTATGGGTAAGGCTGTTCCTGTAGAAAATGACGCCACAGTAATGGCACAAACCAGCTTTTCCGATGGACAGTCCTGTAAGTGGAATGAGGGAAGGCTCTCGGGAGGTAATGGCCACTGTCATCTACCCACCTTGTATTCTGAGAGCCAAGGATATTTCCTCAGCTGCTGCTTCTGTATCATGACTACGGAGATAGGTTTTATCAAAATAAATCAAAATTGCAACAGAGGAACCCAAAAAGCAAAAAGCAGATGCTCCCATAAACCTACCTTTTCCTCTCTGGAGAGATTGGGACAATAAACATGACGTTGGTTATTCATGTTCCCAAGTCAGTATGGAAAGTGCTCAGACGCTGCACTGCTGAGGGTAGGGTGGGGATGGGATAAACCACGAACTTCATAGCCAGGCTTCTGTTGGTGTATGCATTCAATCCCACACTTGCGTGCAGGAGAATGTGGCCAGTTCTGGTGTTTGCACATGGTTTGCTTTGTTCGAACCCATGAGCTGGCCAACCAGCTTTCCTGGTGTGAGGGTGCATACCCAAATGGAGACCAGTAAAAGGCCAGGTTGGAAACTGGGCTTCTGTTACTGCCTGTACTGTTGTTGTCAGGAGGGAGACTTCAGCTGTGTTCCTCAGAATGCTGCTTTTTCTTGCTGCGTGCCTTACAGCCTTTGATCAGGTGAAGCACTTAAACTCGTACTTAGCTCTGTGCGCATGAGCAACCTTGTTGATTTGCTGTGTTGAAAGTTAGGTATGTGTTTAAGTGCTTTGCCTTTCTTTTTCATCAGAGAACCTGAGCATTTCTCTGAGCTGCAGAGACTTCCAAGCGACTTAGCAAGTGCTTAAAATTATATATGCAGTATTTTGCTGGCTTGCATTTTTTATGTTCTTATTAGGTGATATTTTTATGAATTTTCTTTTGGATGTAGATATGTGGTTCCTTGGCTTCTGAGAATTACCTTGCTCAGTAACAGGAAATGTTAAATGACCTTCAGCCTCCCTGGCTGACATTTCTTATATTCAGTTGACTGTGCACAGTCAACGGGGGGGGCGGAACGGACAATTTTAGCCTTGTGGGGTTTTTTTAAACTATGAATCTAGTGCAAGTTGGAAGATGTTGCTAGAAATTAAATACAGCTTTACAGATCAGATCAATTTGAATTACCATGTCTGTTACATAATCTTTCTTTTCATTTTTCAGTAGGCTGTTGGAAGACAGTAGTATATGCAATGATACTCATAAGAAAAGACAGCTGTTTAGGTTTGTATGAATTTATTTAATATTCATTTTCTGAAATCTTGAGTGAGAGTTACTGTCTGTTTCCTCGCTGAGGGAGACCTCGATGGGTGTGGGTATGTCATTTTTCTGGTTGGAACAGAGTTCTTAACTTGCTCATCCCACCCTCCCCCTCTGAATGGGGAGGTCACAATGGGACGCTTTTCTTTGGTTTTATGGATCATTGGCTCAGGAATCATAAGAGATTTTTAGCTGCCCAGCTGCTCGGACTGCCACAATTTGGGGGTGACTGTGACTGGTAGAAGTTCATTTTGCTCTAGTGTATACGACAGACACGTTTCACAGACTAGTGCCCAGACTGACCTTTTTTCCTTTTGTTGGTTTCTTAAAAGCTGAAGTAAAAGGTGAGACTGATTGAAGTTCCCTTATCTAAAGCAACAATGTTTTGAAACTTTTTCCTCTGTGAACTTTGTCTTCCAAACTCCAATTCCTTCTGCCCAGAGAACATTCAGATGTATCCCAAATCGTGTCCTAAGCCACAGGGAATCAGGAGGAGTCAGTCCATATTTTCATGGAGAACTTTTTTATCAGTTGACACACTGGATCAGTGGAAGATCCAACCTGATGGTGACAGAAAGGCTATCTCCCCACACTATGAGCTCCCACAGGTTCAATTCAAATCAACCAGAATTGAGCATGCCACGCTGCTTTTAAAGTCAATCAGTTGCCACAAGTCTTAAACAGAGCAGGCAGAAGTAATGGATGCTTTCAGAAGCATGTCCTTCATCTAGTAAGGCATGGGGATAGCTAGGCAGAAGAAAGGTGATCACTGGATGTCTATATGCATTGTAGTTTGCATATGTGGCAGTGATAGTTTGTGTCATTTCAAACCTATATCATCTGTATTACATCATTTTTCATTACAAGGAGAAAAGGATTCGGGGTTATTTGGCGTGTGGTTGCTGACTACACACATCAGCACAACAGCTATGGAGGAGATGGCAAGACTGTACCAGATAAGGAGCAGTGCTGAAGCATCTGGAGCTGTGTCCCAGGGCCACAGGCAGCTGGCAGCCAAACTTTTCTTCACACTTTGGGCTAGCCTTGATGATCTAAGAGTCTTGGATTGGGCATGCAGGAGTAAGGAGGCATCTTAGACACTTTTAATAACAAATATCTGTTTGGGTTTGGGGAACAAAAAGGAATTTTGTGTAACCCCAAAGCACAGATAACTGGGATACAAGAGCATTCTGTTTCTCTCCCTCTTTTCCACTAGAATATAAATATAAGAGAATTGTTAATTTCTAAGCACAAGAATGCAAAAGAGTCTGTAAATAACATACTTTGTTTTTTTTTCTTTCCAATTAAATCTTAAGGACAATTTCTTTTTAAAACCTTTCTCCATTTTTATGGAAATTTTTATTTCCATTTTTTGTTGCTTTTGTGCTGTTTCTCTTCATGCTTTCCCACTGTCTGGGTCTAGCAAAGGCCAACAGGTTAATACTGCTGATCACATCTGTGAGATGCTCTGTTCCCAGGCAGGGAACGCACCAGCCTGATCCCATCTTTGACACGCTGCTCCTTCACATCCCGAGTGATACAGCTCGGCAGGTTCTCCAAATAAAAAGCAAGAGCCATGTTCACAAGGAGAAAGGGGACCAAAAGAAAAAAAAATAGCTACAGTCCCATCCTTTTGATTTGTAGAAAGAGCTTTGAGCCTGCAAAGTATTATACTGTAAAATAAGGCGGAGGGGTGGAAAATGTCTTCTAAAAAGCCTTCCAAAAGGTAGTGTTATTAGCATCACTTGGGATGATGATCTGGTGCACTAAGCTGTGATAAGCATGTTGATTTTGTCATTTTAGCAGCACATTGTAAGCGGTTCACCATAAATAAGCCAAATTCTGCTCACAGTTTACTGTGTTGTTACTCACAGTACACTGTGGGTGCTCTGCAGCTGTTCAAGGACAGACAGCCTCTACCCAATTACTGCATGCATAGGGGAAAAAAAAAACCCAAACAACTGGTGGATATCTAAGTGGAGCATTAGCACTGAAGAGTTTGGGGTCACACTGAGAGGTCACATGTTGAGGGGAAAGCTTTGGATGACTTCACAGAGTAGATGATGAGTGGGGAGAAGGTGCAATAGAAATAAGGAGGATGGATATGAAGGCAAAAGCAGAGGGCAGGTGAAGTTAGTGAGAAAAATATTACAGGTGATGGACAGCAAAGGGAGAGGTAGCAAGGGGTTTGCTGAGGGAAGAGACCGGTCAACAGGCAACAGAACTGCTACGTCAGTGCTGTGTAATATTACTACATCAGCCCTGTCCAGTGAAGTGCTCTTAGGATGTATGTGTAATTGGAGCAGTGCTAAGTGCCGTGCATGTAAAAGGGTATAGCAGTGTTTACTTGCTGAAGGCAAATGCATACAGGGGCTAAATCCCCTACTTCAGGCATGCTTTCGTAAATGCAGAGTATTTCCTTTTTCTTTATTACCCACTGCAGGGTACCCAAAGATAGGCTCTGCCCTGACAGGGTTTTGGTTTTATATAAATCTTTGTTTCCTGATATCTGTAGGGGTAACAGAGACAGCATGGGGAAGGCATCTGGCAGTCGACAGAGCAGTACGGAGAATGAATTGAAGTGGACAGACCACCAGAGGCCATGGAGCAGCACAGACTCGGACAGCTCAAATCGAAATTTGAAGCCAGCCATAACAAAGACAGCCAGTTTTGGTGGGATAACCGTCCTGACAAGAGGAGATAGCTCGTCAAGTAACAGAAGTACCGGCAAACTGTCTAAAACAGGTAGCTAGTACTGTATTGGGTTCACAGGACTTCTTGTTGTGCCATGGTAAATGGCTGTACTGGTACTTGCCAGAGTATGGTATAGCACAGAATCACAGAATGGTTTGGGTTGGAAGGGACCTTCAGAGATCATCTAGTCCAACCCCCATGGGTTGCACTAGATGGTGAATTACATGAACAGTTCTATTTCCTGTGCATAGCAGATGTGTATTTCCATCTACGTATGCTAGTATCTGGGTTCCTGCTATTGAGTTTTTAGGAATCAAGAAGAAAACCTGGTGCCTGAGGTTTGCAAATCATAGGTATGGTGGGCTTTTCCTGGAGTAGAGTATGTGCACGTCCTATTTGAATACTGTCTGCACTTGTAGCATGAAAAGGTGGTACCCCTTTCAGACAAAGCACAGATTTTACCTTTTAATTAATCTTAATCTTTTTGAATAATGAAGAATTAAATGTCATATATCTGATGAGAAATCGAAGAACATTTTGTTGTCGTTGCTGAAATGCAGACCGTCTGTGTCTTGGGAGTACAGCCTCTCCCTTGCTGCTGGCAGATGAGGCAGCGTGCTGTGGTCTGAGCAGGCAGAAGCACTGGATTCACAGAGGTCCCACAATCTCACCATTTTCTTGTTTAGTTCCCATTAAGTGAAAGCACCATTTAAGGACACTACGAACCTGGTGGGAATTCTGCATTTATTTGCATTAACTTCATGGGTACATTAACATATGAGTGAGTCACAGGGTCTGGATCTAAGTAATTTCAAACCATGCCATTAAGCTTCTCTATTATATTTTTGTGTAAAAGTGCATAATAAATAATGAGCCCATCAGATGATTCCATCAGTTTGGTTCATTTGATAAATATAGTACAGGACAAGTGGTAATCAATACTTAGCACTTAGTGCTCTTTCAGCTCGAGAGTGTTTTATGGACGGTACTTAATTTAAACCCAGTTTATCAAACCTGGGTTGGTCAGATTTCACTCCGATTCCCAAAATTGTACAGTAGCATTTGCTGTGATTCAGGATGCTCAGGAATGGAGTTTTCAGAATAAATCAAGAAAACCTTTGACTTTGTAACTACATTCTGGACCTCTGGATCTTGATCATAGTTTAAAATTTTATAGAATTATATAATCGTTTAGGTTGGAAAAGACCTTTAAGATCATTGAGTCCAACCATTAACGTAGCACTGCCAAGTCCACCCCTAAACCATGTCCCTATATGCCACATCTACACATCTTTTAAGTACCTCCAGGGATGGTGATTCAACCACTTCCTTGGGCAGCCCAGCCCGTTCCAATGCTTGACAAGCCTTTCAGTGAAGACATTTTTCCTAATATCCAATCTAAACCTCCCCTGGCACAACTTGAGGTCATTTCTGAGGCCATTTCCTCTCATCCTGTTGCTTGTTACTTGGGAGAAGAGACCGACCCCCACCTCGCTACAACCTGCTTTCAGGTAGTTGTAGAGAGCCATAAGATCTCCCCTCAGCTTTCTTTTCTGCAGACTAAACAACCCCAGTTCCCTCAGCCGCTCCTCATAAGACTTGTGCTCCAGGCCCTTCACCAGCTTTGTTGCCCTTCTCTGGACATGTTCCAACACCCCAACGTCTTTCCTGTAGTGAGGGGCCCAAAAATGAACACCATATTTGAGGTGCAGCCTCTCCAGTGCTGAGTACAGGGGGAAGATCGCTGCCCTAGTCCTGCTGGCCACACTGTTTCTGATACAAGCCAGAATGCTACTGGCCGCCTTGGCCTCCTGGGCACACTGCTGGCTCATATTCAGCTGGCTGTCAACCAGCACCCCCAGGTCTTTCTCTGCCAGGCAGCTTTCCAGCCACTCTTCTCCAAGCCTGTAGCATTGCATGGGGTTGTTGTGACGCAAGTGCAGGACCTGGCACTTAGCCTTGTTGAATCTCATACAGTTGGCCATACAATTGGTCTAGTAGGTTGCTAACCATTTCCCCTTGGATTATGGGGGCTTCATTCTGCTCCCTGTCCCTGTCTTCCAGCTCAGGGGGCTGGGTACCTGGAGAACAACTGGTCTTACCGTTAAAGACTGAGGCAAAGAAAGCATTAAGTACCTCAGCCTTTTCTTCAGCCTTTGTCACTATGTTTCCCCCCGCATCCAGTCAAGGATGGAGATTCTCCTTAGCCCTCCTTTCGTTGCTAACGTATTTATAGAAACGTTTTTAATTGTCTTTTATAGCAGTAGCCAGATTAAGTTCTAGCTAGGATTTGGCGCTTCTAATTTTCTCCCTGCATAACCTCACGACATCCTTATAGTCCTCCTGAGTGGCCTGACCCTTCTTCCAAAGGTCATAAACTCTCCTTTTTTTTCCTGAGTTCCAGCCAAAGCTCTCTGTTCAGCCAGGCCAGACTTCTTCCCCACTGGCTCATCTTTTGGCACATGGGGACAGCCTCCTCCTGCACCTTTAAGATTTCCTTCTTGAAGGATGCCCAGCCTTCCTGGACTCCTTTGCCCTTCAGGACTGCCTCCCAAGGGGCTCTGTGAACCAGGCTCCTGAACAGGCCAAAGTCTGCCCTCCAGAAGTCCAAAGTGGCAGTTCTGCTGACCCCTCTCCTTACTTCTCCAAGAATGAAAAGCTCTTATCATTTCATGATTGCTATTTCCAAGACAGCCTCCAACCATCACATCACCCACAAGTCATTCTCTATTTGCAAACAACAGGTCCAGCGGGACTCCTTCCCTAGTTGGCTCCCTCACCAGCTGTGTGAGGAAGTTATCTTCCACACACTCCAGGAACCTCCTAGACCGTTTCCTCTCTGATGTATTGTATTTCCAGCAGACATCTGGTAAGTTGAAGTCCCCCACAATAACAAGGGCTAGCAATTGTGAGACTTCTCCCAGCTGCTCATAGAATATTTCATCTGCCTCTTCATCCTGGTTGGGTGATCTATAACAGACTCCCACCACGATATCTGCCTTGTTGGCCTGTCCCCTGTTCTTGCCCATAAACACTCACCATCATCAAGCTCTAGACAATCAAAACACGCCCTAACATACAGGGCTACCCCACTGCCTCTCCTTCCTTGCCTGTCCCTTCTGAAGAGTTTATACCTGTTCATTGCAACACTCCAGTTGTGCGAGTCATCCCACCATGTTTCTGTGACGGCAAGTATATCATAGTTTTCCTGCTGCACAATGGCTTCCAGCTCCTCCTGTGTGTTGCTCATGCTGCATGCATTGGTGTAGATGCACTTTAGTTGGACTATTGATCCCACCAGCTTTTTGGGGGGAGAAGCCCTAATTCCTATGTGACCATTCTGAGGTGCTTCCACGGTTTCCAACACAGTAACCCTTGCATCTTTGCTGCCTCATGGATCTCCATCCCCTACCTCCACTGAGATGGCAGAGCAAAGGACCTTGCTGGCACACCGTCCCTCAAACATTAGCGTGCCAACCCCAGACTTATCTCTGGCAAGCCTGGTTTTCTTCCTTTCCCCCTTCACATAGAGTCTAAAGCTCTTTCAATGAGCCCTGCTAACTCCTGTGCAAAGATCCTTTCCCCCCTTTGAGACAGGTGCACCCCAACTGTTGCCAGCAGACCCGGTGTCGTGTAAACCAACCCATGATCAAAAAACCCCAAATTCTGCTGGTGACACCAGGCTCGGAGCCAGGTATTGATCTGCTGGCTCTTCCTGTTTCTTCCCTCATCATTCCTTGCAACTGGAAGGCTAGAGGAGAACACTACCTGTGCTCCTGATCCCTTAACCAGTCATCCCAAAGCCCCGAAGTCTCTCTTGATTGCCCTTGTACTTCTTGTTGCAACTCCATCGCTGCTTCCCTGAAAAATCAATAATGGATAATAATCTGAGGGCCGTATCAGGGTAGGAAGCTTTCTCTTCACATCTTCAACCTGGGCCCCAGGGAGACATCAGACTTTCCTAAGAAGTGGGTCCAGTCTGCATACGGGGCCTTCTGGTCCCTTCAGAAGGAGTCTCCTATGACAGTGACCCATTTTTTTCTTTATGGAAGCAGTTTTGACACAGGGCGTAGGCCGACTTAACCTCGGTGACACCTCCAAGCTGGATGAGCCATCGTCCTCGTCATTGTGCGGTTCCACTTGCAGAGCCTCGTACCTGCGCTTGCTGCTGCAGCCTGCTTGTCGCCATTGTCCCCTATCCCTTGAGTCACCTCGTTCAGCCAGGCAGAGAGAGGATAGGGAATCCTCCGTATCACACTGCCTGCCTGCCTGCCATGCCTGTCCCAGGGAAGGTAGGGGGTGATTCTGGTAGTCTCTGTCTCGCGCGCACTCCCTGATACTCCTCAACCCACTTGGCTCCTCCCCAAGCCCTGTCACTAAGCGGAGGAGTTCCTCTCCCTGGGCACGCCTCCCACGGTGTGCTCACTGCTGTCGTCCCATCCCGGCGTAAGAGTGGGGCACAGCCTGCAGCCCGGCACTGGGGTGGCGGCATCTTCCCACTGGAGCTCGCTCTGGGCAGCTGGGTCACTCGTGGTGGGTGCAGAGCTTACAGAGGCCATGGTCTTCTGCCAGGTGGGTACCGTTGCTCCCTGGTCGAGCTGGCAGAGCTTTGGCACCCTTCCTGCGCGCCAACTGCCGCGCCATGCCCTGGTCGCTAGTACTGCCTAAGGGCTTCTTTTAGATGTGGCAGGGGGCATGGCCAACGTTGCTCCTGGCCTGGCCCAGGTCCTGTCAGCCGCTGTTGGGAGAGCTGTGGGCTCCCAGCAGCTCTCTGACCTCCCCCTGAGGTTCTCCCAGTTCAGGAACTGCCCCCTGTGCATTTGTTATATTTCACAGCTGTAAAGAACCCGGCTGGTTGGAAAGCCGCTCTTTCAAACTCTTCTGGTCATAAAGCTGCTGGGAGCTTTTGGAATATCCTGCCTCTTCTTCTTCTTAATGCTTCTTTTTTATGTTTCTTTTGAGGCCCTAGACAAATATTGCGTTTATTATTAAGATTCATAGCATCACAGAATATCTCAAGTTGGAAGGGACCTATAAGGATCCCTTCCTAAGATAATCTTCTCATTCAGTTTCACTCCATCCTCAAGTTTGTGAAATCCTATGGAATTAAGACATGAATTTGACTTGAAAAATTAGTACAGTATGGTTGTTTACCTCTGGCTTGTTCCTGAGCATAAGCATATGCAGCATACCCACTGGTTTTGCTATGTAGTTTTGAAACTACACTTCCCTGTATTTTTTTATTTGTATAAAGGTTGAAGGGGCTATACAGTGGGGCCTGAAGTATGCAGTAGACTGTGATTTTATCTCCAGATTTCTTTGCCTCCCGTGAATCTTTCTATTGCATCAGAATTCAATTTGATATGCGTGAAATGGGGAGGAGGCACAGGTTCCTGGGTATACTTTTTTCATATCATTCACCTTCAGTAGAGTGCAGGTAAATAAATGTATTTCTCTGCAGCATTGTATTGCAGAGGTGCAGAGCATTTAAAATGGTATCAGGGAAATCCAGTTTGGAGGGTTGAGACACTTAATTGCAAAAGAGTAATACTTTTAAGTAGCCATTTTTGTGTTAAGATCAAGCATATTAAAGGGTACACTTAGAAAATGTATTAAAGGAGAGATCTCTGAAGCATGACAATAGTTGTAAATGCATCTGCACTCCGTATGCACCAAACCCAAAATTGCTTTCAAATGGAAGGTCTTACAATACATTTTTTAAACATTAGTAATATTAAAATTCCATGTTCTTTGCAGAGCAATTACACATTGTAAGTGCTTTGACTTTTTTTAAGCAAAGTGTTAAAGCTAGTTGAGGTACAGAAAGAGTAAAAAAGAAACAAAATAAGAGGAAGAAGCGGGGAAAAAGAGCAAGGCTAGATGTCAAAACAAACTTACACCTTCAAAGCCAGGACACAGAGTGAAACTGTCAGTCAGCCTGAGGAAAGTCATAGGAAATAATATCTGAATCACTATTTCTTTCCTTCTCTCTAAAATGTTATTGAATGGCAGTAAAGCAGAAAAGAATGACTGTTCAAAAAATAATGGGGAAATATGTCTTGATAAAGTGTTCTCCCTTCACCAAAAAATGCTGAGGGTGCTCATACAGCTGTCAGAGCCCCCATGTGCTATTTGCATATGTTTTCTAAGGTGGATTAGGTACCAAGCGACACTTCATTGTGCATGTTTTGCATTAGGTCTCTGTTACTCTGTACTCCGGTCATAGGCAGCGCTGGGTGTTCTGTAGCTCAGGACACATTTAAAGCTTGATCATGTTTTTATTTTGGGGGATTTTGTTTATTTTCTGTTGTCTTTACTACAGTGATTGAAATGGGATTGCAGAGGTGTAGTTACAAACGTTAGGCAAGCTGCCCTGGTAGTGTGGCAGAGCCTGGTAGACACCAATTCTGTCCTGGTTCTCCTCTGCAGGAAGTACTAGTCCGTTGTCTGAAGTGGTCTATGATTCACAGTAATAAATTTGAAACATTTTTGTCTTGCACGTAGTATGCATGAAATCAGTCTGAAGTTATTAGTTGCTCAAAATGTTCTTCATTAGCTAAACGATGGCAAAATGTTTGTGACCATTTTAAATGTGAAAATTATTCTACGTATATGATGGTCATCCAGAAGCATTGTCAAACATCCTTCTTGAGCATAAGAATATTAAAACTTGCAGGATTTTCAGAGATGGCTCACAGCTGCCTTTGAGAGTGTATGCAGTGATGCAATATTAGCATTGTAGCCTTTCTGGTTCATTTTTAATATCGTCACCAAATTAAATGTTCTGCCCTCAGCCTTCACTTCTGATAAATCAGTAATTAATGGTACATAGCAGACAAACAGAAACTGAAGCACAGAAAGATGTTAGCCTCCCCTTAGGCAAAGACAGATCATAGAATGTACTGTTCTCCGCAGTAGAGTCCAGTTGTGTCAATTAGTTTTAGACTTTAATTGCATTCAGCTGCACAGGAATTAGAGCTTAGCAAAGGAATTCTGTTACTTCATTCTTGCAAACTTCACAAAAGGGGCTGTTAGAAACCCATTACATGGTTATTTTCATGGTTCTGATGGTTATTTTCATGCACCTGTTGATTGTTTAGAGAGCCCTGTTCCACTGAAAAGCACAGATTGTATATTGCAAAAAAACCTTTGTTCTCTGTTTTTCTGAAGCTTAGTAGATATATAGAGATGTATTAAGCTATAGTTCAATATTGAGTGGGGAGTTAATAATTTAACAAATTGCAATCAGATTGCATTCCTACAACTTAGGACATCATACAAAGAGTTGGTTAGTTTAGATTTCCAATAATAGAGTGGGCTTTCCAGGATTGACTGAGCGTATAGAGTGGTAAGTGAAATAGATGTCCCTGCGGGCATCAAAGATGTACCTGTTCAGTCTCTAACACACCCATGAAGAGAAAATCTAGTTCATCAACTACCACATTATTTTTGCTGACACCTTGCAACAGGTTTTAATATCCATTATTAGGAGGGAAGACAAGTTGCGTTTCAAAGAAATGTCCTCTGTGTATCTACATACCTATTTAAATAATTGTTGGAAGACTTAGAAGATGTAACTATTGTATCTTTAGCTTCTCTTAATGTATTTTCCATTCAGTGGAATGCGCATCTGTTAGAGTGTATTTCTTTCCCCACCATTTACGAAAAGGTGGCTGCATTGGCATATCAGCTGTGTTGATACAGATCTGTAGGGATCGTTAACTTCCTTGGCGGGGCTCCAAGTAATTGGAGCCACAGTCTAATCTCTCCTGTTAGGTGTTCATTGCTACTTCGGTTGGGAAAGATGATTATACTGCAGGCATTTCAATACATTAACTCTTTTTACTTTTTTTTTTACTTTTTTTTTTAACTTTTTTTTTTTACTTTTTTTTTTTTACTTTTTTTTTTACTTTTTTTTACTTTTTTTTTTACTTTTTTTACTTTTTTTTACTTTTTTTTACTTTTTTAACTTTTTTTAACTTTTTTAACTTTTTTTTACTTTTTTACTTTTTTTACTTTTTTTTACTTTTTTTTACTTTTTTTTACTTTTTTTTACTTTTTTTACTTTTTTTACTTTTTTTACTTTTTTTTACTTTTTTTTACTTTTTTTTTACTTTTTTTTTTTACTTTTTTTTTTACTTTTTTTTTTTACTTTTTTTTTTTTTTTAAGTTTTTATGAAGTGTCCAGTAAAATATAAATTTGTCTCTGAGTTTTGGAACTGGATTTCTGCTTCTTTATGATTTCCTTTAATCGGGCATTAGTCTGATGGATCTTGTGAGTCCCAGAGAAACCGTAGGAATGTCAATGTATGGGCAATAAGTCACGAGCCAACTGCTTCCAGTCATATTCTTCCTGCCAACCAACTGCTGAAACATCAATCTTATTTTTAAAAGTGCAGCTTGCAAAGAAATAATTGTGTTCACGTGAGCATGTACCATTATCATAAAAACCACCTAAATACTTTGTAAGTCACTTGCACTTCTGTATGTTACAAAAGTAGCAAATAAATATTCCTGAGCCAAGAAACTATACCCAAACCAAAAATATGTCCAGAGTTGATCAGCGCTCTACTGTTCCTGAAAAATTGACCATCTGGAGCAAGTAGTGGGTAGATCTTGAGAGTCCAGTTGCTAAGAAAGGAAAAATTTACCTCAGGCTTGGAAGGTGGGATGAGCAGAGATGTTCAAAGTCATCAGATACTGGATACTGTCCCAAAGAAAATACAGCAAGACATGTTGCATCGCTCACTAATGCTCAGAATATTGGAAAGTTAATGGTACCTCCATTGTCTCCCTCCTCAAACCCTCTAAGCTATTAGGCATTTGTGGTGATTTTTCTCTTTTTTTTTTTTTTACCACTCTGAACTGCTGTATCTCTCAGAATACTGTAAAAATATATTAATGGAAAGTGATGAGAATATGAAGGTTATTATCGTGCCAGCTGTGAAGCAGCAAGAAGATTATAGAAGAATCTAGAAGAAGTAGCCATCATTACATACTGGAAGAAAAAAGAGGTTGAATTGTGTAATGGGGGCAAAAATCTCATTTAGTCAAAATTCCTTTCAGAAGTCTTTAGGAAGACATCTCTAAATGTGAATCTGAATAAAGTCAGATAGTTCATTTTTTTTTCATTTGCTACAGTACTGAATTCATTATGTGGTGATTTCTTATTCCAAATTTAGACACCATGAAAATGGCTAATCAGAGCTACAAAGACAAGATTAATTGGTGTTAATTTCCAAACATTAGTGTTGGAATTTACTTGGCTTAATATGTCTAGACTTAAAATGATAAGAAATAAGTTGTAGTGATGGAAAAAAATTAAAATAGATCATTCTTACACAGGATAAATGGGGGAAAAATTGGTTAAGTAATAATTTCTGGGATTTTTTTTTTTTAATATTCAGAAAGTTGCTGAAATGGTTTTGCGTCTTATTTATGTTCTTTCAAAATCACCAACTTGATCTACTGACATAGGAGAGTGGATCTCAGATCTTTTAAGGCAGACGTTTCAAAGCTATCATCTTGGCCAATGTAGGGTGATAGCTGCAGAGGTTTTTCTACTGCTTCTGCCTACCATTTGATGAGTACATCCGAATTCATTGCAGTCCTTTAGCTTTTAACATTCAGAAGCTGGTAAAGATCAATCCGTGATTCTGCCATAAAAACAGCTGAAAGGCAGAAGAGAAAAAACAATTGAATGTCAGAGCTGCAATCTTTTTTTTATGCTAACAGCATTTCTTCAGAATAGCACAAAATGGGGAGAGAGAAGTCCGAACTCAGGCTTGATGCTACTTACATGCTTACAAATGATGGGAGGTTTATGAAATCTCATCACCACTCCTGCATCTTCAGGTAACTTTCCAACCTGTTGAATTCAATAGGTGATGGAAAAGAGGAGAAAGTAAAGCAAGAACTCAAAGAAGCAACATGAAGCGCATGTAGAAGGGAAACGCAGGGAAGGGCCTGGTAACTGCTGTAGAAGGAAAATTAAACTCCAGCGGTTGCATTTTCATTTGCGAGGAAGATGCCAAGTACTGCTTGCAGCTTGGTGAGGATGACCTCCAGGAATATCCCTGCAATTTGTAGAAACTCTGAAATGATCCAATAAATAAAACTGTCCCTGCAGGAATAATCTTTCTAGATTTCCAACCTCAGTCTACAGGGGGGTGGAGGGGGAGGAATATAGCAACTAATACAACTTTGAAATGTATTTATACAAATCAAAAACAACTTCTGAAATCTCTATTACTTTCTTGATTAGATACAGGAGAAGCAGATTTAGGGTCCTGGTGATGGCAAATCGTGCACAGCTCATAAAAAGGACTGTCTCTGTAGTAGCTGCCGTATGAATATGAAGTTTGGAGAAGATGGATAAAAATGTGTTTTGCACAGCAATCCACAGTACTCTGTGGAAAGACCCTCTGTTAAATAACAGGATGCTGGTGTTATTTCTTCAGGGGAAAACTGTTTTGCTCTAATTATGAGGAAATAAATGAATTTCAATATGGGTTTGGCTGAAAACGAATCTGAGGCTCCAAGCAGTCTACTGCAGGGTCCTTCTGTAGTATCCCAAATATGAAGGGATGTAATTTGCCCTCTAAGAAAGAAGTTTGCTAAAACTTAAGTCTGAGTTCTGTCTTTTCTTTTAGTCTCCACCTGCAGGAGGGCACTAAGGAGGTTAGTAATTAATGTAAGATGCATAGACAGTGCACAGAAGTAAAGTAAAAGAAGTTGCAGTTAAAATATACTTTACTTTTGGGAGGAAGCATCCATACAGACATTTGCTTCCACTCCTTCCTTGTATTTGTCTTAACATCCTACTTTAAGGAGGACGTTCATCTAAGCCTTAAGCTCTCAGAGATTCTTGTCATTTTTACGTGAAGCAAACTGAAATCTAATCAAGTAAAATCTCTTAAGTTTGGAAATTATATTTGGTTTTTAAAATAATATGTCAACCCAACCATCCAGGCACAAATGTGTTTTAGCACATTTGATTTATCTTGACTGATCAATTTTAATAGGCTAGGTGCTGAAAAAACAAAGTGGCAAAAGTCTTAGGTAGTGTCTTAGGTAGCTTTAAGTTAATACATGTACGGCACAGCTACCTTGTTACTTGACTGACAACAGTTGCTGGGTTTTAGGGTTTTTTTTTTTCCCTTACAGAAAATGTTAGGTGGGGTTTTGTGTTGTGGTTTTTTTTTCTTTTTTGTTTACATACCCCGCGTTTAGTTTTTATACTTTATGAACCAATACTCTGGCATTATAAATACATGCTGATCATTTTGTGTTCTGTTTGATAAAGCTGTTTACTGGCTGAGAGGAAGCAGATGTTGCGGGAGGAAAGTAGTCTTTTGAA
This sequence comes from Haliaeetus albicilla, assembly GCF_947461875.1. Classification (NCBI taxonomy): domain Eukaryota; kingdom Metazoa; phylum Chordata; class Aves; order Accipitriformes; family Accipitridae; genus Haliaeetus; species Haliaeetus albicilla. The sequence continues at coordinate 22,646,223 of NC_091484.1, read as the reverse complement.
TTGTAAAAATACCACTGGATATTGAGCTCAGTAGGGAGTGAAAATCCCACTCCTACCAGCTAAGCGTGGACTAGTGCTTGCCTTTACAGGCTGTGAAGGCTGTCCTCGCGTATGCGCTGTGTCTGATGGGGATTGGGGTCCCTTGTTAACCCCCCTCTGCTACGGTTGTCTTTCTATTAGGCTCAGAGTCTTCCAGCAGCGCTGGCTCCTCAGGATCACTGTCACGAATACATCAGCCTCTCCAAAGTGCATCTCTTGTCCCCGGGGTGACAGCCAGCTCTTCAGGCAGCGTCTCCTACCCTGAGAACGGGATGAGTGGCCAGGTGGCCCCCAGCAACACCAGCTATATCATTCTTCCACTTGAAGCTGCAGGGATACCACCTGGCAGTATCCTTCTCAACCCGCACACAGGTCAGTACAATGCTTTCCCACCTGGTACTGCCCTTCAGTGTTTCCCATGTCACCTGGGGAATCAGCAAATTTCTTGTTTCTAGAGATATTTTCCTTGAGGCATTTTTGAGGAAGCAAGTAGCAAATATACACAGAAATGACATGTGGCAGGTTGTTTTTTCAAATCTGCAGGCAAAGCTGGATTGGCTTTCTGAGGCTGTCGTGGTATAGCTGGTGGGAAGTGATACAAAACACACTCCTACGGTCCCAGACAGGATATTCATCTTGTAAAGTCCTGGCACTCCTTGGCTATGATGAATCCTCTGAGATCCCATTAGCTTCAGTAAGGACAGATACTCTTCCATATCAAGCATGCCAAGATAATAGTGCGACCAAAATATGATGTCAAAGTCTTAGAGATTGTGCTTAACAGCAGAATTTCAAAAGGCTTAAAGGCTGCATTTGAATTAGCACTTCAGAGTTAATTTTGTTATGTGAGCTGTGTGATTAGCAATTTTATTTAAATTGGAAGTTTTGTGATAAGAGCAAGTTGTAATCTCTTCAATTCCTGGTAGTTAGCAGCACTGCAGTGCACAAACGAGGCGCTTGCAGTCACCGAAGCACTGTGGACACTTCAGAAACCACTCAGCTTGAACTTCTGTGTTTGCTGAAAGTTTAAGGCAATTTCTTACCTCCTTGGTCCAGACAAAGTCCAGATCATGTTACACTATTACTCCCCACAGTATTGTACTGACAGCATTAAAAACGTTCAGGGAAGTTGAGCCTGTGATGCTTCTTCAGTGATTTGGACTATTTCAGTGACCGTGACTAGCCGTGCTGTCAACCTTTGCTGAGTTACGCTGGGTTTAAAATAACAAAACCTACAGTGAAATGTATTTTCCATTATACTGGGAGCTGAGAGTTGAACTCAAAAATATTTTTCCAGAATCCTTAATAGAACATTCAGGAGCTTTTTATTTGTGGATTTTTGTTTCTAACCAGTATTTTATGTATATTACACCCCTGTGTTCCAATATTTTGGTGCAAATCTGTAAAGCTTATTTGTGAGTCCACAGCTAAAAGTACTTTTTTTTTTTTTGTCAGAATTCAGTCAAGAAAACCTGAAAGATGCAGCATGTAAGAAAACACAGCCTTGACAGACTATTAAACCAAGCTTTCCACAGATATTTGGAGATGGTAGTACCTGGGGCTGATGATTATATATCAGCGTATATGAAGTTAGGGAGGAGTTCTTGTTTGTTTAGATTCAAATGTGCTAAGTTCTTTCCAGAGAGGTGACTTAGTAGCTTGCAAAAACTTGTACTTTTCTAAACTCTTTACTATTTATGTGTACTTTTTTCAAGTGATTTCCTTATTGACATGAGAGCCTAATACCGTCAGTGTAAATGGGGATTTTGGACATTTCTTAAAAACTCAGTTAGGGGAGAGGACAGAATGCGAGGTGGGCATAGGACAAAACCCATCATTATTAATTTACTTATTTCTGTTGTTCTGGTAGTTGACAGTTCATCTGTAACACTGGAATTTCTTGGTCAATACTGAAGAAGGCATTTTGTGTGCTATGTGGTCTGCTTCCATGCAGAAGTCATCCATAATTCAGGTGATAGGACTGAGAGAAACAAATGAAAGGAATCACTGCTGCTTTGAGCCCACCAGCAGCTGAGAGGTTATGCTCGTTCCTGGCCGTGGCAAAGACAAGCCAGAAGAGCTGTTTAAGAGGAACATCTCCTACATCTGTATTGTCAGTTTAGCAATTTGCAGCAGCTAGCTCATATTTTTCCCTGGTACCTAGGGAGTCTTTTTCTGCTATAGGTATAATGCCTTTCAATACTGTCACTAGACCAGAGTGCCTCGTTTTCCCTCCTACCGTGCCTCATTGTCTGCAGAGACATCACTGAGAGCTCCATGTGTGTTAGTATGTTTAACATTCAGGGAGCAAGTGGTTTTGTGTATATATAATTTTGTGTTTCTTTCAAACCTTGTTTATTGTTTCTGTAGCTCCCTTGTAAATACATACATAGTAAAGAAAATGGAGGGAGCAGATTCTTTTAGAGGCTGAAATTCTTGTCTCAGACGTATAGCTTCATGCTGCTACTTGTGCTGGAAGTCAGGCTATACTGCAGTGTCTACCATTTTTTTAACATGCAGCAAAAGACATGCTGCAAATTTGCCACTCTTTGGGCTCAGAATATCTGCATCTTATTAGAGTAACATTACAAAAGAAGCTCCATAGGGAGGAGGCTTAGATTGCTGGATGCTGTGATCGACTATCAAAGTGATGGATGCTGTCAGAAACATAGATGAAGAGAAGACAGTTTAAAGAAGAGGAAAAAGGAGCTTTGTCTCCCGTAATGAATAGATTTTCTTTCCCTATGTAACACCATTCTTTAGCTCTTCTCCTCTTGCAGAGTGGCTACTTCCAATCTTTTTCTCTCTTTTGATCATAGTGCCACGTCCTTTAAAGATCTTTGCTTCCTTTTGCACTACATAGTCACTGACTGTGCAAGCCTCTAATGGCATTCACAGATGCTGTCAGTATCTCCCTGCTCTGATTATACCTTTCAGCTCCTTCTCAGGTGTTGGCAATCCACACTTTCTCTTCCATATCTGCAGTTTCCATTGTTTCCTCTCCTCTGCTTTACCCTTCTCCTACCCCAGATAGAGAAGCTTCTTGCTTGCTTTGGGAAAACACCATTTATGTGGCTATGCTGTTTTACTCTACTCTCCATTTCACCCGCTTCACCAGTCTGTTTTACCCTTTAAAGCATTTCTCTTGACATGTTCTCTGGCTTAACCCCCTTTGACAATTTAAGAGCATTTACATTTCAATCTTACTCCTTTAAATGACATTGCAATCTTTGCCCTTCTATCAGAGCCACAGTTCGTAGCTTACAAATGTCTTCCCTGTTACCATCTGATCTCTCCTTTTCATTTCTTATTTCAAGATTTCTTCATGAAAGGTCTTGGGTTTTTTTCATCTTCAAAAGCATTGCTGGACCTTTTCTCTTTCAGTTCTCTCATCCTTCCCTGAGCCACAGGAAGTGCTCTTTACAGCTTCCCTTGAGTGCCTGGCGCAGGCTTCGGGAGCCTGTTACCCTGTTCACCCAGTCTGACTTCCCCAGTCTCCTAAAGTGCTTCTGGAGCCTGAGACTCCCAAATCTAGGGCATCCATGCCATTGTCACCCAGTGTGTTCAGGGCAAGAAGCAGGAAATCAGCTAGTGGACAGAACTGCCCCGTGCTTCTCTTCCACTCAAATCATGACCTTTCTCACTGTGAGTGTGAGACATGCCCAGTATAATATGGCAACTTCATCCAGAAAGTCTTGATGCTTTAGAAAGAGAAGGCAAGGTTTCTTTAGCCAGTGCTCCTCATACATTTCTGACCATGATTAATAAGAGGGAGGAACTGAAAGGCTGAGGAGTAGATGGAACAGGTAGAGATGCTTGTGGTATACAAATCAGAAGTTCATTATTTCACTGTTGCTCTCAGTCACTGAATTGCTCCAGGTCTCCCATTGTATCTCAGATATTCATACTTTAGTTACCTACTTTAAATGTTATCACTTCATTGCTAAAATTCCTTTTTTCTCATGGAAACATCTGTAATTCCTTTGATTTATGAATTTATGATGGAAGTGAAGAGAGAACTGAGGTCATGGAAAACATTTTCCCTACAGAGAAATACCACTTCTTTTTTGTTTGTAAGACAATGACTTGGGTAAACTTTAAAAAAAAAACCAAACAAACAAAAAAACAAAACAAAAAAAACCAACAACATTGCTTTTGCAAGGTTACTTCCCCCAGCTAAAATATCTGTAGCAAAAATAGTTCAGCAACTTAGTAGAACTTTGGACAGAATTTGTCCTGTATTTAAGAGATCTTCAAAGACATCTTCAGTGTTTCTTCCTTGATAATTTCCAGTGCTGCCTCCTCTAATTACATGGGGCACAGCTCTCAAAAGTACAGCACTATGTTATTAGAATGTGTAAATAAATCAGTAACAAGAGTGGGTTTGGGTTTTTTCCTTTCCATACAAACTACAGTGTGTCAGGAGTAGTTGTGTATGCTTGACCGCTATTGCGTGGCAATAAAATATATGTGAATATTCTCTACCTCCAGTGTTTGCTCCAGAGTTCAATTCTAGTAGTAACTGATTCATCATTGAATGACTTCAAGTAACCACAGCATCTGAATCATCTTATAGCCATGGTAACCTTCCACCCATTCTTTGGAAAGTCATACTGCCAAAACAAGTATCTCCTATCTGCCTTGCCTGGAAAAAAAAAAACCACAAAAACCAAAAAAACCCGTAGCTGATGCCTTAATGAGGCGTTGAGAGTGATGAGCACTTTACAGTTGTAGCAGGTCAGCTAAAGACTGATCAGTTAAAGCAAGGTTGTATGATTTCATACAGAAAACAGTACGTTCTTAAAAGTGTTGAGCAAAGGCAGGGTGTTTTGTTTCAGGTCAACCGTTTGTAAATCCTGATGGAACACCGGCAATATACAATCCTCCCAGTGGCCAGCAGACGATGAGGAGCCAGATGGTGGGACAGTCTCAGCAGCAGCCTTCATCCCAGCAGCCTCAGCAGGTTCAACAGCCACAGCAGCAAATGGCAAGTCACCTTGTTACGCAGGTAGGTGTGGTGGCCGTTGGAAAAAGAGAAGAAGCTCTCAGGGATACGAAGGATGACATAAAGGGTAGGAGGGAAGGATGCAGCTAGGCAAAATATCAGAACGTTTTTCTTTTCTTTTGAAAGAAATGGGGCCCATGATCTGTATTTTCAACGTGGATGAAACAGATGGAGAGGGAAGATTCCTTTTTCACGTCCATCTAAAGGATGGTTTCATTTTTAAAAGGGCTGTTAAGTGAGTTGGTGTATGTCTACATAAATTTATATTGCAAAAATTGCCCCTAAGTGAAAGCTGAAGCATTCATTCTCAAACTAATGCAGTCTGTATTCTCCCCAAAGAGACAGGGACCTTTCCCTGTCCTTTTCAACAGCAGTGGGATTGAGTCAAAGAATCAAGTACAACAAGTGCAACACAGGGCTCTACAAACTCTTCCATGTCTGGCTATATCAGACCCAAGCTGTGGGTAGCCCATTCTCTGAGCACCCCTGGCCATGACCCTGCTCTAAGCTAGAAGCTCTGGAGCTACAAGCTCTGGAGCTATAGCAGAAGGGAAGAGCAGCGTAGTTTGGGCATGGTGCCACGGTATGTCAGCTCTCTGGCCCCTGGGCCAGCCGTGGCGTGTGGCCAGCCATGACCGAGCATGGGCAGCAGGGTTTGGGTCTGGTTCAGACTTAATTTTGTGGATTGTGTGCCTGGTTTCCCAGAGCAGGCTGAGGGAAGTATTCAAGCAAGAATCCTACATCCTGCTTACTCGCAGAGCAGCCAAGATCTACTGTGGTTCTTGTGTGGCTTTATAATTTGGCACAGTTTCATCCCAGGTCACCCAGAAATACAGTGTTTAAATTCAGTGAAGTTGGTTTGATTTTACCGGGTTTGGACTTATGTGTTTGTGGCTCTTATTTCTTGATTTGGTCTTAGCAGTTTTAGAGGATGGAGGTAGTACCAAACCTGTGTAAGTCTCAAGTTAAATGAGAGATTAAAATGAAAGGAATAGTAAAGCAATTCTAAGGTAATAGTGCTGTAGAAAATTGTTCTTTCACTTAGATAAACATCTCCTCCAAGCTGACAGGCCTGTTGATAATTCGCAGTCTGTTCTTTGTCAATTTTTTTTTAGCTATTGTGTTCTGCCAAAGCAGCTTTACAGTCATTATTCCTTTGCCTATGACACGCTCAGAGTTAAATCAGTCATTATCAGCAAAATTCAAATATGTACTCATACTGTGCTGTTCTTCCATTTTATCTACGTAAATTAAATGTAGAATCATAATTTGGCTTTGCCTCACTTCAGTAATAAGAAGGTTTAGCTGTGGCTTTATTTAATCTAACAGCCATCAAACATATGAAAATAGGCAGAAAAATCTGTAATAAAGAATTGTTTGGTTTAAGGCTAAAATGAAGACTAAAATCAGTACCTGACCTCTTGTACTTGGGCTGGCGATGAGTCACCTGCATTTTCAGAGCTCTGTTTGAGACCTTTGATCTCAGCAACAGAGGTGGTGGTGGTTGTTGTTGTTATCTCTCACTAAGTAGGTTGTATTTATTGTCTTTCACTGTGTTTATTTTGCAGCCTGTTCAGGCAATGCAGCCATCTTCTCAGTCAGTCCAATATCCAGCAGTTTCTTACCCTCCCCAGCATCTCCTGCCAGTCTCTCCAACGCAGCAGTTTTCTGTGGTACTAAAGATTTTTATTTTTTTTTTTTCTTTCCTTGAAGTTGAAGTTGGGGGTGTGAGCATGAGTATGCCCGAGAGCCTCTGGGGAGCACTGCGAGGGGTGTCCCATGTGAAAGCCCCTTCTAAATCCCCGTTTGCCTTAACGCTTTTGGTACTGACAAGCATTTTGTAAGAGCATTCCCACTGATTCTGGTTATCTAACCTGAAGAATGATGTTAGGAGCAGGGCTCTCTACCTGGTTAGCAGAGCCTCCAGAAAAATGTTTTGTTGTGCCTGTGATAGGACCTTTTGTCTCCCTACTTTATGGCGAGGGAGCTTAAATTGCTAACTTGGGCATTTGAGATTTGGGTTATCCCCCTTTTATGTCCACAAAGACTGAAGAAGAGACCTCTAGAAATCATTATTTTTTATTTTATATTATTTTATCAGTATAATAAATCCACTGCCTGGATTTATTCCCTGATGATACCAGAGCACTTGGAAAACAGAGTAGCAGTGAACCAGCTGCAGAAGGTGTGGTACGCTATGCATCATTGCAGAGCATCGATGGACATCTATAATAAAAATAAATAGAGTGCTCTTCCAGAGTCTGAGTCTGGCTTGGTGCTTCCAGGGCTAAGATTATATTGTTGTAAAATGAAGCTGACATTTTAAGAGGCACTACAAGATTTTTTTTCTGTTATTTTTCTCTCTTGCTCTGGTAATCTTGTTTATGACTGATTTTTTTCCCAAGGTAGAGATGTCACATAGTTATAGTAAGAGATGGGAACAAAGCTGAACAGGTCCTTGCAGCTAAAATAATGTTATTAATGCCTGGTAGATGAGCAGTACCATTTAAAGGACAATTTAAAATGTTCCATGATGAACAGAAGTTGCATATCTCTGTGCTAATTCCCTTGAAAAGTGTCTTGCAGGCATCTCAGGTTGTTCTACTGATAGTCATAGGGAGGCTGATGTTTTTAGTGGCTAATTTAATAGTGAAGCTTCACCTAAATTAATGTCTTCAATGTACATTACATTATAAACACAATGTGTGACTTATAGGGTTTTGAAGCTCTTGGTCTCTGTTGTGCAAATCCAGAGACATTCCAGGCTCAGTGAAGTTTCTCGTAGAATCTGTTTGCAGTCATTCACCATCCAGGTAATGAATATCCTAGCTTTTTAAAGAAACAACTTCAGACAGACGACTTATGTGCCTGAATGTGGATGTGGGATGATGGTAAAGTTAATAGCATTACTTTCTTACACCACCTGAAGATCTTCCAGGAGTGTTTAAAATGTTGGCCCATGGTATCTGCTCTCAGAGTGGGAGGGTGAGTCTCTGTGCAGTCTCTGGCAGTGCTTTCTATAAACAAATTTTTTTTTTCTATTTTGAAGTTTCCTGCCAGTAAATACATTGTGCAGGATGGTTTTGGAGAATGAACACCACAGGGATGCAAGCAAAATCGAAGAGGCTTCTTTTAAAAAATAGCATGGATGTTCTAAATGAAAAGCATTTTTATAGTGCTTATTCCCTATCCATGAAGGGGGTATAAGGAAGGGACCATAATCTGCATATTAGCACATGATGGAGTTTTATGCTGGATTTATTGCCGTATGTAGTATGTTTTCATGTTGAGTATTTAAAAGTCTTACGATAAGGGCACAAATGAAGATGCATAGAACCACATTTGTAAATCTTCAACCGTAACAGAATAAACTTGAGAGCATTGATTGGTATGGATCTTTTTGCAAGACTGAACAGATACTGTCTAGAATCTTTGTATCCTTACCAGCATGTAATGAGACTTAGGTCCATTGACTTTATTGGGTACATTCTTCCTACCATAGATTTATTTTATCCCCCTCCAGTCAAATAAAGTACTTGTTTCTTTCCAACACTGGATAAAAAGCCTTGAAATAGCAACTGAAGGCTTAGCTTTTTTTGCCTTCTCTACAACCTCGGATTTTCAAAACAGTCCAAAAAGGAAAAGGTCTGCACCTGAATCCTACTGAATTCCTCTTGGGATCATTTTGAAACACAAGTGAAATTACCAGCTTGTGTTTGGCCGAGGAATTCTGTTGGGGGGGGAAGAGGTACTCATAACATTATTTTCATGCCCTTTATATTTAAAATGTCTTATTTTGAACACTGTAAAGTTCACTTGTCATTTTGGAATAAAGGGGGGGGGGGCAGGGTAAAAGCCAAAATAATTGGCTTTTCTGCCAAGCGATGCCATTCACCTTGCAGTCTGGAAGTCTTTGTCAAAGCATTTATAGTGATTTTCATTTTAATTGCCTCAATTTTTGTAGATATCCGTGCAAAATTTGGCACATATTTGAGCTGAATGATTCCTTTCCCCCTCATGCTCCATTTGAACCTTTTTTGTTTTGCTAATTTGCGTTTCTACCGCAGACATCATGTCTATATCATTTTCTACTGCCTTTTGCCCTGCAGCGAGATGACATCACAACACAGTTTAACCAGATGAGCTTAAGTCGTCAGTCATCAGGAGACAACCCCGAATCACCTTCTGGTCCTGTCTACCCATCGCCTATCTTGCAGCAGCCTGCCCAGCAGACGGGTTACATTATGGCTTCCCCAAGTCAGCAGCTTCCCCCAGGAGGCTTTACAGGTTCAGGTCCACCAGTATCCCAGCAAGTGCTGCAGCCACCACCACCGCCCCAGGGCTTTGTGCAACAACCACCGCCACCTGCTCAGGTAGGCAAAACCTTTGCTACCGGTTTGGCATGGTGCTCATTATAACATCAGAAAGAGAATATAAACAAATGATCCAGATTCTAGATATTTTACTTTTTTTTCACCTGCCCTAGTAAAAGCTTAGCAGATTTTTAGGCAGCAGGATACTTGCAAGGCCTCTATCATTTCCTGGGTTTCAGCAATTCCTTCCCTATCCTCAAACCATTTTCTGAACATATGTTCATACTCTAGGACACATCTGCACATGACTATGAAGGAGGAGGGTGACTAAATATCCATAATCTTTTTTCCCCATATACATACCAAAAGAGCAACATGCACATCAGGCCAGGTAGTCGTTAATCATATTTAATTGACTCGAACATGTGAGAAGTCACAGATCAGTAATTTTAACTGTCTTCCTGAAGACTGATTATGTTTTACTGTTCACTACCAAACATCTCTACTTGTCTCCTGGGTACCTTTACAGAATATTGAAAGTGATTACTGTCAAGAAGTAAAATGCACAGATGACTTTCTGGCCCATTTTCAAGGCATACACTTTAAAAAGCCGAATTTCGTTATCCAATTATAGATAACTTCATTTAAACTCTACTTTAAAATGGTATTAATAGTATTTCTCCTGTCTTCATTTTATCCTTTGGAAGAAAATACATACAAAATAACATAAAAAAACTTCACTGTTTCTTTTAACATAGAAGTAGTATAAACCTTACTGGTTTTTTTGTTTGCCACTTCTTACTGAAAATTTCCAGTTGTGTTTGTTAATGGGGTTCTTTATTGCCACAGTAATGAAGAATTTATACTGTTATAATGTTTTAAGTGGGCCAGAGATCTAGTTAATTAGATCACTAATTAACAATAAAAGAAATCCGAAGACTACTGGATGCTCACATCCCATAGAGGACTGTGATATCCACAGTTTCTGTAGTGAGAAACTATGCAGCTATTTTTTCTGAGAGAAAAGGCTTGCAAAAAATAATTTTTAAGGAGCTGAAGTTCAATATAATGTGATATTTTTTTTGTAAATTGAAAATATTCCTAGAAAAAGATTTCACTGTTTGCCAAACGTAGCTTTTAAAAAAAAAAAAAAGGCAGGGGGGAGGAAAAAAAGGACCTGAAGAGCAGAATCCCCTGATGAATCCATCTCCCCATCTAGATTGTCTCCTAAGCAAGTAAGTAGAGGCTGTCCAGGCTTCTCTCCTCATGTACAACCCCCCGGTGCCCTTAATGTTTTCAAGCATCATTTAATCAAACCTCACGACACTTCCAGTGAACCAGATAAATGCGAGCACCTCCATTTTACAAGCTGTCACCAAAGCGATGCGTTTCCCAGCCCTGCCGTCCGGGGTTTGCTGAGGAAGCTAAGGGGGCTGCAGCATCGTGCTGCCTGCTGTGGTGGGGGACCCCGCGGGGCCTCTTCTCGCCCACATCAGGTGAGCCCAATATTGCAGCCCACCCTGGGCTCTCTGCTAGACCCCCCCCTCGGTTGACCTTGTAGAGGCTGGTTCTGTGGGTTTGCCTGCAGCTCTGGAGAACGTGTGGCTGAGCCTTCATCGCCTGGGGTGGGAGCATTGGATTTCACCCTTCTGTGTGGCAGCAGGGTGCAGGGTTTTCATTCTGTCTGGCGTACAGTGTTACCTTGTGAAGCTGTTTTCCCTCATTGATACTTGCTCTGGTGCTACTGGAGAGGCAGATTAACTTCTTCAGAGGAGAAGTGATGTGGAGGTGCCTTTTCATATATAGGTTGGTATAGGACCAGTACCATACTGGTGTGTCTAATGGCCACTGTGTCTCTGTCCGTACCCCAAATACGGGATGTACAGGTGCTTTCCTTCTATGTTGTAACAAAGTGGAAAGTTGCCGAGGGCAGAACAGTATCTTTTGGGTTTGCAGCAACTTCAGTTATTTCACTGGGGAATGGTTTGTCCTCGGGGGGTGTAGAAAGGTGAGAAATTCAGCGCTGTCAGCTTCCTCTGCATCCGCTGCACCGCGCACACCTTTCATCTCCAGCTTTTCGCTATTCCAAAAAAATCCGTGTCGGATACCTGTGTGGAAGAGGGTGTGGGGGGCTCAGTCTCTGCTGCTCACGTCCCCATACCGTGAAAGCACAGTGGCCTCGGTCTGCAGGGAGGGAGAGGAGGCAGCAGCTCTCTGCATCCACATATGCAGATGGGAACTTCTGATTGACGTTTCAAGTTCGAATTCATTCTCTTCAGCCCCAGAGCGTGGTACGGTGGTTTGGATACTACTTGTAGCACATGTATGGCAAATAGGGGATCCCTCTTATAAAAAGATGAGCGAAGCCTTGGGAAATAGTAGTTCCACTGTAGTTCCTAACAGATCAGCTTTCTGTGCAGGGCAGCTAGACCCCGACTCCCTATTCTGCCCATGGAAAAACTTCACTGTGGCTCTTGGCAATCTGAATCACCTCTTACTCTTTTGGGCTTAGGTGCAATAGTAATGCTGCTCTCAGATGCCAAAGCAGGTGGTCTGAGACAGGCTAAAAAAAAAATAAATTAAAAAAAAAAGAGCAATAAGGATGGTAATGCATGCAAAACATTATGTGATGCATTAATCAACACAATCAATGTAAAACCACTTTTATATCTTAAATGTTGCTATTGCATTTCTACCAGTAAAAAAGAGGCTTGACTCTAATGGCTAATTAGTTCCTGTAAATGCACTGCTGATAGGTTCCTACTAGGTTGGCTGTGGTGCCCTGTATACTGTTGGAAAATAGCAGTGAAAACATGGGTGGAGGTCCTGTGAGTATGATTGTTTCTTTTGGGAGCTGCAAGGAGGAGAAAGAAATGCTTACCAAGCCTACAAACCCAATGGTACTGCATTTAAATTATTAGCTTTTGTATTAAAGTTCAATTAAATGTGGCTCTACAGCTGCTCTCCAAGAGTCTCTCTCCCAGTCTGTATCAAAGCAGAAGAAGACTGAGTTTGAAATGACATGCCTAAGAAGTGGTGAGAGGACCCCTTACGTTTCTTCTGCTGGCTTCTTTTATCACAGCTATTCCCCAGCTTGACAACAGAGTTATGATTTAATAACCTGAAAATAATGATCCGTCTTTGTTCAGCCAATTGGAAAAAAAAAAAAACAAACCAAAAAAAACCAAAACCCCCAACCATTAGTCTGGGTTTCCTGAAAGGGACTTTTAGCAGCAAATGCCTGTTTGCTTTCTGTATCACAAATAGCAAACGCACATCTTGACTTTCTCTATTTTCTTCTATTTTCAATTTTCTTCTCTTTCCAGTGGTTCTTCTATAGCACTTATGGGCCCAGGCACTTCAACAAGGGTCCACATTCAGTTTTTGCAACACTCTCTCAATGGTGCTTGTCATTGCTCTGCCTCTGCAAATGAAGAAATGGGAAAACTGCAAGTCCTATGCCAGTGGGAAAGGATATCCTCCCTTAAAAGTTGTTTTCACCTCTGACTCATTCTTTCTGGAGGGTATACTGGCAAAATGATGTCCAAAAATGAGATGGCATGAATTCTTGGAGAGGCTTGGAGAAGTAATATACATGCTAAGGGATTTTTCACCTGAATTAATTTTGTGTCATCATTAATTTTAGATGTCTCTTTGCAGAAGCCCCCTCCTAGAGAGACCATAGCTACCCTAAGACAAAATCTTTATTCATAGCATGTGTCCTCTAGGAAACTTGCTATGAGGAAAGTTGGGGAGTGGATCTTTCCTTGATGATCTCAGAAGATTATATTTGAGGACATCCTACAGTTGTTGTACACAAGCCATTATTTTTTGTTACTGTTATTATAACTATTGGGAGAGGGAAGAGAAAACTCGTTGAAGAACGACTGATCCCAGTCAGTTAGATATTGGGAAGAAATGATACCTTCATGTGTCCATGCATCACTCTGGTTTCTGTTGTCTTCACTCCCATTTATGCAACTGTAGCTGCCATTAGCAGTAGTGTTAGCATCAGTTATCATCTGGATGAAGGTGTTAATCCAAAGCTAACTGGATATCAGCAATGTTAAGAGAAGGTAGAATACCTATCTGATGGCAGAATCAAGCTGTAAGTCAGTAGGGAGATAGTTTAGGAAAGTAAAATCAGCCTGAGAGATGTGTGGAATCTTATTCCTACCAGGAGGAAGAAAAACCATACCTGTGAATGTAAGGGATGCTGCTAGAGAGCAGTCCAAGGGAGACCCAGCCTGGTAATGGGTTTCACACTGTCTGTGGACAGAACAAAGCTGAAAGGCAATGCTGTGTTGAGTCTCTGCCCATTGTCTAGAGACAAAGCACATTAGGAGGAGGAAAAAGTAATGCCTGTTTGTGCCGTTTCATGACCGTCTCTGAAGTGATGTGCCCAGTCTTCTTGCAGTTTAAGTTAAATAAAGAAAATGCTGTACATGAGAGAAAAAAATGCATTGGAATGGTCAGCCTACAAACAAGGAAGGTATTCACCTTCAAAATAAGAATATCCACGGGGGTAAGGATCATCTGTCAACTATTTCCATGGTAATTATTAAAGAGGGGGCATTTTTTGCAGTGTCAAGGATTAAGATCAAGAAACTATGCTTTTAGACTAAAGAAGGCAGCACTTATTTAGGTTATGGTCTTAGAGGAGCATTTTTTAAATTTGGGGGTTTGGGGATTTTGGGGGGTTTTTTTGGTTTTTTGGTTTTTTTAAATAACCATATAGCTGTGTTGGCATGCTTGTTAGTGCAGTGGAAGCTTCCTGGTTTTGTAAATGAAATATGTCATACAAGCAAAAGGTCCAAGGTTAGATTGTGCATTCACATGGGAAAGCAATTCAAGTATAATTTGACATATCGGTAGGCTGCTACAGAAATGTAATGTTTTTTGTTGAAGAGCACATAAGCAAAAGTATTAGTAACACTGATGTAATGAGAAACTAAAAAATTCAAGAGGGTCAGGGTAGAAGATGTAAGTGATACTTGTTATCTCTGATCCCTCTAATACCACTGTTCACTGAAGTAATATCAGAAAGGACAAATAACATATTTCAACTACTGATGCAGAGATATACTCAAGATAACTGAAAATAGATCCTTCCAAACCCCTCAACCACGAAAGACATATTTTACACCAAGCCTTTCTTTTAATGTCTGATCTCTTAAAAAAAACACAAACCAACAAAAAAAAAACACCAAAACCCAAACCTCTTCTTTGCAGTCATGTGTACGTGATTACTGGCAAATTCATCCATTAATCTTTCTAAGTGAAATGATTTTTTTTCCCCAATACTCCTATTACTAACATTTTTCAGGCTGATAGATTGCACTCTTATAAGCTTCTAAATGGGGTATATAACAAATGTATTCCAATGAACTGAGAAAACGAGAGAAAGGGAGAAAACCCTTTGACTGACTCTGAGGTGTTATCTGTATAGTAAAAATAAATACGTGGTTCCAAATTACTCTGAATGCTTCAGTGTACGTATATGTTTTTGTGCTAAGCATGTTCAACTCTAAACCTCACTTCAAAACCTATATTCTTTAGGGTATGTTTTAAAGTTAATACCTACAGAATCTTTCCACAAGAGATAATCCACATTTTTCTCATATGCTCGTGTATTTTCAAATATCTAGGGGCTTGCCTGCACAAAGGAAAATGAGGAAGTTGAGGGTAAATCAAATAAATTTAAATCCTTTAAGTGAGATTAAGCTGCTGCTAGGAGAAGTGAGAGTATTTCCAGAGGGATTTAATATTCTTTAATTTGTAGAATATGGTAATAGAAAATAAAGAATATTTGAGAAGATGTCTACTCTGTTCCCCTGCTCCAAGGCAGGATTAACTATTTGCATTGACTTTACTTAGACTGAGTCTTCTCGGTCCTTTCAAGTCTCCTATTGCAGAAAGAACACATATTGAGAACAATCAGGTTTCCACACAATGAGTTTATCACACTAAACTTGCCTGATCCACAATTTAGAATGCTACGATGTTTAAAGAATGATTTTGCATCTTAAATGCCTGGGTCAACTTTCCTATACCTTGTGGCTTTTCTTTGCAGAGAAACAAATTCATCATGGTTTTGTCCATTTTACAAAGGCATTTTGCTTTTGTGAGTTTAGTCTCTGACAAAACAAATGACTTGAGGGCAGACCGTAGCCATTAGGCGTCACTTGGTATTGTCTGAAGGGAGGATAGCTTACAATGTTTTCTAATCGAAACCTTCTTGTTTCTCTGCTATTTCCATTGATTGATGAGAAGATGAATAGACCTGGAAGAACGAATGTGTATTCAGCCTCTTGATTGACAGGTGATATTGACTGTCAGTCAGTCTGGGGGTTTCACTTCACCAATACCACCAAGTCCAGCTTTGTTGATCCTGATACTTTTCCCACCAGTTACCTATTCAGTAGTCTTCTACTTGCCCAATTAGCTGTCCATACCCTCTTCTTGCCTAGTCTTTTGTGTCTATGCCTGTTCTTTCTCATCTGATGTCATCTCTAGATAAATTTCTGATCTCTCTTATGACGTCCTAGCAGTATACAAAAGTTACCTTTGCTCTGCTAATACTTTATGGGTGATCAAGTTGAATAAGCTGTTCCAGGAACATTTCCTCCATTCAAATAAAAGTGGCAAAAATAGTTCTTATTTTTGTATGAAAAAAACCAAAAGCATTTGGTATGACTCTGTGTATACGTCTGAGTAGGATAAATGCTACACACAAACGGAAAAAAAAAAAGTATGATTTATAAAGAAATGCTGATAGATGTGGCAGAAGTCACGAGAGACGCAACGTTCTCACAAGCTGGTGTCCTTCTGTAGTTTGCTGATACCATACGCTGCTGAACTCTGTCGGGTACCTACAGCATCCACTGCAGCTGAAAGTGAAAAATTTTGAGTGCTTTGAACTTGCTACAGGTCAGTTGAAAACTGTTTAGCTCAAATGTCTCGGTAATGGTGGTATAGCATGTATGGGGAAAAACTTTAGCTCCAGTCACCCTCAAACTTCCATGTTTACCTACGTGATAAGGTGATGTAGTACATGTTACTCTGTAATGACAATAATAATAGAAAAAAGAAGCCCACCTAGCAGAACTTGCTGACTCAGTGCCTACCCTCAGCTCCTGCAAGAAAACAACTATGATTGTTTTTTGAACTCTAGTTGTGTTCACACCAAGTGCGAGAGAGGCTTTACAGGAAAACGTTCATGTAAGGAAGGTTGTACCAGTTAAACAGAAGTGTGAATTTAATAATAGTTTCTTAAAAGTGTTAAGGGTACACGCACTCCATCTTTCCCTCTATCTTGCTCCTATATATTTTTACTCCAGGCCATTCTTTGCTTCGAATTGACCATTTTCTCCAGAGTTCACTAATGGATCAACATGCTGTCTATATGTATTATGTTGATATGGAAGGTGGTGTTTGCATCCATTTTTCTGCAGTATTTGATATTTTACTGTGATTTCTTTGGTATATGCATGTAGCTTTTTATGCACCCTATATGTTTTTGTCTCTTTAATTTAAAATTATTCTTCTTCTGTTTCCTAAAGTATCTGAGGAGAAATGTGGGCACTGATAGCCCTTTTCCTAGCAAAGCTGAAAGCAAGCAGCAGTTCTTGAAGAGACATAATGCAAACCTCTCCCCTTGATTACTGTTACCACTAACATGCTTGACTTGAACTCTTGCTCCCCTTCCAGTTTTGTTTTATTTCGTGAATCTTTGAGCTTTAGAGTCCATAGTTAGCTGCTGTTCTCTTTCTTTGCAGATGCCAGTGTATTATTACCCATCTGGTCAGTACCCTACCTCAACAACTCAGCAGTACAGACCCATTGCCTCAGTTCAGTACAATGCACAGCGGAGTCAACAGATCCCACAGACTGCACAGCAAGCAGGTATTTGCATCTGTTACTCATTTCTTCAGCTGCTTGCAGTGCCTTTCACCAATAGGTGAAACCTATTGGTTGTGTTTTAGTTTTGAATTTGAACAGCAGAGGAGAAAGCTGGTTGCTGTTCTGTTTGAAAATATGGTGAAAATTACAAATCGAGAAACCCTGTGCTTGGAGATACCAAGCAATGGAAGAGCAGAGGTTGCGTTCTCCGCCACTGCTGTTCTGCATGCAGTGCTATGTCCTCAGTGTCCATGCTCCATGTGACAGGACACAGAGAGATCCAGGAGAGAACTGGTGTGAGCAGTCACATTGCACGTTCAGGCCAACTGTTGCAGTTTGTCCTTCATCATGCAAATTCCCCAAACATTTGTAAGACTCTACAAGGTGGATAGTTTTGCAGTGATGCAGAAAGGGCCAGTCGTGCTCCACTACCTTCTGCTCTCCCCGAGCCCGAGGAGCGGTGAGGTGGTCCCTGTGGTTGGTGCCCATCGGCACCAGCTCCCTGCAGCGACGTGCGGCTGGAAGGGGGGCCGTTACACTGTAAGAGAGTGAGTAGCAGGTCTCACAGTGAACCGGTCTCTTTTCCTGCTGTGTCATGCCACTCCTGATGACACCGGAGTAAGAGGGACGTAGGCAGAATTGGGCTGGTATGTGTCAGGGGAGGGCAGGTGTGGTGCTTGTGAAGGGGTGCTCACATTTCAAGGGAATAAACCGTTCTTCTGAGTTTGGAGATTTTTTTTATTAAGTTGTTGATTGTCTGTTTCTTTAGTGCACATCTCCCCTCGTAGGGTGTCTCAAAGAGTAACTCCAAGGTATATGTTGTTTCCCAGTAGGGCTTGCAATTACAGGCATGCCAGGTAGGACAAAGCATTCATTGTTCTGTCTGGGTTTGGCAGAAACCCTTCTGAATGGCAAAGCAGGTTGCCTGCAAAGACATAGATATAAAAGTTTTTTAAGATGCAAGTCAAGAGCCTAGATATGAGATGTGAACCAGATTTATGGGGTCATCCAACCCATCAACCTGTCTCTGTAATGTGACTGCTGGCAATTTTGTTCACACTGTCTCAGGCGCTCAGGGAAACAAAGACACAGCAAACACAGCTATAACTAAGCAATTCATTACGTTGTTGTTTTTGGGGTTTTTTTAAGCTGTTCTGTGTTCTAATAAAATTGGTGGCATTTTGGTCATTGTCAGTGGTGGCTGACTGTGTCTGCTTTCATACCTTCATAATTAAACACTCTTGAGAGAGAGGAGGGTGAAACATTGCACAAAGGTCATCTGTCTCTTCTAGCTTCTCCTGCCTGACAGTCTGGTACCATATTTATTATCTCTATATAGTGGGTCTTTGAACCTAAGTGCAAATCAACTTAGATGATATTATATGGGTCTACTGTGTTGTTATAAAATCATATTTGCCAGTTTAATGCTACATCCATAGCATAGTGGAGATTATGGTAAATGAAGTGCACAAGAGATGGTCTGAAGCACTTGAGTGATGTTCTGGAGAAGATCCAGCTATTTGATCTTGAGGAAATCCTGGTTTTAAAGATATATCGTAGCACAGGAGCTGTTATGTCTAAGTGCAGACAACGCAGAGATGCAAATGCTAATTTTGTTTCTGTGTTTACTGCATCGTTTTCCTTACATGTTTGGAAAACATGAGTCAAGGAGTTTGTGTAAAATCTCTAGCGCGTCAGTCTTTTCCCGCAATTCGCTCTTTCAGCTGCCTGCTCAGTTGGAAACATTATTCTTATCTCTTGTTTAAAAATGAAAACATTGTGACTACAGTTTAGACTCCCTGCTGTGGCAATGATTTGAAGCGTTTAGTTGTTCTCAGATCTTGAGACTTGGCTCAGAACAGATTCCTCAAGCTGGTTCATCCCGTTGGGCTCAGATACATCCTTTCCCATAGCGGTCGTCCGAGTGTGTGATAGGTGTGCCAGGAAGCAGCTTGCAGTTCCCTACAGGTCTTTTCTTGGAGATGGCTTAAGGATCGTTTGACTTTGCGTTCCACTGCGTCCCTTGGTATTTGGAAAATAACTAGTTTTCCAGAGTGTCACATAATTTTACTAAAATAAAAGAGAAATGAAAATATAGGAAAGCATATTATTTATGCTACAGATTTCTTGAAGGAGGTTCACTGTAAGCACCAAGACACCAAAACCCCAAATGATTCAATGATGGTTTCGGGTGGCTTTGTGCCCAGTGTCACTGCATTTGCTTTCCTTACCATCAGCCTCCCCACACAGATACATTTTGCTCCTCATGTGCCCTGTGGCTTCAGCCCACCTGCAAAATCCTCATCGCTTTTGGCTCCTCTTTGATGCCCCATAGCTGCTCACTGGGCAGGAGACGGTGTTTTGCCACCACAGCAGATTGACTGGCAGCACCTAAACAGAGCGAATAACTGCTTGCTCGTACTGCAGCCTTATGACAGGAGGGCAAGGGAGCTGGGGCGTCCCTCTGCTCTTTCAAGCCACAGATTTTTATGAAACTTTAGAAATGTCGTATCTTTGCAGCTTTCATCTCTCTGTTGAATGTGATAGAAATTAGGCGATGAACTCAAAACGTTCCTCTGCGGGTTATTTGAGGGAAACTGGCAGAGTAATCACATTCATTTTTCCTTCAGAAACCAGTTTTAAAAAAACAAAACACACAACCACCAAAAAACCTTTTAAATCTTCCTAGACACTTGTACATGACTGGAAAACAGCAATCAACGAGCGAGTGTTTCAGACCGTGGTTTCCCTTTCCATGCAGTCTTAGCTTCAGATCAGCATGTGAGCAGGTTGTGCGGGAGCTGGGAATAACTAGGGGCGGGAAAATGAAGATGTGAAGGAGAATAACGCTGGTGAAACAGAACGCAGGTCAGGAATATTGAGGATGGGGGGGGGGGTAGATGGGAAAGAGGCAGATGAAAAGATGATTTCTGAAATGGTTTTCCCAAAGACCTCGCAACACTTGCTGCTACTTCGGAGGGAGGACGGCTGCAGTGCAGGCAGGCCCATGG
Source organism: Haliaeetus albicilla (assembly GCF_947461875.1). Classification (NCBI taxonomy): domain Eukaryota; kingdom Metazoa; phylum Chordata; class Aves; order Accipitriformes; family Accipitridae; genus Haliaeetus; species Haliaeetus albicilla. The sequence goes on along the minus strand of NC_091484.1, from coordinate 22,625,953 downwards.
GAGCCCAGGCTGTCTGCCTGTACTTGCCAGCTGGCTCGTATGGCAGCGTGAACAGGGAGGCAGCCTCAGCCTGGCAGCTCAGAAAATCTTTTATTAAAATAAAGAAGTTTGTCTGCTTGGAGGAGCTTTTGGAAGCTTTTGAGGCAGCACCAAGGAGTTCAGATCTTACATTCCCCATTTTGGGCTGCAGAGGTCAAAGTTTGATCTAATGCCAGCAATTTGTTTCATTTTTCTTAGAAAAGGTCTCATCAGGAGCAGAGCAATATTGATGACTTTTTCAGCAAACAGCTAAAGTAAAATGTCAGCACAACATCTGTGGTGGCTAAGGGAGCCTGTACTCTCTCGTGGCTCTGGAAGGAGAGCAATATTAAGTTAAAATGGCTCCAGGGTAGAAAAAAAGATGAGCTCACCTAAAATTAGATTAGAGCTCTGGCAGCAATAAATCATTTGGAGAGAAGGATGAGAACTTTTTTGTGTGTTTATTTAGATATTTTTTTTTTTTTTTTTCCTTAAGTGCTGGCTTGTATGGGAACATAAGTGACCCATTTCTGTCAGAAGCCTGGTACAAAGAGCATTGTCCATGAAGATTTTATAAAATCCTCTGCCATTTGAATACGTGTGCTTCTGTTCAAGCCAAAATATGGTATGTGACGGCATGGTAGCATGGTCTGTGAACAGAAATACTTTTCTTTCACTCAGATACATACCATCATTGCTCTTCTTCTTTATGCTTCTTCTGCACCATTTTTGTGTCCAGTCCTGCGCAGTGCAGAGTTTTTCAAAATGTTGCCAATGAGTGGGGCCAGGGTCAAGGCGGTGTCTGTCACACTGTGACGTGCGTGTGACATCATATGTGGATTCTTAGGGTGCGTTCAGGCAGCTGTTCTCAAAACCAGTATGCTCATTTTTCAAACTCTTTGGGTATCTTGCTATTACTCATTTCTGCACTCTATAACAGATGATACTTAAGATACTGTGAAATGCCCAGTTCTGTAACCACACAGAAGAAAATATTATTTCTGTGTTCTCATCTAGCAGTACTCTATAAATTGCACATCTAGCATCATCGGTATTTCATTCTTCAGTAATTCTCTCTATATTGATAGTTTTGAAGGCTTTCAATCCTACTTATTGTGTTTGAATAGAAAAATAGAGATATATTGATGATAAATCAGTAACGATTTGTATTTTATCATGACAGAAGAAATCAGCAATGTGTTATTTTATATCTGTGTCTCTGTATTTTCTTCCATTATAGCAAGTGCTGTGCACTTTGAGGATTTTTCGTCTTTAGGGTGCTTTATAAGCAAGAGCTGGATAAGTACATGAGTATTACTTTGGTATATGCAACTGTTCTTATTGCTGTTCACAAATGAACAAGCTGCAACAAATAACATGATTTTTTCCTGCTGGTTCATTGTTGTATGTCTGCCTCGTGTTCCAGATAATTTCAGAGCGCAACAGAAATTTTATGGATAAAATAATATCTAGATTCTTGTTTGGGCCTAGCTCTAAAAGGCAGTTAGCATGTTTTTTCACACAGTTGTAAGGTAAAAATCTGTGGCATATGTTTTGCATCACTAATGAAGATCACCTTTTGAGAATACAGCTAAGACCTATAGTATTTGATTAAAAAAAATCTTCCAGCCAACGGTTTACACTATAATATTTCCAGAGAAAATAAGATGGTATTTGGCATAATTGGATGGTCTGTAATTCCTGCAATTAATGTAATGATTTTAGGATTTCTCATACATTTGAGAATAAACAAAAGTTGCCATTATAACCCGTTTCAGTGCCCAGATAGCATGAGAAGGCGCAGATTGCATAGGAAATCTCTGCCTTTCCTAAAAGCAGTATTGTTGGTTGTGTACAGTAGGCAAAGGAAGTCATCGTGTGAAGGAAGTATATATCTGAACACTGCGTGGATCTAGAATCCTTTCTTAATAAGTATACATGGATCTTCTGTAAACAGCAAATGTTCGCCTTGAAGGAAAGGTAATATTTGTGATGGAGTACTGTATTATTAGCCTTTACAGCTTCCAGTAAGGAAAAAGAGGCAATTGTCGCTTTAATGCATCTCTGAAACAAATTTTAAGTGAAGATAACATGTACCTTTAACAGAGTCCATAAATTTGTTTAGGTAGAATTCAGAGTCAAATTGACAATGAAATACTGAATTTTTGCTTAATTTAATCATTTGGGTGTTGGCATAATTGAAGAGTGTTATCTTCAAGTCTCTTTCATCGTCTTTGTCTCCTGAAAGCATTTGTCACTATAAACTGATACTGAGAGGAAAAAAAAAATGGGGGAAGGGAAATGTGCAGCACTGAAAAAAAATTGGTTTGTTATCATGGTCATTAGAGGACCTTATAAAGAAAGATTGCCACTTTCTACCTTCATTAGCAACCTGACAGGAGCTCATGGTCCATGATAGATTTGTTTGCATAATTCCGTCTATAATTTCTGTGCTTATATAAACATAAACAACTTAAATTTTTAAGTATCTAATTATCTGAAGAAACTATTTCTCCAACAGTAATTGCTTACTGCACTATTGAAACAGATTTGTACGGAAGGTGTCCATCTGTGTTTAATGCTATTTTTTTTCTGCAGATACTGCTGCTCCTGAAAAGCACTGCAAGGGTTGTGTGTCTCATTTTTACAGGGGCTTAACAGGAATGGGAGGGACAGAGCCCTACTGTTTTATATACTTAAGTGTAGTGCTACGTTCATTAATGTTGATGTAAGGCTTTGAAATTTAAAAGCATTTTATGAAATAGTAGGGCCAGATCAAGAAGGAGTTTGTAGCAATTGCAGTAGGAGGACTAAGTTCAAAATCGTGATCTTGAAGTGATCCACATCGATATTATTAGTTTCTTTGCAAGTATTTTATGTTTAAGTTGCCTAGAAACTTTAAGCTTTACCTACAAACGCTTCCATTTGGACAGTACTGAGTGTCTCAGACCACGAGCATCTGCAAGGCAGAGCTCAGCGCTCCTCCTGCCAGCTGCCTTAGAGACTTCTGATGGATGTGCCATGGAAGCGCCTGTAGCAAACCTAGAGGACTGCTTGTCAGGCTTGTTCTTCTCCCTGCCCCCCCCCCCCCCCCCCCGCCCCATCTCGTCTGGAAAAGATGGAGGCCGCCTTGGGTTTTGGTTGGGGGTTTTTTTTTCATTTAATTTTATAATCTGGTTCTAACATTAGGCATTCCCATGGTACGAGAAACCCGGATGCCTTGGCCCAAGAGGGTTTCAGCCCATGTTGTGCACTGCAGGGGAAATGCTCGCCGGGATCTCTGCTGTTCAGGGACATTCTCCATCTTTCTTGCAGTGCGTTCTTTAAAGGTGTGAAGAAACAGAGAATTAGGTGCATGAAAAAGAAGGGCATAAAGCGAGAAACCTCCTTAGTTCTGATTATATATTTTATGTTCTTTTTTTGCAAGTTTAACGTCTTGCTTTTATAGTATTTCGCTATTGTATACGGTGTGTGATTAAGATTAGCTCCAAGACCCATCCACCTCCTCAGTGTTTCCTATTAGCCACCCATAGGGAGTTTCCTACCTAGAGTTTTGCACCCTGGATTTCATTCCACTACTGCTGGAGGAGGATTCTGTGACTGAATACTGTATTTGATACTTTTCAGAAGCTTGCTGGGAGAGCCAGGACTAAACCTTAACAGTTTTTAAATTTCTAGTCTTAGAAGCACTAAATCCTGTTGTCCTTCTGACATTAAGCAATAGTGCTGCACCAGTACTGAACCAGCATTCAGCTTTACAGAATATGTGTAATTTAAATTAATAGCAGAATTAATACTTTCACACTCACTGCAGCATACTTGATTCTGAAAATTAAAAGGCAATATCACTTTTGTCAAAAAGCTTTGTTCTTCCTCAGATGACTTGTTTAATTATTCAGCATTCACACCAAGAGAGAACAAATATTGAGGGAAGAGAACACTGGCAAGCTCGACAGCCATAAGAGTCTTAAGACAGGCGTTTATTTGTGGTTTTCTTTCAAGGCTTCTCAACTTTTGTTCAACTTCTCTAGCACTAATTAAAATCTAAGCTATTTCTGACAGAGTTCCTACAGTTTCACACTAAAATGCAAATTTAAATTTTTTATATATGTTTTTTTTTTTTTTTTTTTAGAGAATTAGTATGTGTTTAATCTCATGTCAGTTAATGTACAGGAGCAAGCAGAGAGAGAAAAGATTTCTAACAGCATTGTGCAGTGAACAGGACATCAAAATAGCCTCTGTAAAAATTGCAGAGGCCACACTAAGATGGAGGGAGTGCTCTAAGGTATTCAACAATGTCTACAAAGAATCTTTGTATTTCTATCTTTTCTTTGCCAAAAAAGAGTCATACATCATCTCTATTGCTAATTCTGTGTTGAATCAATGCACAGGGCTTCCACTTCTTGCAGTGGAATTTTCCAGCAGTGAATAATTGAGAGGTTTATATTGTAGTCCTTGAGAGCAAAGACAGATTTCATCTTTTGGGTTGGGTTTTTTGTTTGTTTGGTTGGGTTTTTTCCCCGATACCATCCTGCCATTGCTAGAACTGGTGGAGCTCCACCATTGACAGAAATGCTAGAAGGCCTCTCTGGAGGGGTAGAGGCCATCTCTAGCTCTGCTTCAGGCATGCTGCTCACAGTAGGTCTCTAGGCTTTGGGGCTTGGTTTTCTGTAACTTTCCTGCAGATGAAAGCGTGCAGTGGGATGGAGAAGTGCAGGAGGGCTTTTGGGTCTAAGCTAGTAATTGAAGAAATACTCAAAAAGTACACCAGACATCTGTGCTGCAGAGCAGGGCCGGGGGGGGGGGGGTTGCCTTACAGTTGCTATTGGTTGAGGATTTAAGAATCGAAGCACACTTTGCAGTTGTAAAACTTAATAGAACAGGACACTTATTTAGATTGGGACGCAGCAGAAGAAATGCATGTTGAGTATGAGTTGCCTGGAAGAAGGGCCACAGCGTGTGTTCAGTGTTAGGGCAGAGGAACTCAAGAACGATGTCCCAGTAACTGAAGCACTGTTCTGCTGACCAGCCCTGATACGTAAAAAGGGCCCAGTGCCTTTACCTGAATTTTGTTCAAACTTTGTTACAGTCAGTCGCTGTTTACCTAAACTGTCTGCAAGAACAGCATCCCTCTGCAATTGCAAGGACATTTTTATTTTGACTCAGCAATGTTGGATACATAGAATGTATGCATTTATATAGTAAGTGAGCAATTGTCTTAATTTCTCTTTTGTTTGTTTGCAAGTGAAATAAGGCTGATAGTGTGGGTTTGTGAAGGAGGCAGCCCTTGAGTCTTTTCGAAGAAAAGAGCTGGTTTCTTCAACAACAGGCAAGGATACCTGATACCTCTCCAAAGAGTTCTTCACCTTTTCCCCAGGTCCTGCTGTCTATTGCAGCTCGCTCTGTATGCACCAGAGCAGAGAGCATTCCTGCAGCATGAGCTAATTGTAATGCATGATGGCTGGTAGCTGTCATTTGTATTGGACAGAAAATTTAAAAAAATTGAATTTGCTGTCTGAGTGTCTGGTTCTAACAACAACTTGATTATTTCTGTTATTACTAGTGATACATAGCCCCTGCTGATGTTTCACTTCCAGTGGGTATCACTGGCATTTATCATTATGAACGATAAGGATAAACGCAGGTTTTCTTGCTGCAGACTCTGGTGAGGGTTCCTTCATGGCTAATAGGATGTAGATTGAGAAGGGAAAGAGGTGATTCTTTACTCAGCCTTTGCTGCCAGTCTAAAGACCTAGCTGTAAATAGGAGTCATTTTACATTAATTCACTCCAGAACTTCACTTACATTAACTCACTGTTTCTGCTTCTGTTTATGTGCTGGTGGCAAGACATGACTATATCCTCATCAGGAATGTTATTCTCAGGATGGAGAGACAAATAAGCACACTACTCAATATGTTGAACTGAAATTCCTTTTTACATAATGCTTTTTTTTGGAGTTTGAATGCCTAACCCAACCATACCTGAATAACGGGAAGTTAGATGAGCTTTTACCCCAGTTTATCTGGAAGGAGCTGAGATTAGAAGTACTTTAACACAGATTTTCCGTCTGTATTTTTACATATTTAATTTAATTTTTGTTTTCAATGCAGTTCCCAGGATCATGTCTTAGTGATAAATACAGTCTTTTGACTACTGTCACACAAGCACTTAAGAACAAGGAAAGGAAAAGAGGCCAATCTGTGCAATACTGATTTTTGCACCGTGATCATACCAAGGAGCTACAGCTAGCCTTGAGAGCCCTCTGTGCTAAGAACTGTATATATAAATGTGAAGAGATTTTCTTTTTCACTCCTGGGACCCAGCATAGAGCTTGCATCCAGGCCTAAAAGAATATTAAGGTAGGCAACATGGTGGCCGTCCAATTCAGGGCTGTTGTCGATCTCTAAAAAGTTCCTTAGACAGCTTAGGTAAATCAGAAAAAGAAAGAAAAAGCTTTTACTGTGGCAGCTGTTCGTTCATTCACTACCTGTAAAACATTGGGCACCCAAAGTTCCTACTGAGTGCTGAAAACAGTAAGTAGCTTTTGGGATCATACGTGTGCTTTCCTAAATATTACTGTTTGGAATAATTCATGTGTTTGCAAGTGTTTGAATTTCTCTTCGTCTTCAGTCTTGGTGTTCTTTATATTTGCTTATACAATGAGAAGCCACAACCATCATGAGAAGTGACTAGTGGATTTTGCCTGTAAATAACAGCAGTCCTTTGCATGTTGTGAATCATTTATTTTTGAAAGACCTTAGCCTTGTGGCATTACTTAAGAAAAAAAAAAAAAAGCGCAGCCATTTCTGAGCAAGCAAATATTTAGGCTATATAGATATATAAGTATCCTTGCTCTTTTTGTCAGCTTGTGTTATCAAAACAATTTATTATATGCTTCAGCACTGTCCTCAGGGCTTCCAAGTACCATGCTGGTAAAACAGAACATCTTCAATAGCGTCTGCTCAACAATGCTGCATTTCCAGTTTGTGCTTTGTTGAGAACTACCTTTCATCAGGTGCTGAGTTTGCAGGGGTGCAAAAGACTGGATTTTTACAGGACCTACAAAGGAACCTCCAGAAATTAAAATTTTAAGGTTGCCAAGTGCCACTTAATAGAATAAGCAAAAGAAGGGAAATACGTTAAATTATAAAAAGGAATGTGCTCCTTCAAAATGATTGCTGCATTAATAGTTTGTATCAAATGGCAATTTTAATTCTGTCTCTATCAGAGAAATAGAAAACAATTAATCTTTTGTAGCACATTGTGAAAAATAAGGGCTTAAACATGATCTCAGTGAGGCCGTTCCTTCACTTAACCTTGAGCTGGGCAATAAATAATTATAAATGCAACTACATTGCAAAGCAAAAGTAATTTAGTGGAATAGAATTATCATCTAATGCAGGAACTAGAAATCTGAATTAGGTTTCCTGATGTTCTTTGTTGCAGAAAAGTGTGAATTTGCCTCTGTTTTGTGTGTAAAAATGTGGAGCCGGGTTTTACCAAGCACCTTTTATACCCAAGCTATCACTAAATGATTTGTATTGCATTCCTGGTATAGGCAAATGCTCTTGCGCTCTCTCAGCTAAAACTCACATAGAGCCTCTGATGATAGGACTTGTTTTATGGAGGGAGAAGGTGATGTCCAAGGTGTGTGGGTGTATTAACATCTTTCAAATAATTTCCTGCTCTTCACTCACGGCACCGCATCATCAGTGCTGCCTTCCATGAAATTTTTGGTGGTAGCACATCATATAAAGTTTCTGCTCCATTGTGGTGAGCTGCTGAGGAGACTAAAGATGCAAGTCAGAGCTGCTTTAGCCTGAGCCTCTCTCCCCTGCCCGTGCAGCTTCAGGGGATGACTTTCCCCTCAGTGCCACACTGCTGTTCCTTACAGCTGCTGTGCATGCCTTGCAGATCCCAAAGCAGTGTTGCTAACCTCACTTCACCTTGGGGCTTTTCAGCCAACTCCATAGAAGCCGGTCAGTGAAAGGATCAGTGAAGCAGATATGATATGGGTCATCAGTTCATATCATGGAGCAGTGTACAGGATGCTCTGATAAGGAGAGGCAAAGGATGGGGGGGGCGGGGAGCAGGAGTGAAAAGAACTGTATTTTTCTGCTCCAGATCCATGCCTCAGCATACTGGCCCACTGGAGCAATAGGCAGGAGCCGTTGAAGCCCCTGGCTAGCTCCATAAAAATGGGAAGCCATGAGTTTGTTATGTCAGGGTCATGCTAAGGAAGAAAACACTCCAAAGTAAAATAAACCAAATATTATTCTACTTTTCTTTGAATTGCTCATCTCTGTCTCCCAGAAATATGGCCTTGCAATATAAGGAGCAAGAAACTTGTTCCTAGGAAACATCGCTAGCAATAGCAGTGCATTTGTAGGGTATTGTTGAGTCTGCACACTTGTCCCACTAATTTCATAGCGGTACCATATGTCTGCAGTGAACCATATTTATATTTCCATGGTGGAAACTCCACAGTGATAAAGACTCATTTGCTTTTATCCATTTTGTCTGTGTGTTGATAGCGAGCTATGGAGTGTTTACAAACTAAATGGAAGAGATTTCTTAGTTTTATAAAATGTGAAAAATAAATGTAGTGTGTAATTGTGCACGCACTCTTCATTTCTTCTGTGCAAATTTGAGACTAACCAAATGGCTACAAAGGCTGACGTGGTATGCTTCAATTTGACAGAAGTTAAAGAAGTGTTGCTTGTACCTTTTTTCCCCTTCCCCCCCGCCCCCGCCCTTTGATGTATTTGTTACATTATAAGGAAGAAAGTGGAAGTGCAGAGCTATTCATTTTTATTAAGAGTTGTAGTCAGGTGAGCAGTGTGCGGTAGGACCGAGTCTTTTTAGTCCTCAAATAAATGAGTTTTCTGACCAATTTGAAGCCTGGAGGAGGGCACAGTTAGTTCAGTTTCTGTCTGCTCATTCTACTCAGTCCTGATGAATATGTTACATGAGTTTACAGTGGCGTTTGAAATGCATTAGGCAGCTCATTTGTGCTATTATATGGCCCATTGTGTAGATATAGAATGATACAATTTATTGGAGAAACAGGTGTGGGCATGTGGAAATACAATTTGCCTTAGAGAGTTGTTTCTAATTGACTAGTAAAACGCTGTTTCCGAGTAGGCCATAATTAGTCAGCCAGAGCTCTTTTCCTGAGTTTCCTCCTGTAAATGAACAGACTCAGCACATCTATCAAGTCAAAACTGAGAAAATGAGAGGGGAAAAAGCCTGAGTCTCCAATGAGCAAAGTGGTTGTATTTCTGTGAAGCAATCCCAGCAGGGTGCTTTGCTGAGTGATCCCAACATTGGCTTTGGAAAGAAATCCTGAATTTCTCATTTCTCGTAGGTTTGTTAAAGTTTTAATACACTTATGGTGGCTACTCATGCCAAGAGCGATGGCCTAAAAAATGGGCTGATAAACCCAAACCTTTCTCTGATACCCTCTTAAGAAGTGTCTCACATTTTCTCTCATCTTCTTTTCATTACGTTGTGGTGTGCAAATACCTTGGTAGTTACTGTAATAGCTCTCATCATGCTGAGCTCACTAAGCACAAAAGTGAATGTCAAAAACTTGTGTTGAATATCTGTTTTACAGCAGCATTGTTACAATGCTTTCAAAATCTTTAGGTCTGGACATGTTTAATCTGGAGATGAAACAAGTGATAACCCACTTTTTATAATATATTGTACTAGTTTGGAAATCTCAGTAAGTTTTGATAAGGAGAAATGTGATCTAGCTTGACTTTTATATGTATTGTGTTGGTGACAGACCTGTCATGCTGAGAGGTAGGACTTCACTGTGCATGCTATGCTGGTGATGGAACAGGGGTGGATGTTGGTGGATCTGCTGTGCAGGTGGTTGATTTCAGACTCCGCTTTAGTAGATTCAAGAATATCTCATTTATCTTCTTGTTCAGCAATTTGGGAATGAGATTTTTTTTTTAATACCTGAAAGTCAAAGGACTCCCAGCTATCTATTGTTTAGTGCAAGGTCCATAGAGCTTACTGGTTGGAGAAGGATACTTGCAGAGAAGGCACACTTCCTTGATGTGGAAAAGAGGAGAATATTTGGGTGTGCATTACAGGAGTCAGCTCTCAGAAAACCACCTGCTTAATTTGCAAGAGTTGACTTCTCTTCAAAAATCCGAAAAACTAGCTTGTTGGAGTGAAACCCAGAAGTCCAACAGTTAGGTGGAGTCATGTGTATAACTCCATAGCTGGGTTGTGCTGTAAATGAGCAAAAGCCGTAATGTTCCAAATTGTTGTTCAATTCCTTAGGTCAAGGTCATGTGTCGTGTCTTTCCAGTGGTTTTGAAACTAGGCATAATTTTATAGTCGTTTTCTGAGAACGCCCATGAGTTGCTTAAGAAACTGCCTTAGTCTTGCTGCACAGTGAAGGTACTAAAAGCATTCTTTTAGGATTCAGTATACCAGCTAAATTTTTACCTTTGCTCAAAAAGTGGCTATCCAAGCATTTTCTGTTGCTTCCTAATGTCTAAAGAAGGACAGAACTAAGAAGAAGATACTGAATCTGTCCTTTTCAAAACCTTGTTTCTTTAAACACCTGCAATTTCTACAACTGAGTGTATCTGTCATACTAGAAACACAGCCTGTGAGCCACTGGTGTCCTTGGGAAGAATTGTGTTGGCCCTGAGAGCTGCCCTTTGTTGCATGAATGTTGGGGACTTCCTAGTACCAGCAGCTCAGTCTTGTTTAAAAAGTACTTAAGATTTTTTTTTTTTCTTGGAAACAGTTTTGTGAGGTTAAGAGCAGTCACTGTATGACAGAAGCAAAGGTGAAACAGGCAATGCTTATTGAAATCATTCCCCCAAATCAGTTGTTTTCATGTGAAAACCAGTTGCCTCCTTTGACTTGTCCTTTTTTCTCCCTGCAGTGGAGCTGTGGGCCACTGAAGTGCATACTTACATCCATTCCTGTTCAGGTAATCATTTCAGGGATATGAGCCCCATCTTGCTCTGTAGGACTTGCTTACATGTTTTAAATGCTTTCCTGTATAAGGATTATTTTCCCCATATCTGAGGCAAGAGCATGAGCAGAACTGAGCAATACTGCTTCCTAAGGCACAGCAGATTCTGTTCTGATTCCAACTGATTTCTTAACATCTTCTATACCCATGCTTTGGGATGACCCCAAGACCAGATAAGTTTGTGTGGAGCTTTTTTGCCCATTTATTTTTCAGTATGCTTTGTGCTAATCTGTTTTTTTCCAAAGATGAACATCCTTTATACAATTAAGAAAAGCCCCACATGCGTGACTTCCAAGTATGAGAACGTGCATAGGCAGGTACATTCTTCCTTGTATGGCTAAACGAAGAGGAAAGAAAACTTGTGGCTTCAAGCGCCAACTCTCCCCACTGCAGGAGGTTAACATTTGACAAGATGACTGCCCTTTCGAGGTATCCCAGCAAAAGCAGATGCAGATTTTGTCAAGGCTTGATATTTTGAAATTCACTTTGCCTCCTCAGCGTACTTCTCACGGGCTTCTTCCCACAGCTCACAAAGGATCCATCTGGAGAAAATTGCTAGCAATGTATACCAATTCATCTGCGCGCTTGAATGTCTAGACTTGTGTAAGGGCTGATGTAAAGTCTTTATAAGCTGTCATGCTCAAAACCATTTTGAAGTCGTGCTGTGGAAATAAGATTAGAAATTCTGCTGGGGGGCACTTCAGCCATGTGTAGGGCAAATTCTGTTGCAGTATATATGATTATTAGGTAATTAAATACTGCATCTCAATCATATATGCCTAAGTTGCTGGAATTAAGGTTGTAGGGGCTACTTTTGCATTGCCTTTTCCTGATTTCTGAATATTTAACCATGCCACCCCGGTGCTCTCTGAGGCTGTACACAAGTGCACCGACCTGTGTTCCCATTTTATGTGACCCCTTACGGCAATACAGCTGTAGCCAAGCAATGACAAATTCCTCACAGTTCCCAGTGCTTGACTTTCATTTCAGGGACCTGCTTGTCTCTGTACAGATGTCTGTGTATGGCTTGCTCCAGATTTATTTCTCAAGCTTTTTCTTACAGTTCATGCATCCCTAGCTTTAGGAATAACTGCAGCTCCCTGCTAAAGGGTCCTTTAGTAGCGAAACTGCTGTGATCACACTGTGAAAGAGCAGGGCTGGCGCAAAGGGAGCCTTGGGGATTATGGGACTTCTCTTTACTTCAGACCTTAGCCTTGTGCTGGTGTGAGCTGACATTTGGGAGAGATGCATCTGCACAGACCATCCTGCGCCATCAGATTTCTTATTTGTGTGCAGGGCTTGGGAGAGAACGGTGCTGCATGACTGAAGTGTATGTAGGTTTACCATCCTCACTACTTCAGTCTTCGGTCTGAAAAGCAGTTTATTATCTACTGAGTTAGAATTGTAGTTGTATTTTGGCAGTACATTAAAATAGAGCCTTAACAAAGAGATACCAGTTGCCCTTGCTTGAGCAATAATATTGATCCCAAGAAGATGGAGAAGCTTTTGTCTTCTTGTTACAAAAGATTGTTATATTGACATAACAGAAACTGAAAAATTGAACATAATAAAGGGGGGAATTTTCCTTTCATTTGAAGGGCAACACTGCAAAAAGATGCTTTACAGTTACTAAGCTGTAAAAGCAGGTGGTAAAATACTCTCAGCTTCTATACAGTATTTACCTTTTATGGCAGCTTTCCAGAATCACTGTCTTAGGCCTATGAATCCTGCTACTACTTTCCTCGGAGACCTAAGGAACCTGACATGCATGGAGCATTTCCAGTTTTCGTGTTAACTTGTTGTTTGTGTTGCTATAGTTGCTAGAGCCCTCGAGTAGAGCCATGCCTGGGTATTATTGAACACCTAGTAAAAAGGAAGGGAGTTGGGGGGAAGTATGTGCCTCAGCAAGTTTCTGAGCAGTATGGAGAAAATGGGGAAAGGGAGACAGCAAGGAGCAGATGGCAAGAGGAAACATCACCTTCCCTCCTTTCCTTTTCATGGTGCTCTCTGTTTAGTTGTCTTCTTGGAAAGAGAGTCGTGAAATCCTAAGTCCATCACACTCACCGTGTTACAACATGCTGGGTTATGTTCTGTAATGAGATCTCGGAGGCCCAGGAGACCATCCTTCTTTTCCCTTTGGAAGAAAAATGAACTGCTGCTGCAGCAGCAGCTCAGAAGGCTGCTGTGGCCAGGGAGGCTGTGCAGCAGGGAGATCCTGGGAAGCTGTCAGAGGAGATGGAGAGGGAGCAATAGTTTTCCAGTGAATTGGGCTCTTCTTGAGACAAAGTAACATTTGTGCTCACATGGAGAAGTTAGCCTTCCAGGGGAAATGTCCCGAAAGACATTTTGAAGACTGGGTGTTTGGGAAGGAGAACGATTTCGAACCCATTTAAGAGTGAAATTTTCCAGGGAACAGGGGATAAAGTGAATGTTTTCTGGGTTAGAGAGTGTGGGAGGAATAGAAATAAGCATTTTCTGGTCACTTTTACTGCCCTGGTTACTGGAATGTTGTGAGGGGTTATTTCATCGCTTCAGGAGGACAAGCGACGACGACGCTTCAGGGCAGGTGATGGGGCAGGGAAGGGTATTCTTATTTCTTCTGTCATTGAAATCAAGTCAGGCGCTGTGGCAATTACTACTGCCTCCTACCCAATTTGCAGCAGAGAGGGGAGAATCCCTCCCCTGCTCAGAGGTAAAGTTTAGCAGGATATTTCCAGTCTTTTGGTAAGGTAGAATTTGGGGGATGCTGCCAACATGTTCCTTTATTTAAGTGGTAAATGTAAACCTGAAGGGCATAGACAAGAAAAAGAAAGGGGAGGAGTCACTTCCTTGTTACAGCTTTGATATTCTAGTTGTTGTTACTGAAGAAACAAAAATGCTCCTGTTCTTCTCCCTTGCTTGAAGAAATCTATTTCTGCCTTGTATTTCTATTAAGTGCTGTTAAAAAAAAATCATAATTACACTGTATTAAACTAATTCTTTTATACTGTATTAAGCTTAAATAATGGTGAATCCATATTTCCATTAGGTAGCAATGGAATATCTATTAAGAATAACACTTAACACACAATGAATTAATTCCTGCAAACGTTTCTAAAGAAGAATAGTGCTGCAGAGCCATAAATAAATGCACTGCACTGTGCTGTAATATCTGTACTACCCAGAATTTCAATTCAAGGAAAAAATGTTCTTTCGTCTAATCATTAGATTAGAGCTACAAAAAAAAAAAAAAAAAAAGGGTCAGGTTCAAAAAGGTGCTGAGCTCTTCTTTCCCATATGCTTTAGGGAAATTAGGAAAATAACTACTAACTTTTGTCACTTCTGCATCTTCTCCAAGTCTCCATCTGTAGAGAAGGTGTTTAGCTAGCTTACTTTTAAAGTATCAATCTGTATAAAGGTGTTTTTTACCGTTTCAGTTAGTGTCACTGGCACATTTTTCATACGGAGACTGTAAATACAGAAACACAATTCTCTCAGGCATTTACTGGCATAAACTCAAGAAATGGCCAACTTCCTCTAAAAAGTTACACGAACTCATTCTGTAAGTATGCAATATGTCTGAGGTCCTCAGGTTATACGGTAAGGGGTAGCATAGAAATAGATAGATATTCATTATCACTTCCCAAGGCAGTGTTTTGGATTAAATAAAAGTTAAAAATCCTTACCAGAAACACACTCTTTGTTAAATGTGCTTTATCTTTTGGAGATGAGCCAATTACAGTATAATTGCTGATAAACCTCTTTCAATCCACAGCAAAATGTAGCTGCTTCAGCCAAGTCATTAATTTCTCTTCTTGCCCTTAATTTAGGAGCCGTAAGGACTCAAAGACGTGCTTCCTAGTGTGTCAAAATGGGGGGAGGACTGTAATAATTGGAGGCAGATACAATTTGTTAAACTTTCCCTGATAATACAAGGAGAAGAGTCTGCCGTGTGGCTCCCCGTGGCACTGCCCAGGGAAACGTCCTCTTCAGAGGACATCCTCCGAAGTCCAGGTTGACTGTGAAGTCAGTCATGGCCTATGCTAGTACGTGAGAGGTTAGAATTTAGCCCTTGTGTCTTAAAATAATTTTTCAATGCTTTTACAGTAGTAAAACCTTGCCGTGGGAGGAGACTCTGGCATCATGCTTTTTCTGTGCTCCTTTTCCAGCGCTACTCTGAGCCATGGGAAGAGCCTGGCTCTTATAGCAGGTTTGAACTGGTGTGACGTGAACAAGTGTGCCCAGTAACTTGCTTCCTTCACAGAAGCGGTGATGCAGGTGCCAGCATGGCCATGGTGACTGCAGTACAGCCAAGTCCCCATCCCATTCTGGGTATTAGCACAGCTAAACCACTGCAACACTTGGGTCACTTTATGAGTCCTGTCGAAGCCATGCAGCAGGCAGGCGCAGGCAAGGTCTACTGTGGGTTGACAGCCTGTGGTTTGCTTCAATGCTTACAACCTGGAAGCAAGCGGCAGTTATTTTCCAGCTTCCGCATAAAAGGTAGCGTCTAAACTGTGACCTTCTGTGCCAAACTTTGTTGCAGAGCCAATTTGTAAATGCTTTGTATGTCAACTTTAGCTGGGAAGTCCCAGCCACTCTCACCATCGTAACGTTATCTTCCAAAAAGCCAACGAAAATACAGCTTTGATGTGTTTCTTTAGGTGCTCAGATGCCGTTGCATGTGAGGTATTATCATGAAAACCACATTATCGCAGTAATTCAGGGCCTTCGGGCATCTGATGTTGCCAATTGCCTTCACTTCTTGCTGGTATGTAATTTATCACTGGCATGGCCTACCCTGCTAAAATGCGCCCTTTGTGGGCAGAGGCGAAGCTAATATACTTTCAAAGTGTGTTTGAATTGCTCCAATAAATCACAGCTGTCACTGTGAGCAGTTTTATCACTTGCCAGAACAATATGTTATCTTCATGCTTTGTAGTCTTGATAGTATTCTGGACTGTTATTTGTGTAAATTGTAATGCATCATAACTTATTTTATCAAACAAATTTGAGCAGCCCTGATTTTTATTTTTTTTTTAAATGGAGACTTTGCTTTGCTCTGTAAAGAAGATGGCATTTTTATGGGATATATTTTATAGTTGTAATTAATATTTTTTATTATTAATTAACTCTAAGAACATTTGCAGTTTGTTTTCAACTTGTTAATTTTCATTCTTTTAAGCAGTTCATGCAGCTGGGGTAGCTTTGTTTTGTAGCTCATTTCCTCTCCCCCTCTGCTGTGTAGCAGTGTCGCGGGGGGAAGGAAGAGCAGCTACACAGTGATCCAGGGCCATGGAGTCTCTACAGTGAGTAGGACAGCGGCAAGATGCAGGAACCTCCCCACCTCATAGAGTTTATTTGCTATCTGTGCAGAATATCCACCAAACTAATCAATTGTGTGGATTTAAAATAAAAAAAACCTTCTCAAATCTGGAAAGCATTTGCAGGCAAGCCTTCCTACCTGAGACCTGCAGGACAGTGTAACAGGGAAGTCATGAGTAGTGTCTAAGTCATAATTAGTTCCTTCATCTGGGAGTCCTTCCCCTGAATCAGAAAGCTGCCGGGAGCATGAGCGGCACAAGGACTCAGAGCTGTGATGTGGTGCCCTGGCTCAGGCATGGGCTGGGGAGAGGGAAAGTTATGTTTCAGCAGCCAGACCCACTCTCCTGGGCAAGGACCAACTGTGCTCATGCCATCTGCTTGCCCTGTCCTTGTCCCTGTCCCGTTGGGAGTAGGACTGCTCCCATCCGCCAGCTCAGTCTCCCTGCCAGGCAGGTTCCTGGAAACTTCACTGTAAGCTCTGGACAGACACAAGCTCGTCCATCATATTTTTCTTCTCCTGCCACAGTGGTAGATGTGTTTATCAGTGTGACCCGTGGCTGCTTCAGGACCTTACTGTTACTCCTTGCAACACGAGCTTCTCCTCAGCTCTCCTTTCTTGGGGATGCATTAAATGCGCTGTTTCCAGGACAGCCAGTAAAATGCCTTCTTTTTATGGCCATGCCTAAAATACCAGTGAATATTTATGAACCAATTTGCCATGGCTTTTCCTATGATGGAAAAAAAAGTGTTTTCCTTTTAATTGATGCAATAGCTCATTCCACAATATGAGAACAAGGTCTATAAAGTAGTCTGACTTTATAATTATAAAATTATTTATTCCCAGCAGATATATTTGCTAAAATGTGAAGATTATATTCATCTGGGTTTTTTTAGTTTGAAGAAATTATGCTAATTGTTTAAAATTGAACAGTGACTCTACTGTAAGGAAAATTTATAGGTGTAGACTGAGTTCTTTGTCATGCGGAGTATTCTAAAGGTATTACTTATATTTGTCCTTTTTCAACTACAGAAGTTAGTGTTTATTCTCATGGTTTGCACTTGGAATGAGCAGTAGTTGCTAAAGAACGTTCTGCAGATGTGTTTGCAGATCCTGTGATTTTCTCTTTTCAAAAATTTTAGCTACACAGACATTTTTGGTGGATTGGCTAGGCACATCAGCTGCCACTTCAGAAAGGCATGTTGTAAATTTTACATGGAGAGACATTTCTGGCAGCTGCTTTGCGGTTTGACTTTGAGCAGCCCCAGAAGAAGTATATGTAATCAGTTACCTCATCCAGACTGTGTAAGCAAGAAACAAGTATTTTAGCCTAAGGTCAACTTGGATGTTTGCTGGTGCTGCATTAAATTCAATGATTGCGTGTATAGGAATTCATATATACTCCTGTCCATGTGCATAGATCATTTCATAGGCTCAGAGGAGCTAAGGATGGAGGATACTTGTGATTCTGTGAGAAACCACTAAGAAACCTGCTCTTCCCACAGAAGACATCTCCCACCTCAGCTGAGCCTGGGGAGCTGGCAGTTGCCTTTTAGCAAGCATTGCAAAGCCTTTGCAAACCCTTCGATATTAATTTTGAAATGTCCATTCATATTGGTTTGCTGGCAAATCTCTGATTTGCAGACACCTCTAGTTAAGACTTGTGCTCTGGCAAATGACTCCTACTACGCCCTCTTCCTCACTTCCCTGCCTGTATTGGCAGACTTTGGGCTCTGGGAATTTGGCCTTACCCTTGCAGGTGCTGACAGAAAAAAACACCCATCTTTTTTGCATCAAAGTAGGGTTCTTCATCCAACTGAAAATTTTGCAAAGCTCTGTACGTAACTCTTAGCAAATTCAGCACTCAAAGGTCTCTTCATATTATATATTATGTTGGAGATCAGCTGTTTTTCCACTGACTTTATTAATTGAGTATATAGCACTTCTCAGCACTGCTGGATTTCAAAATGTCTTATGAAGAAGTCACCCCTCAAAACCTTATTTTACAGATGAGAAAACTAATACCCAGAAAGAAGTAATGCACTCAGGGTGTGCTATGTCCCAGGCAAGCAAAAAGCTATCAATATTTATGATGTATGCAAGGAAGAAGTTCTGCTGCTGGCTCTCAAATCTACCTTGACCACACACCCAGGCTGATCTTCAGTATTTATGCTGAGTGGAAGACTCCATATGTTTATGGTCTTTATTGTGCATTTTCCATAGCTCAGAATGCTTAGCTAGCATTTCTCACGAGTTCGGACTCTGCAAATACCTTTGGCCATGAAGACCGTAAACACAGCTTTGCTGGGGTTGCAAACTATTAAAAGTGTGCCGTGTGGCAGCAAATGCTCCGTGGCAGCTCTACCCCAGTGATTTCTGAGAGCAGACATCACCCTGGAGAGACCCACAGCAGGCAAAGCACAAATATTCAGGAGACTCTCCATTTAAATTTGTGCTCTGCTTTGGGTTTTTTCACTAAGGAAAGTAAATTTTGTATCATTTAGAGTTGCACAGTTGCAGATGCCTTGAGGGGAGGTAAAGGGATCAGGACTGATCCTATGGGTTTCGCAGTGCAAGTCTGCATACAACGCTTTTGCTTGACAGATCAGCTTTCTCAGGCTGTTGCACTAGTTGGGTTAACCAAAATATCCTCATGCAGCGATAACACTGGACCAGCTATAGCGGGAGTTTTCCAACTGACTAACATGCTCTGCAGTGAAAGCTGGACATGAGCAAGGGCAAAGAGGTTTATTTCCATGCAGCTGAATTAAACCATGCTCTGGCTGAACACTTTGACATCTGTTGACCACAGGCCTGATTCCAGGCTTGCTTGAGCCCACAGGAAAAATGCCGCTAGCGTGAGTGAGGCAGGGCCTGGCAAAGTGACGTCTGCCCATGTCCCAAGCATCGCTGTCAGCCTGTTGGCCAACTTGGCAGAGGGACTTGGGAATCAATGTAGAAACCAAGCAGTGTCTTCTGAAGCCACCTCCATCCTCCCTCTCCCTCTTCTCTTTCTCCCGCCGCCTTTGGGCCAAGATGTCTTGACACAGCTATGCAGAAAAGCTTGCTGCCAACAGTCGTATCTATTCATTTGTTTTGTGAATACACAAGGAACTTGTGTTCAGGTGTTAATATTCTTGTTTTCAAAAGTGCCATTAAACCCTTCTTAGAAAAGGCAAAGGTGAAAGTTTACCTCCACCATGAATTCCCCTTTTTTCTTTTTTAAAAAAATGTAGTTCATATTATTCTGCCCACCCAATGCAAGAGTTGAAAATACGTTTGCCTGTAATATGGAGATAGGCATGCTTTGCAGATTTAGCTGCCTGATTTATCAAAAGAGTTTATAAAACTGTATGAATGAGTTATTTTGCAGATTCCTTGGCCAATTAAAAAAAAAATCTCAAATTCCTTTGAAATGAGACGATTCCCCCCCAAGGCAACCCAGAAGATGAAATAAAAGCTTTAAATTGCCTATGGACAATTAAACTGTTTCATTTCATTTAAAGTATTTTTAAAATGTAAATAGAACAAAATCTTTGAAGTCTTAGAAATTAGTAGTGTTCTATTTGGAGTGTCAAAAGGGAATGGTTTTACTTTTTCAGATGTTTTTGGCTTTTACTCACTTGTTCCCTCCTTTGTAAGATGAATTTGGCCACAGGTGAAGCTAAACAGGCACTGGAGTGATTACCTCTGTAGAATTTGCTGTTCATCTCCTTCCAAGAAAAAGGTTTAGCTGGAAGATACAGCCCAGTTTTAGTGCAGTAATCTGATGTATTGCTTTTGTACCTATGGCAGAATTGCAATCGGGGTTTGCATTTCTGGAGTGATATAGAATAGAGCGGATGCCTAGAACAGAGACTGATACAAAGTACATGTAGGTTTATTATATGTCTTTTGCCTGTTACTTCAAGGGGTAATGGGACTGGAGGGTCTTAACGATAATGATTGCTTTAGTAGCAGAAAAGGCCTAACCCAATTTCCTTAACAGGTCTGTTTAATTAAGAAAGACAAGAGAAGTAAACTGGGATCTACTAGTAAACTAGAGGGTTTAATTGCAAAATCAACGTGACTGGGAGCACTTTGTGCCTGTGCCACAGAAGTGAAGTAGGTTAGACTCATCCCTGGTTGTCATTTGGTTTATTATTTGCCAGTATCTCTTGGCACATAGCCAATACTTAGTCTAATGGCACTTTCATGTATGTACACGTGTGCATTGGGCCATGTGTGAATGCAGGCTCAGTCCCATCTTGCCCCACTTTCCAGCTTGTGGATTAAGCAGTGGCTGTGGAAAAGGAAAGTTGAGAAATGATTTCATGTCATATATTGTAGAACTGAATTTTATTGGAATGGAGCCTCTTTTTCCTTAGGTTGATGGCTACCCGCCTGGTCAAGTTTCTCAGAAGCCTTTTAAAGGATGATAAGAACAAATGTGAATAAATGTGTCAATATCTCACCTGTTGGAGACCCCTTCCTTCAAGGGGCTGAGTTTCCTGGCCTCAGTCCAGAAGTGTACTCAAGCCTGTAAATCATTGCTCTGAAATCAAGAAATTGGCTCATATACTTAAAAGTTAAGCAAATGCTTAAGTGCTCTGCTGTATAGGGGCCAGAGTAATCACTATGTTGTAGTCGAGTGCTCCTAGTATGGTGTAAAGCTGGTTAAAGTTGATTGCTAACCCCAATAGTCTTTGGATTACATTCTGCATGGGCGCACTTGAAAAAGATGTGATTTTTGCAGTTGGACACATATGGGCAGACATATGCTCCATCATAGCCCTGTTGGCTTCAGTATCATCCTTGTGTCTGTTTGCATCTGGCTGGAGGATGTAGCCCATAACTTGCTGTGCCCTTATGTTATAGGTAAATAAACAAGCGCAAGTCCTTTTGCTCAGTGATTTGATACGTTAACCTATAGGTATATGCAGAAGCAGTGAGGAGGAAGAGTGCCATCAGGCAGTGGCTTGTGCCTTTGTTGCAGATGTTATTTACAGTCGGTGTCGCATTTATGAAAACTCGCCTTGAGGCTGAGCCACAAAACAAAGCCCAGCTTGCAGGGGTGAAAAGCATAGATGATTAATGAGAATTTATGCTGCTAGCAGTAATTTACCCCATTCTGCCCTCAGTAAAATGTGACACAGTACGGTGAACTGGGCAGCACCAGCGCACACTGCAGCCTTCCTCCAATACATAGGGTGCGGTCAGGAGCCTGTACCTGAAGCTGCGTGGAAGCAAACGGCATGGCAGAAACAGCAAGAGCACATGGACCATCATCTCTGTGACTGTGCTGGTAAGCAGCAATCTGGCCAAGCACTCCTTGCTCAGGATGGGACTCTAAGCACTAGTGCTCTCTGAGGCAGCGCACAGAGATTTTGGTGTATTGTCCAGAAAAGTTTTGTGCAGTTCTGCTGTTTTTCTCTGGGCAAGTTATTTCTCCTGGGTGCTTATTTTTCCATCTCCAGCTGTCTTGTCTATTCAGACTGCAGCGATTTTTTGAAGTTTGCACGGTAGCTGGCATGGCGGAGGTTCACCCTGGGCTTGTGCTTGTAGATTTTTCAGCAATACCAAGAGCTAAGTTAGAGATCAATACATGGGGGATCAACAAGTTGTTTGCTCAGACCTGCTGTTATTTATTTGGGGGCAATCCAGCAAATCAAACTAGGGTAATGTAGAGATGGACCTGTTGAAATTCAGTGAATCTGTGGGTTCACAGCTTGCGTGGAAAATCTGATCCTGTGGGTTTTGTATTTGTTCTGGTTTTCGATCACAGTTAATTTTGCTTGGGTGGCTAGCTGTCCCACTGCACACAGTTCTTACGGCTTTGCTAACAAAAACAGTGGATATTGCAAATAATTGTTATACTGTGGCCAGGAACCATTTTATATAACAGAATGCAAACGCAGACACAGGTAGATATAGGGAGTATTAGGGTACTGTTCATCTTGTGAACTGCATCGACTTGACCGTATGTTCTTCCAGCCTGCTCTATGCATGAAGTCTTAGTCCACCTCCTGCTTTGCTTTGCATTCAGCACAGAGCAGTTGGGCACAGTCAGTTCGCATAGCCTAGCTGATGATCAGTAACGTGGACATTTATTACTATCTTCCTATATCTTGAGCCCTGTCACTCGTGTCTGCAGGTACTTTTGGCTGGAAATAACAGCTGTAAGTCTGCTGTCCTTGGAAAGGCCAGGCTCGTTATACTCAGTGGGGAAAATGATCCTATTGCCACCTGACTCAGGTGAAGAAATCATTCCGATGCAATCACAAAGAAAAGTCTCTCCAGTGGACTATCTTGAGTTGATGTTACTTGACTGCTTTCATTATTTATATGAACTCTCCTGGGCAAGCCCTGTGCTGGACCGCTGCATCGTGCAATCTGGAGCTGTCACGTGCCCTGCATCCCACCATTACAGCGGGTGGTTAGGTTAGAGCTCAGTGGTTGC